>NW_024096925.1:0-410847 GCF_016545835.1 Crotalus tigris
CTTCTGTACCTCCATCCACAGCTTTTCATAATTATTTTTATACAATTTTACATTAGAAGCAGATAATGTAACCCCCAAATATTTTACCTTATCAACAATTTCAAAGTCTGTTAAGTTAACTAGAGCCTGTTTATCACCATTAGTCATGTTTTTAGCTAATATTTTGGTCTTATTATTATTAATTTTAAAGCCAGAAACACGTCCATATTGTTTAATCAATTGTAATAATTTCACCACCGAAGAAACAGGTTGAGACAAAGTAACAACCAAGTCATCTGCAAAGGCTCTTAATTTATATCCTTTTTTATTAATTTCTATTCCTTTTATTTCTTGAGACTCCCGAATTTTAATCAACAAAATTTCCAGTGTTAAAACAAACAATAACGGAGACAACGGGCATCCCTGTCTTGGTCCTTTTTCTATTACAAAAGCCTCTGACAAACCCCCATTTACAATAATTTGAGCAGTCTGTTTTTGATATATATTGGATAATACTTGTAATATATTTTGTCCAAAATTCATCTCCTTGATTAAACATAGCATAAACTGCCAATTCACTTGATCAAAGGCTTTTTCAGCATCCAAAAATATCAGGCCTGCAGAGACTTGGTTATTCTTTTCTAAATACTCTAATAAATTAATAATTTGTCTAACGTTATTCTTCATATACCTTCCAGTTATAAAACCCGATTGATCCCTATGTATAAACTGCTGCAAGATCCCCATAAGCCTGTTAGCTAAAATTTTTGCAAAAATGTTATAATCCACATTTAAAAGAGATATAGGCCTATAATTTTTAGGCAAAGTAAGATCTTGACTATCTTTTGGAATCAATGATATAAATGCATTACGCCAGGATGGAGGGATCTCTAACCCCTGTAATAAATTATTAAACAGTTCACACAACGGTTGAGTCATCTCTTCTACTAAAGCTTTATAATAAATAGATGTCAACCCATCCGTACCCGGCGCTTTGCCCAATTTCAATTGTTTAATAGCTATAACAATTTCTTCCTTAGTACAAAGCTCCATTTCTATGAGCAGCACAGTGTGTTCCTGCCACTCTAGCAAATGGAGCATGTGTACATGTGCTCGCCCGCTGCTTCTGCAAGTGAGGATGTGCGCGGTTTTGTGCTTGCTTAGCATTTCCATGGCCCAGTTGTAAACCCCTCATGGTCCAGTAGTGGGCTTCAGCCCACAGGTTGGAGACCCCTGGTATAGGGTCTCCTGCTCGGGCAAGGGGTTGGGGTAGAAGACCCCCAATGTCCCCTTCCAACTCTGTTATTCTATGTTCAAAATTGTTTTATTATTTTCTTATGGCCCAAAATTGTGGTTTGGCCTAGATTTGTTTTTGTTGCAGTCCATTTACCTCATCTCTGTTCTTTCCACCATGTGAGCTGTATGGTTATCGCAGTCTCTCTAAGAAAAGTACTGCATGCAAAGCTCGTTCAATCCTTCTCCGTTCCACTTTTCTCCTGGCCTCTGGCTACGTCTGCTTCTGATCCTCCCGAACAGCCTCTCCCCCACCTGAATTTGGTGTTTCAAGCTGACAGAATATCTAACATGATTTGGGACAGAATTCTATGGAAGGACTTTATGCTTTAATAGCCAGACGTGGTGTCCCTCCAAGCTCAACCAAGCTTAAAAGAGAACCTCATGCTATAGGTTCAAGGCAAAGCTTTTCCAGTTGTGTGTGAGCATCTCACGTGTTGTTGCAATGTTGAACTTCTCTGGCATCTTAGAATTCATCCAGTTCCTGTCTTTCTGCTTCCCTCCAGCACAAGACTTCAACACTCCGATGTGTAGCTCAGGGTTGAACTATCAGGTTCTCTCTGATCGTGGCTGTTTTCCTGCAGACCGTTTTTTTAGCAGTTGACATAAAATTATCTGAGCGTGGGATGGAAGGAAAACCTCACTCTCTCGTGCATGGACTATGTTACCTGGCCTGATCAGGAAACCTCTGCAGAGACACCTCAAGCATGGAAAGAACACCCAGAATGCAACCATTTATGCAGAGTGTTCTGTTGCCTGCTATCTACTGAACATCTTGGCCATAAACCTCAGCTTATCAAACCAAGTGAAGAAAGCTTACAGTCCCCAAACATACCTAGACAGCATGTTTGGGATTGAATCTTAAAAACGTAAATCATTCAAGCATCATCAGCAATCAGCTCAGTTCACTTCTCCTCTTGCAGGGAGCAAATATGATATTTTGGCTTGGTTTAATTTTGCGCCCTGCACAGATTGTGCTACCTTCTATGAATTCAGGAAGAGATAGCCATTGTCCAGAAGCCCAACTTTTGAAAATGGAATGGTAGCTGCTTCCTTTAAGACAGGGTTGGTTGGTTCTGCATCTGGAGTGAATCCAGTTTCCCTGTTGGTAGTGGGGAAAATGAGGTCACACCCCCTACCCCTCCCTTCTTCTCCAAGTCTCCCTGCTCTTGAACCTGGATCTCCAGCCCCCCAAAAAGGTTCTCCCATCCTGACTGCACTTTGAAGGTTGCAGAAGAGATTGCAAGATGAAAGCTTTGCTATTTGCCTTGTTGTTGGTGGCATTCATGTGCAAGGACCCAGGTAGGCTTTGATGCTGGTTGAGGATTTTATTCTTTATTTTTATATATATAAAATTTACTGGCTGCCCATCTTACCATAGGGTAACTCTGGGCGGCTTACATTATAATCTTAGTTAAAACATAAAAAGTTAAAACCAAAGAAAGGTGGGGAGGGCGCGGATGGAGTGGGGTAGACGTGGGATCTGTTATTACTCCATCAAGCACCTCTCTTGCACGATTCCTCAGCTGGGCCCCCAAGCTGACTGACAGAGCCCCGTCTTTGGGTCCTGACAAAAAGACAGGAGGGTTGGGGTCCACCTCACATTGGGGGGCAGGATGTTCCAGAGGGCAGGAGCCACAGCAGACAAGTCCCTCCTCCTGGACTCCACCAGCCAGAATAGTCGAGCTGATGGGACCCTCAGCACACCTCCTCTGCCATCACAAGTGGGATGGGCTAATTCCTGGGGGGTGAGACTAACCTGGACCTCTGCCATGAAGAGCTTTAAAGGGGACCCCCAAAACCTTGACGTGCACCCAGAAGAAGACTGGTGAGAAACGGGTCACCTAGAGTGGAAATACAGTGGATCAAACGAAGACTGAGGGATCGGAGCGAAGTGTGGTATTCGAAGCAGTTGTGCCCCATTCTGGCGGTGGGACTTTCTCCCTGTTCTGCTCTGCATAGGGAGGGTCCATGGGAGCCTTTAGGGGGAAAGAGGAGGTCTCCATTTGGAGAGGATCCCGTACTTGAGAGTGGCTGTCCCAGCTGTGTTCGGTATCCAATGGGTGCAGTTCTGCCTTAGCTGCTCATCTCAAATGGTGCATAAGTGCATAAGTTTCCTTTAGAAGCAGTGTGGTTTGGAGGAAGACCTGGAACTTGGACTCCTGCTCCAATCCTTTCCTATCCCTGACAGAGCTCAGCACAATCCCCTCTCCGTGTATTCCAGTTCCAGATTTGATCATATTCATATTCATATTAGTAAAGTTGGAAGGGACCTTGGAGTTTATCTAGTCCAACCCCCTGCTCGGGCAGGAAACCCTACACCATTTCGGACAAGTGGCTGTCCAGTCTCTTCTTAAAAACTTCCAGTGTTGGAGCATTTACTGCTTCTGGAGGCAAGCTGTTCCACTGATTAATTGTTCTCACTGTCAGGAAGTTTCTCCTTAGTTCTAGGTTGCTTCTCTCCTTGATTAGTTTCCACCCGTTGCTTCTTGTCCTGCCTTCAGGTGCTTTGGAAAATAGCTTAATTCCCTCTTCTTTATGGCAGCCCCTGAGATATTGGAATACTGCTATCATGTCCCCCCTTGTCCTTCTCTTCGTTAAACTAGACATACCCAATTCTAGCAACCATTCCTTATATGTTTTAGCCTCCAGTCCCCTAATCATCTTTGTTGCTCTTCTCTGTACTCTTTCTAGAGTCTCAACATCTTTTTTGCATCGTGGTGACCAATCACTTACTAAACTTCTAATGGGGTGGGAGGATGTACAGTAACTCGGCTGAGAGTTTCCCACCGTAGCTTAGTCCATCTCCCTGATGGGCTTCAAAGGTTACAACCAACACCTGGAACTGGACCAAGAAGCAAGCTGGCAACCTACGCAGCTGGTGGAGCAGTGGTGTAATATGCACTGCGCTAAAAACAGACATATTGTTCAGGTCATGGCTTTCTCTACCCACTGACAATTATCCAGGCGTCCTGGCATCCAATCTATGTGCCGAAGGGTGAGCCTCTGCCTTCCCATTGGACTTGGCACTACAGGGTGGAGCAGGAACTGGCCTCCGATGCTGGGGAGGCAATGTGCTTCTCCCATTATGGCTACCCATTGCATCCTGCCTGACCCTGCTCTGTATCCATGTCCTTCCAACAACACCGGATCATCCCAGGGGATATGGATGAAGAGCCGGGCCAGGCAGGATGCAATTTGCAGTGGTGGCGGTGGAAGCGCTGTGCCTCCAGTGCACTGCTGCCTGCCCCACCCAGCACTGCCGAGTCCAATGGGAAGGCAGCGGCTCTCCCTTCAGTATGCAGATTGGCTGCCAGGATGGTACTTACTACCTGTTCTGCTCTGCATAGGGAAGGTCCATGGGAGCTTTTAGGAGAAAGTAGTTGAGATAGCAGTTGGCCCAGCTGTTATTCTGGGGTAGACTGCCTCCGAAAGTAGAGGTTCCTTTGCGTAGTGAATTCTGCCATGGAAATACTCTTGGGAGCGAAAGGAAGAATGTTCCATTGTCTTTGCCCTCCCTCTGCCTCCCTCCGGCTTTGCTCACATTCAGCGTTTTCGATGGTGCAACCAAAGGAGATTGGAGATGCCTCCTTCACATCAAGCATGGATTTTCCTTGGCATCAACCTGAGATTGGTTGACATTGCTGTAATTTCTGAGACTTCTCAATTCATCCTGCAGCCTTGGGGGTCTCCCCTGCTAGGATTAACCAGCCCCAACCCTGCTTAACTTCCAAACAGAAACCAACCTCTCAAATTCTTGCCTGCTCACCTTTTATGGCCTCTTTCAGAAAAGTTATTTTTTTTCAATCTCACCTTTATTATTTTTATGTCATATTTATGTAGCGTATATCAGATGTGGTGACATTTGAGAGCTAAATGGAACAAAATTTCATTTTAATATATGCCGATTTGTGTACATTCAAAGTGACAATAAAGTTATTATTCTATTCTATTCTATTCTATTCTATTCTATTCTATTCTATTCTATTCTATTCTATTTCATTCCATATTTTCTATTCTATTCTACTCTATTCTGTTCTGTTCTGTTCTGTTCTATTCTATTCTATTTCTATTCTATTTCATTCCATATATTCTATTCTATTCTATTCTATTCTATTCTATTCTATTCTATTCTATTCTATTCTATTCTATTTCATTCCATATATTCTATTCTGTTATTCTATTCTGTTCTGTTCTGTTCTGTTCGGTCTGTTCTTATTGTTAGCTCAGGGTGGTAAACAATCCTAATACTCTTTTCTTCATCAAATACCATTTTCCCCTGAACAACCACCCAGTGAATTGGGTTGGGCTAAGAAAGAGTGACTGGCCCAGAGTCACCCAGATGACTTTCTTGGCTAAGATGGGACTGGTTTGCAGACCATTTGATTATCTTTCTAATAAAATTTTCGCAGCCGACCTCATTCTTCAATAATCTATTGTCTAACACATAAGCCAAGATCAAAGAAATATCTAAGAGAGAATCCTCTCTTATATTTCTTTCATCCAGTTGCGGGTCTGTAGTGTCTTCGATGTTATGGTGCTTGCAAAGAGGAAATATGTTTGGAAGACCAACCTGTCTGTTATACTCTGGACAACGGAGTGGGTAAGCAAAGTTCCTCTCCTTTCTGACAGGTTTTCTTCTCGTATGGAAACTAGAACTCCCAAATGCAGCTGAGGATTCCAGATCACCTAGGACCTGTCTGTGCCCTGTCTAGGTTCCCCTGAGGTCCTGGCCTGACAGCCTAAGGGATACCAGGAAAGGGGGGGCTCAGAATGGGGACCCCATCCATCCCAGGTTCACTCATGTTTGGGAGGGACACATTCTTTATAGAAAGGGGGGAGAGGAAAAGCCTGGGAGAGCTGAGGGATTCCTATGGACGTGACAAAGCTTGGTCCTTGCAGATTAAGCCAAGAAATATCCAAGGGAGGTGGAACTTCTCCAGAATGCCTGCTTCCTATTTTACTCCCGAGTAGTCAGTAGAGGAGGAAGGAGGTCCGCCTTCGTGCTGTGTGGGAATGACTGATTGTGCGTCCAGTGTGGGTTTAGTGTTTGGTTCAGAAACAATCACAAATCAATTATTGGCACTGTAAATGTTTTGCTTTATGTTTCCTTTCCAGGACAGGCTGTTCGCAGAAGATGTGCCCCCACATGATCTCAAGGGGACAATGGGCTGGAGGCTAAATGTTGCACAACTAACTTTTGCAATGAATAAAATTATCCTTCTGATTTTAAAATGAGCTTTGTTGAGTTTTGCTGTCATCCATCATGGACCATCCTTTGCAGATTTAGGTTTGTGGCCTTTACGGTCCATAATTCAACCCCTCAGCTTCTCTGGACACTTCGCCCTCTCTCCCTTTTCTCCTGGCCTACATGCTTTGTTCTGCTCTTTCTCTAGTTTGGCAACGGAATAAATTTCTGCATTTAAATCCAAGCGTACTGGGTGTGTTTGCTATGATGTGTCCATTTTCCTTTTGGGAAAGTTAAATTGTGGAATAGTAGAAGGCTGAAAGTTTTTATATATATATATATATATATATATATATATATATATATAATCCAAAGAGCGCCAAAGAATTGAGGCTTTTGAACTATGGTGCTGGAGAAGACTCCTGCGAGTCCCTTGGACTGCAAGGCGTTCAAACCGGTCAGTCCTAGAAGAGATCAACCCCAACTGCTCTTTAGAAGGCCAGATCCTGAAGTGGAAACTCAAGTCCTTTGGCCACCTAATGAGAAGGAAGGACTCACTGGAGAAGAGCCTGATGCTGAGAAAGATGGAGGGCAAGAGAAGAAGGGGACGAAAGAGAAGGAGGTGGCTGGATGGAGTCCCTGAAGCAGGAGGCGTAAGCTTCAATGGACTCCAGAAGAGGGTAGAAGACAGGAAGACCTGGAGGAGGTTGTGATGGGTCGGACACAACTTCACAATTAACAACAATAACAACAATCCATTTTTAATTAGTATTTTCCTTAACTGGGAAAGAGTGATGAGCATGCGGGCTTTTCTGTGACGAATGATAGGAAAACACATTGAAGATGAGTGTCATTCCATGTGCTTCCTTAAAGAGATCCAGGAGATTAAAACAGAAGGGGAATCCCTCCATCACCAGCTCTGCTAAATATGGCCTTGAGAGACCCTTGACCCATCACCATGGCCAAAGAAGAGGGAAGAACTGAAATGAAAACAGATTTCTAAGCTGGCACTTTTCCAACTGGTTCACCCTCTCAGGTCAGGCAGTTTATATGTGCCACGGGCAAAACCCCTGAGTCCTCTTCCTTCTCCAATGGGTGCAGGTCTGCCTTAGATGCTCATCACAGATGGGACATAAGTGCATAAGTTTCCTTTAGAAGCAGCATGGTTCAGAGGAAAACCTGGAACTTGGAGTCCTGCTCCAATCCTTTCCTATCCCTGACTGGGCTCAGCGTAATCCCTGATCCATGCATTCCAGTTCCATATTTGGTCACTTACTAAACTTCTAATGTTGTGGAATGCTGTGCAGTAACTGGGGGGAGAGAGTCCCACCTTAGCTTAGTCCATCATCCTGCTGGGCTTCACAGTTACAACCAACACCTGCAAATGGACCAGAAAGCAAGCTGGCAACCAACGCAGCTGGTGGAGCAATGGTGTAATATGCACTGCCCTAAAAGCAGACATATCTGTTCATGTCACGGCTTTCTCTAGCCACTGACAATTATCCAGCTGTCTCGGCATCCAATCTATGTGCCGAAGGGTGAGCCTCTGCCTTCCCATTGGACTTGACACTACAGGGTGGAGCAGAAAGTGGCCTCCGATGCTGGAGAGGCAATGTGCTTCTCCCATTATGGCCGCCCACCTGGTACCACCAAGTCCAATGGGAAGACAGCGCTTCTCCATTCAGTATGCAGATTGGCTGCCAGGATGCATAGCTAGTTGTCCTGGACTGTGAATTGGCCAGGACAAATGTCCCTTGGCAAAATTGCGTAGGACAAGTGGGCAGAGTAGGAGCACCAGTGGAAATTGAACTGTATTTTAACGTAGTCTGTATTTATTGTGCATAGAAATACATCCTGCCTGCCTGTAAATCTGCCCAGAGATATTGGATATGAGGACAACAAATAGTTTAATAATAAACAAACCAAACAATAAAATTACTTTAATTACTAAAGCTGCCCAAAAAGTGTTTCCCCCCCCCCTTGGTTGACATAATTATATATAGTTTGACCTGCTGAATATTCCCAATAGACATTTCAAATTAGTTTAAGTTGTAACCAGAAGCCAACATGACTTTGTCGAAAACAAATTTTGTTATTTGGCTTTTTGATAAAGTGACTAAATTATGGATTATTGAAATTCTGTGGACATAATGTACTTGGATTTCAGCAAAGCATTAGACAAAAGAAAACACAACCTACTTCTTGGTAAGCTAAAAAAAAGTGAGATGGACAGCACCATCACTAGATGGGTTTGTAACTGGTTGATTAATCGTACTCAATGTGTAGTCCTCAACGGAACTACATCCAAATGGAGGGAAGTAAGCAATGGGGTATTGCAAGGCCCAGTTCTCTTCAATATCTTCATTAACAATCTAGATGAGGAAATAGTATGGAAACCAATCAAATATATTGACTATTCAATGTGCAGAAATACCAACACTCCAGAAGACAAGCTCAGGATCCAAAAAGATCTTGACAGACTTGAACACAGGGCTCTACCTAACAAAATGAAATGCAACATAGATAAAAATAAGGTTTTACACCTGGGCAAAGCCCACCCTGCAACTAAATAGGTACAGACTAGGTGAAACTTTTCTTAATTCTAGTAACTGTGAAAGGGATCTTGGATCCCTAGTGGACAATCACTTAAATATGAACCAACGGCGTGTGGCACCAGCCAAAAAAGCCAATGCAATCCTAGATTGCATTAACAGAGGGATAGAATCAAGATCCTGTGAAGTTCTAGAATAGAGAAGAGATCTGGAAGGGAATTTGGAGGTCTTCTTTTCCAACCCCCTGTTCAAGCAGGGGACCCTAGACTAGACATGTCAAACTCACGATGTCACATGACGTCACGCAACATATTGGGACAGTTTTGCTATTGCCAGCAATGGGGTGGGCACGGCTTCCACGTGACGCGTCCAGCCCATTGGCCGGCACTTCGACACCCCTGTCCTAGACCATTTCAGAGAGGTGACTATCCAGTCTTTTCATAAAAACCTCCAGTGATGGAGCATTCACAACTTCTGGAAGCAGGTTGTTCCTCTGGTTAATTGTCCTCATTGTTAAGAAGTTTCTCCTTAATTCATGGTTGCTTCTCTCCCTGATTAGTTTCCATCCATTGTTTCTTGTTTTGCCTTCTGCTGCTTTGTTTAATTCCCGAGTTTGTTTACTTTAGTTTCAGAGTGGCTAGAGCTGCCTCTATACTCTTTGCTTTTACCCTTCCTTGCTGTCATTATTGCTGATGTGCAACAGGCATATTTAGAAAAGCAGAAAGGTGGCATAATTTTATTGGTTAAATGGAATTATTTCACATTGTACTTTGGCTGGTACATAAACAAAGATTATTTCCGTTTCAATTGATCTTATCTAATGAAGAGCCAGCAGGTCTACATTAAAAATACGCAGAGGAAAATGTTTCCTTATTGCAATCGTTGGTGTGCTGAGAGGCACAACTGGGAAGAACAGAGAAGTGTTATCAATATATTCTTATCTAGTGAAGAGCTAGCACCCTCCTAGTGAAGGTATATGAAGGAAAATGTTGAATTCAGGAGTTGTGAGCAAAGTGACAAAAAGAAGGCATAGGGACTTTCCTAACAGATCCTCAAACATCAGAGTTGCAAGATGCTCATCTTGTTTCCCAAGTGCTCTTTTGACTCTGACCTGCTGAATGAATGAGCCATCAAGCATCTCTGGAAGACGGCAATGCTAAAGAAGGAGCTCTTTAAGCTACTGGCTCCCCACTTCCCAGGTGGCTCCTCAGAAGCCACGAAGAAGCACCTCCAATTTATCAAATGGGTCCCTTCATTGTGGGATCATCCAGCGATGAAACATCTTCCTCCAGCAGTTCCTGTTCCTGACCCTGCAGCAACATCAGTTTCTGCTCCAGATCCTGTTCCTGTTCCCAAACTGATTCTTCTCTCTGATCATGGCTGTTTTCCTACAGATGCCTTTTTTAAGCAGGTGACATAGAATGATCCAAGCATAGTCTGGAAGGAAAACCTCACGCTCTCATGCATGGACAGTGTTACCTGGCCTGATCAGGAAACCTTTGCAGGGATACTTCAAGCATAGAAAGAACACCCAGAACGGAACCATTTAAGCAGGGTGTTCTCTTGCCTGCTTTGTACTGAACATCTTGGCCATAAATCTCAGCTTATGAAACCGATTTCCCTTTGTGTAGCGGGGAACATGAAATCACCCCCCACCCCTCCCTTCTTTCTGAAGTCTCCCTGCTCTTCTCTCTTGAACCTGGATCTCCAGCCCCCACAAGGTGGGGCAGTGGCATATATATACAGAACTTTATTCTCCCATCCCGGACTGCACTGTGAAGGCTGCAGAAGAAATTGCAAGATGAAAGCTTTGCTAGTTGCATTGTTGTAGTTGGCATTCATGTGTGAGGACCCCGGTAGGCTCATCAAACTTTGATTTTGGGCGATGATCAAAGACAGACTGAGGGGACAGAGGAAAGATTGGTATTCAAAGCAGTTGTGCCCCATTCTGGCGGTGGGACTTTCTCCCTGTTCTGCTCTCCATAGGGAGGGTCCCTGGGAGCCTTTAGGGGGAACGAGGAGGTCTCCATTTGGAGAGGTCTGTAGCTGAGACAGCGCTTGGCCCAGCTGATATTCTGGGGTAGACTGCCTCTGAAAGTAGGGGTCCTTTGCGTAGTGAATTCTGCCATGGAAATACTCTTGGGAGCGAAAGGAAGAATGTTCCATTGTCTTTGCCCTCTTCTGTGACAAATGACATGAAAATGCATTGAAGATGAGTGGCATTGTGTGTCATTCCTTAAAGAGATCCAAGAGATTGAAACAGAGGGAGAATCCCGCTATCAGGAGCTCTGCTAAACACGGACTTGGGAGAAGCTTGATCCATCAACATGACCAATGGAGAGGGAAGGATTGAAATGAAAAAAGAGATTTATATGTGCCACGGGCAAAACCCCTGAGTCCTCTTCCTTCTCCAATGGGTGCAGGTCTGCCTTAGACGCCCATCTCAGATGGGACATAAGTACATAAGTTTCTTTTAGAGCTAGCATGGTTTGGAGGAAGACCTGGAAGTTGGACTCCTGCTCCAATCCTTTCCTATCCCTGACTGGGCTCAGCATAATCCCCTCTCTGGGTATTCCAGTTCCAGATTTGATCACTTACTAAACTTCTAATGGGTCAGATGCTATACAGTAACTGGATGGAGTCCTATGGATAGCTTAGTCCATCTCCATCCTGGGCTTCAAAGGATAGAACGAACACCTGGAACTGGACCAGGAAGCAAACTGGCCACCAAAGCAGCTGGTGGAGCAGTGATGTAATATGCACTGCCCTAAAAACAGACATATATGTGCATTTCAGTGCTTCCTCTGTCCGCTGAAGCAGTGTGGGACAATTATCCAGGCATCCCAAAATCCAATCCCTGTGCCGAGAAGTGGGCCTCTGCCTTCCCATTGGACAAGGCACCAGTGGGTGGAGCAGGGAGTGGCTTCTGATGCTGGAGAAGCAACTCTCCTCTACAGGCACAGCTGCCCATTGTGTCCTATCTGGTCCCACTTTGTACTCAGTTCCTCCCCACGGTTCCTATAGGAACACCAAAGGTGCAGTTTGGCCAGGATCTAGAATCAGGCTCCAGATAACCTGGGATAGCTCCATGACTGTCATTGAAACCATGAACTCCCTGTTGTCTCAGATCCCCCTCCCAGAGAAAGCAAAGCTATGTCCCCCAGAGGCATCAATCTGGGGAACTCCGTCACCAACCATGCAGTGGCTTCAAAGCACAGATGGTTTACCAACTTTGGTTAGTACAGAGACATTTCTTAAGACCTTTCGTTACTGCTGTTTCTTTTTCCAAAACTGATCATGCCAAACATTTTCGTATTTCGTTTTTTGATAAAGTGATTAAATTAGTGGAGCAGCAAGAGGTTGTGGTTATAGTATATTTGGATTTCAGTAAGGTGTTTGACAAAAGAGAACACAACCTACTTCTTGGTAAGCTTGGAAAGGGTGCGATAAACAGCACCATCACCAGATGGGTTTGTAACTGGCTGAGAAATCATACTCAATGTGTAGTCCTCAATGGAACTACAACCACATGGAGAGAAAGAAGCAATGGGGTCCTACAAGCTTATGTTCTAGGCCCAGTACTCTTCAATATCTTCATTAACCACCCAGAGGAGGGAATAGCACAAAAACTGATCAAAGTTGTAGATGAACAAAATAATTCTCCTGTGGAGGTCTAAGAGAATGCACCAATCAACCATCAGGTTCTCTCTAATCATGTCTGCCTTCTCCCTGCAGATCCTTTTTTAAGTAGGTGACATAAAAATATCTGAGCATGAAATGGAAGGAAAACCTCACTCTCTCGTGCATGGAAAATGTTTCCTGATCTGGAGGGGCACCTCAAGCATGGAAAGAACACCCAGAACCCAACAATTGAAGCAGAGTGTTCTCCTGCCTGCTATCTACTGAACATCTTGGCCATGAACCTTAGCTTATCAAACCGATTTCCCTTTGGGTAGTGGGAAAGGTGAGATCACCCCCTACCCCTCCCTTCTTTCCCAAGTTCCCCCTCTCTTCCCTCTTGAACCTGGAGCTCCAGCCCCCACAAGGTGGGGCAGTGGCATATATACAGAACTTCATTCTCCCATCCTGGACTGCATTGTGAAGACTGCAGAAGAGATTGCAAGATGAAAGCTTTGCTGTTTGCGTTGTTGTTGGTGGCATTTGTGTGCAGGGACGCAGGTAGGCTCATGAACCTTTGATCTCGGTTGAGGATTTTATTATGTATTTATATATTTATAAATTTTATTGTCTGCCCTTCTAACCATAGGGTAACTCTGGCTGGCTTACAATTAGCATCTAAGGTAAAACATAAAAAGTTCAAACCCACCCTTAAAACCAAAGAAAGATGGGGAGGGGTGGGGTGGAAGTATGGGATCTGTTATTATTTAATCAACCACCTCCATTGTGTGATTCCTCCACCGGGGCCCTTAGCTGACTGGTGGAGCCCCATCTTTAGGCCCTTACGAAAAGATAGGAGGGTTGGGGGCCAGCCTCAAAGGGGGGGGGCAAGATGTTCCCAAAATGGCAGGAGCCTTTTTAGGAAACGATGTCTTTTTAAAGCTCACCTTCGTTGTTTTTATAATCAAGCCCGGGTGCTGAACAAAGCTAATATTCGTTCTCTCTCTGCTTTCCCTGAACAAAGACCAAGTGAAGTGGGTCGGGGGAGAGAAAGAGTGGCCCAGAGTCACCTAAATGACCATTTTATTATCTTTCTGGTGAAATTTTCGCAGCCAACCTTATGAGTCAAAAGTCTATTATTCAATACATAATAAGACAAGATAAAAGAGATAAATACTAAAGTAAGATTTCTCTGTTTTATTTTTTTCATCTAGTAAAGAGTCTGAAATGTTACGAGTCTGACCCATTTATGTTTGATAGAAAAAAAAGATGTTCGCAAACAGATAGATTCTGTTATATTCTGCAGCCTGTTCTTGGTAAGCAAAGTTCCTATCCTTTCTGACAGTTTTTCTTCTTGTATGGGAACTAGAACTCCCAAATGCAGCTGAGGATTCCAGATCACCTAGGACCCGTCTGTGCCCTGTCTAGATTCCCCTGAGGTCATGGCCTGACATATTAAGGCAGTGGTGGCGAACCTATGGCACGGGTGCCAGAGGCGGCACTCAGAGCCCTCTCTGTGGGCATGTGTGCCATCACCCCAGTCCTAAGCCTTCAGCTAGGTTTTATAAAACCATGTCGCTTTAGGCTTCTGCCGCTGTGTGCGAAAAAAAAAAGGTTCAATCAATCGATCAATTTCAACTTCCTGTGGGGAAAAAAAATCTTGCAAAGTTGGAATTGATTGATTGAACTTTTTAGCCCCACCCAGTCTGCCATTACCACTGCAGCCACACCCACCCAATGGGCCACACCCACTCAGTGTGCCACACCCACCCACTGGGCCACGCCCACCAGGCACCCGACAATGCATAAGTGGGTTTTGGGTTGCAGTTTGGGCACTCGGTCTCTAAAAGGTTCGCCATCACTGTATTAAGGGATGCCAGGAAAAGGGGAGGGGTTTCAGAAAGGGCAGCCCAGTCCATCCCACAAGCACCCCAGTTTGGGGTGTGGGAATGCATGACTGTGCATCCAGTGTTGCTTTACCGTTTTGTTCAGAAATAGCCGCACATCAATTCTTTGGCACTGTAAATGTTTTGCTTTATGTTTCTTTTCCAGGAGGGCCCCAGTCTAAAGGATGTGCTCCATTGTGCGTTCTAGAAGACGAGTTGCTGAAGATTCAGTGTTGCACCTCTGACTTTTGCAATGATTAAAATGTTGTTTGGGGTTTTGCTGTCATCCATCATGGACCATCCTGGCAGATTTAAGCTTGTGGCCTTTACGGTTCATAATGCACCCCCTCGGCTTCTTTGGACACCTCATCCTCTCTCCTTTTTCTCCTGGTCTACAAGACTTGTTCTGCTCTCCCTGTAGCTTGGCAACTGAATAAATTTGTGCATTTACATTCAAGCGTAGTGGATGTGTTTGGTATGACATGTCCATTTTCCTTTTTTGAAAGTTCAATTGCGGAATAGTAGAAGGCTGAAGGGTTTTTTGTAACCCATCTTACTTATGCAAAACCCTCTTCCTTCTCCAACGGGTGCAGGTCTGACTTAGATGCCCATCTCAGATAATTTGACTTTCAAGGTATTTGGTAGTCTTTGCCAAGAATGACAACTTACTTATAATTTATCATCAATAGAAATATAACCTGCCTGCTTCTAAATCTTCCCAGAGACACAGGATACGAGACGGGCAGAAAATAAACTTCATAGTAAACAAACAAATCAATAAAATTACTTTGATTACTAAGCAGCCCAACAATTATTTTTTCCTTCTTTAAAATAACTGTATATAGTTTGAGCTGCTGTATATCCCCAATACACTATTCAAATTCGTTTAAGTTATAACCAGAAGCCAACATGGATTTCTCCAAACAGATCATGCCAAACATTTTCTTATTTCTTTTTTTGATAAAGTGACTAAATTAATGGATCAGCGAAATGCTGTGGATATAGTATACTTGGATTTCAGTGAAGTGTTTGACAAAAGAGAACACAACCTATGTCTTGATAAACTAAAAAGTGTGGGATAAACAGCACTATATAGTGTCTGTGTTTCAGAAGTTTGTTGATCATATAGATTGTCTGGATCAGCGTATTGAGGTTGCTGTAGAAAGTTCTGAAAAAGTGGAAGATCGAGTTGATAAAACAGAAAATAAGGTGGAAATAATTCAGGATGAAATTACTATGTTACAATACAGAAGTATGGAGTTTGCTTTAAGAAAAAGGGGAAGGAAAGAAAACATTCAAGAGGATTTGAGACAAGCGGTCGTAAAGGACATAGCTTTTATTTTGAAATCTGAGCCTGAAGAAATATTGAGAGAGACGGAAAAAGTTAGGTTAGACAATAGGATTAAAGTAAGACAATAGATGGGATAACTTATGAGAGAGATGTTGCTTGGGCATTTTCCCGGCACTGTATCCGAAGAGGGATGAGAGTGGAGGAGAAAGGTTAGGGAGGAAGTAGGACGGTGAGAGGAGAGGGGGAGGGGAGAGAGAGGTGAGGGGAGGTGAGAAAGAGGAGGGAAGTAAGGGAGAGTGTTAGAGAGGGCGGATGCAGTTTGGGGGGTGGGCAAGCAACACCTATGTGTATTTATTTTATTTTGTCAAATGTGAAATTTTTTCTTTGTTGTTTATGTAATTGATAAATGAAAAATAAAAACTTTTAAAAAAAAACAAAAATGCTGAACGTGAGCAAAGCCGGAAGGAGGCAGAGGGAGGGCTAAGACAATGGAACATTCTTCCTTTTGCTCCCAAGAGCATTTCCATGGCAGAATTCACTACGCAAAGGAACCTCTACTTACAGAGGCAGTCTACCCCAGAAGAACAGCTGGGCCAAGCACTGTCTCAGCGATGGGCTTCTCTCCAAATGGAGACCTCCTCTTCCCCCTAAAGGCTCCCAGGGACCCTCCCTATGCAGAGCAGAACAGGGAGAAAGTCCCACCGCCAGAATGGGGCACAACTGCTTCGAATACCACACTTCGCTCCGATCCCTCAGTCTTTGTTTGATCCACTGTATTTCCACTCTGGGTGACCCACTGCTTACCAGTCAGATTCCTAGTGCGATTAAAGCCCTTCGTGGCAGAGGTCCAGGTTAGTCTCACCCCCTCCCCCCGGGATTGGCCCGTCCCACTTGTGCTGGCAGAGGAGTTGTGCTGAGGGTCCCATCAGCCCGACTATTTCTACTGACAGGGTCCAGGAGGATGGCCTTCTCTGCTGTGGCCCCTGTCGTCTCAAATATCCTGCCCCCCAATGTGAGGTTGGCCAAACCCCTCCCTTTTCATAAGGGCCTAAAGACAGGGCTCTGCCAGTTGGCTTGGGGCCCCGGCAGAGGAATCGTGCAACAGAGGTGCTTGATTAAGTAATAACAGATCCCACTTCCACCCCACTCCATCTTTCTTTGGTTTTAACTTTTTATGTTTTAACGAAGATTACAATGTAAGCCGCCCAGAGTTGCCCTATGGTAAGATGGGCAGCCCGTAAATTATATATATATAAAAATAAAGAATAAAATCCTCAACCAGCATCAAAGCCTACCTGGGTCCTCGCACATGAATGCCACCAACAACAACGTAAATAGCAAAGCTTTCATCTTGCAATCTCTGCTGCAGCCTTCACAGTGCAGTCCAGGATGGGAGAAGGAAGTTCTCTCTCTATCTCTCTATATGTGTGTGTGTGTGTGTGTGTGTATGTGTGTGTGTGTACACACACACACACACACACACACACACACACACACACACACACACACCATTGCCCCACCTTGTGGAAGCTGGAGATCCAGGTTCAAGAGAGAAGAGCGGGGAGACTTGGCAAAGAAGGGAGGGGTAGGGGGTGTGACCTCATTTTCCCCACTACCATAAGGTAAATCATTTTGATAAGCTGAGGTTTATGGCCAAGATGTTCAGTAAATAGCAGGCAAGAGAACACCCTGCTTAAATGGTTGGGTTCTGGATGTTCTTCCCATGCTTGCAGTGTCCCTGCAGAGGTTTCCTGACACAGTCCATGCACGAGAGAGTGAGGTTTTCCTTCCATCCCAGGCTCAGATAATTTTATGTCACCTGAAGGATCTGCAGGAAAACAGTCATTATCAGAGAGAAGAATTATGTTGGGAATTTCGAGATGGAGCACCCACAACTTCTGAAGGCAAGTCTTTCCACTACTTAATTCTTCTAACTGTCAGGAAATTTCTCCTTAGTTCTAGGTCGCTTCTCTCCTTGATTATTTCCGTTCATTGTTTCTTGTCCCACCTTATGGTGCTTTGAAAAATAGCTTGACCCCTCGTCTTGGTGGGACCCCTCAAATACTGGAACACTGGTATTATGTCACCCCTAGACTTTTTTCTCTAGATACGATAGCAGTGTTCCGATACTTGAGGGGCTTCTAGAAAGACGTGTATGTCACACTATTTTCCAAAGCACCAAAAGGCAAGACAAGAAACAAGGGTTGGAAACTAACCAAGGAGAAATGCCCTAACAGTGAGAACAGTTGACAAGTGGAATGGCTTCCCTTCAGAAGTTGTGGATGCTCCATCACTGGAGGTTTCCCAAAAGAGACTGTCTGAAACAGGACAGGACAGAGATCCCCAATATTTCCAGCTTTGGGAACCTGTGGGGGGAGGGGATGTTTCCTGCAAGTGGCTGGCAAGTGTGGATGTGGGCACACAGCTCCATTTCCATGAGCAGCACACATGTGTTCCTGCCACTCTAGCAAATGGAGCATGTGTACATGTGCTCGCCCGCTGCTTCTGCAAGTGAGGATGTGCACGTTTTTGTGCTTGCTTAGCATTTCCATGGCCCAGTTGTAAACCCCTCATGGCCCAGTAGTGGGCTGCACCCCACAGGTTGGAGACCCCTGGTATAGGGTCTCCTGCTCAGGCAAGGGGTTGAGGTAGAAGACCCCCAATGTCCCCTTCCAACTCTGTTATTCTATGTTCGAAATTGTCTTATTATTTTCTTATGGCCCAAAATTGTGGTTTGGCCTAGATTTGTTTTGTTGCAGTCCATTTACCTGACCTCTGTTCTTTCCGCCACGTGAGCAGTTACTGTATGGTTATCGCAGTCTCTCTAAGAAAAGTACTGAATGCAAAGCTTGTTCAATCCTTCTCCGTTCCACTTTTCTCCTGGCCTCTGGCTACGTCTGCTTCTGATCCTCCCAACAGCCTCTCCCCCACCTGAATTTGGTGTTTCAAGCTGACGGAATATCTAACATGATTTGGGACAGAATTCTATGGAAGGACTTTATGCTTTAATAGCCAGACGTGGTGTCCCTCCAAGCTCAACCAAGCTTAAAAGAGAACCTCATGCTATAGGTTCAAGGCAAAGCTTTTCCAGTTGTGTGTGAGCATCTCACACATTGTTGCAATGTTGAACTTCTCTGGCATCTTAGAATTCATCCAGTTCCTTTCTGTCTGCTTCCCTCCAGCACAAGACTTCAACACTCCGATGTGTAGCTCAGGGTTGAACTATCAGGTTCTCTCTGATCGTGGCTGTTTTCCTGCAGACCGTTTTTTTAGCAGTCGACATAAAATTATCTGAGCGTGGGATGGAAGGAAAACCTCACTTTCTCGTTCATATGACTGTGTTACCTGGCCTGATCAGGAAACCTCTGCAGAGACACCTCAAGCATGGAAAGAACATCCAGAATGCAGCCATTTAAGCAGGGTGTTCTCTTGCCTGCTATCTACTGAACATCTTGGCCATAAACCTCAGCTTATCAAACCAAGTGAAGAAAGCTTACAGTCCCCAAACATACCTAGACAGCATGTTTGGGATTGAATCTTAAAAACGTAAATCATTCAAGCATCATCAGCAATCAGCTCAGTTCACTTCTCCTCTTGCAGGGAGCAAATATGATATTTTGGCTTGGTTTAATTTTGCGCCCTGCACAGATTGTGCTACCTTCTATGAATTCAGGAAGAGATAGCCATTGTCCAGAAGCCCAACTTTTGAAAATGGAATGGTAGCTGCTTCCTTTAAGACAGGGTTGGTTGGTTCTGCATCTGGAGTGAATCCAGTTTCCCTGTTGGTAGTGGGGAAAATGAGGTCACACCCCCTACCCCTCCCTTCTTCTCCAAGTCTCCCCGCTCTTGAACCTGGATCTCCAGCCCCCCAAAAAGGTTCTCCCATCCTGACTGCACTTTGAAGGTTGCAGAAGAGATTGCAAGATGAAAGCTTTGCTATTTGCCTTGTTGTTGGTGG
This sequence comes from Crotalus tigris, assembly GCF_016545835.1. Lineage (NCBI taxonomy): Eukaryota > Metazoa > Chordata > Lepidosauria > Squamata > Viperidae > Crotalus > Crotalus tigris. The sequence continues at coordinate 19,766 of NW_024096925.1, forward strand.
CATTCATGTGCAAGGACCCAGGTAGGCTTTGATGCTGGTTGAGGATTTTATTCTTTATTTTTATATATATAAAATTTACTGGCTGCCCATCTTACCATAGGGTAACTCTGGGCGGCTTACATTATAATCTTAGTTAAAACATAAAAAGTTAAAACCAAAGAAAGGTGGGGAGGGCGCGGATGGAGTGGGGTAGACGTGGGATCTGTTATTACTCCATCAAGCACCTCTCTTGCACGATTCCTCAGCTGGGCCCCCAAGCTGACTGACAGAGCCCCGTCTTTGGGTCCTTACAAAAAGACAGGAGGGTTGGGGTCCACCTCACATTGGGGGGCAGGATGTTCCAGAGGGCAGGAGCCACAGCAGACAAGTCCCTCCTCCTGGACTCCACAAGCCAGAATAGTCGGGCTGATGGGACCCTCAGCACACCTCCTCTGCCATCACAAGTGGGATGGGCTAATTCCTGGGGCGGGAGACTAACCTGGACCTCTGCCATGAAGAGCTTTAAAGGGGACCCCCAAAACCTTGATGTGCACCCAGAAGAAGACTGGTGAGAAACGGGTCACCTAGAGTGGAAATACAGTGGATCAAACGAAGACTGAGGGATCGGAGCGAAGTGTGGTATTCGAAGCAGTTGTGCCCCATTCTGGCGGTGGGACTTTCTCCCTGTTCTGCTCTGCATAGGGAGGGTCCATGGGAGCCTTTAGGGGGAAAGAGGAGGTCTCCATTTGGAGAGGATCCCGTACTTGAGAGTGGCTGTCCCAGCTGTGTTCGGTATCCAATGGGTGCAGTTCTGCCTTAGCTGCTCATCTCAAATGGTGCATAAGTGCATAAGTTTCCTTTAGAAGCAGTGTGGTTTGGAGGAAGACCTGGAACTTGGACTCCTGCTCCAATCCTTTCCTATCCCTGACAGAGCTCAGCACAATCCCCTCTCCGTGTATTCCAGTTCCAGATTTGATCATATTCATATTCATATTAGTAAAGTTGGAAGGGACCTTGGAGGTTATCTAGTCCAACCCCCTGCTCGGGCAGGAAACCCTACACCATTTCGGACAAGTGGCTGTCCAGTCTCTTCTTAAAAACTTCCAGTGTTGGAGCATTTACTGCTTCTGGAGGCAAGCTGTTCCACTGATTAATTGTTCTCACTGTCAGGAAGTTTCTCCTTAGTTCTAGGTTGCTTCTCTCCTTGATTAGTTTCCACCCGTTGCTTCTTGTCCTGCCTTCAGGTGCTTTGGAAAATAGCTTAATTCCCTCTTCTTTATGGCAGCCCCTGAGATATTGGAATACTGCTATCATGTCCCCCCTTGTCCTTCTCTTCGTTAAACTAGACATACCCAATTCTAGCAACCATTCCTTATATGTTTTAGCCTCCAGTCCCCTAATCATCTTTGTTGCTCTTCTCTGTACTCTTTCTAGAGTCTCAACATCTTTTTTGCATCGTGGTGACCAATCACTTACTAAACTTCTAATGGGGTGGGAGGATGTACAGTAACTCGGCTGAGAGTTTCCCACCGTAGCTTAGTCCATCTCCCTGATGGGCTTCAAAGGTTACAACCAACACCTGGAACTGGACCAAGAAGCAAGCTGGCAACCTACGCAGCTGGTGGAGCAGTGGTGTAATATGCACTGCGCTAAAAACAGACATATTGTTCAGGTCATGGCTTTCTCTACCCACTGACAATTATCCAGGCGTCCTGGCATCCAATCTATGTGCCGAAGGGTGAGCCTCTGCCTTCCCATTGGACTTGGCACTACAGGGTGGAGCAGGAAGTGGCCTCCGATGCTGGGGAGGCAATGTGCTTCTCCCATTATGGCTACCCATTGCATCCTGCCTGACCCTGCTCTGTATCCATGTCCTTCCAACAACACCGGAGCATCCCAGGGGATATGGATGAAGAGCCGGGCCAGGCAGGATGCAATTTGCAGTGGTGGCGGTGGAAGCGCTGTGCCTCCAGTGCACTGCTGCCTGCCCCACCCAGCACTGCCGAGTCCAATCGGAAGGCAGCGGCTCTCCCTTCAGTATGCAGATTGGCTGCCAGGATGGTACTTACTACCTGTTCTGCTCTGCATAGGGAAGGTCCATGGGAGCTTTTAGGAGAAAGTAGTTGAGATAGCAGTTGGCCCAGCTGTTATTCTGGGGTAGACTGCCTCCGAAAGTAGAGGTTCCTTTGCGTAGTGAATTCTGCCATGGAAATACTCTTGGGAGCGAAAGGAAGAATGTTCCATTGTCTTTGCCCTCCCTCTGCCTCCCTCCGGCTTTGCTCACATTCAGCGTTTTCGATGGTGCAACCAAAGGGGATCAGCGATGCCTCCTTCAAGTCAAGCATGGATTTTCCTTGTCATCAACCTGAGATTGGTCGACATTGCTGTAATTTCTGAGACTCCTCAGTTCATCCTGCAGCCTTGGGAGTCTCCCCCCCTAGGATTAACCAGCCCCAACCCTGCTTAGCTTCCAAACAGAAACCAACCTCTCAAATTCTTGCCTGCTCACCTTTTATGGCCTCTTTCAGAAAAGTTATTTTTTTTCAATCTCACCTTTATTATTTTTATGTCATATTTATGTAGCGTATATCAGACGTGGTGACATTTGAGAGCTAAATGGAACAAAATTTCATTTTAATATATGCCGATTTGTGTACATTCAAAGTGACAATAAAGTTATTATTCTATTCTATTCTATTCTATTCTATTCTATTCTATTCTATTCTATTCTATTCTATTCTATTCTATTCTATTCATTCCATATTTTCTATTCTATTCTATTCTATTCTGTTCTGTTCTGTTCTGTTCTATTCTATTCTATTTCTATTCTATTTCATATATATTCTATTCTATTCTGTTCTGTTCTGTTCTGTTCTGTTCTATTCTATTCTATTTCTATTCTATTCTAATTCCATATATTTCTATTCTATTCTATTCTATTCTATTCTATTCTATTCTATTCTATTCTATTCTATTCTATTCTATTCTATTCTATTCTATTCTATTTCATTCCATATATTCTATTCTGTTTGTTCTGTTCTGTTCTGTTCGGTCTGTTCTTATTGTTAGCTCAGGGTGGTAAACAATCCTAATACTCTTTTCTTCATCAAATACCATTTTCCCCTGAACAACCACCCAGTGAATTGGGTTGGGCTAAGAAAGAGTGACTGGCCCAGAGTCACCCAGATGCCTTTCTTGGCTAAGATGGGACTGGTTTGCAGACCATTCGATTATCTTTCTAATAAAATTTTCGCAGCCGACCTCATTCTTCAATAATCTATTGTCTAACACATAAGCCAAGATTAAAGAAATATCTAAGTGAGAATCCTCTCTTATATTTCTTTCATCCAGTTGCGGGTCTGCAGTGTCTTCGATGTTATGGTGCTTGCAAAGAGGAAATATGTTTGGAAGACCAACCCGTCTGTTATACTCTGGACAATGGAGTGGGTAAGCAAAGTTCCTATCCTTTCTGACAGTTTTTCTTCTTGTATGGAAACTAGAACTCCCAAATGCAGCTGAGAATTGGAGGTCCAAGTTCCCCTGAGGTCCTGGCCTGACAGCCTAAGGGATACCAGGAAAGGGGGGGGCTTAGAATGGGGACCCCATCCATCCCAGGATCACCCATGTTTGGGAGAGACACATTGTTTATAGAAAGGGGGGAGAGGAAAAGCCTGGGAGAGCTGAGGGTTTCCTATGGACGTGACAAAGCTTGGTCCTTGCAGATTAAGCCAAGAAATATCCAAGGGAGATTCCTATTTTACTCCCGAGTAGTCAGTAGAGGAGGAAGGAGGTCTGTGTGTGTCTCTGTGTGTCAGTCATTATTATTATTATTATTATTGTTGTTGTTGTTGTTGTGCAATGAAATATCCAAGGGAGGAGGACCTTCCCCAGAATGCCTGCTTCCTATTTTACTCCCGAGTAGTCAGTAGAGGAGGAAGGAGGTCCGCCTTCATGCTGTGTGGGAATGACTGACTGTGAGTCCAGTGTGGGTTTAGTGTTTGGTTCAGAAACAATCACAGATCAATTATTGGCACTGTAAATGTTTTGCTTTATGTTTCCTTTCCAGGACAGGCTGTTCGCAGAGGATGTGCCCCCACATGCCCTCAAGGGGACAATGGGCTGGAGGCTAAATGTTGCACAACTAACTTTTGCAATGAATGAAACATCCTTCTGATTTTAAAATGAGCTTTGTTGAGTTTTGCTGTCATCCATCATGGACCATCCTTTGCAGATTTAGGTTTGTGGCCTTTACAGTCCATAATTCAACCCCTCAGCTTCTTTGGACACCTCGCCCTCTCTCCCTTTTCTCCTGGCCTACAAGCTTTGTTCTGCTCTTTCTCTAGTTTGGCAACGGAATAAATTTCTGCATTTAAATCCAAGCGTACTGGGTGTGTTTGCTATGATGTGTCCATTTTCCTTTTGGGAAAGTTAAATTGTGGAATAGTAGAAGGCTGAAAGTTTCTTATATATATATATATATAATCCATTTACTGATAAATTTTTAATTAGTATTTTCCTTAACTGGGAAAGAGTGATGAGCATGCGGGCTTTTCTGTGACAAATGATAGGAAAACACATTGAAAATGAGCGTCATTCCATGCCCATCCTTAAAGAGATCCAGGAGATTAAAACAGAAGGGGAATCCCTCCATCAGAAGCTCTGCTAAATACGGCCTTGAGAGACCCTTGACCCATCACCATGGCCAAAGCAGAAGGAACGATTGAAATGAAAACAGAGATTTCTAAGCTGGCACTTTTCCAGCTGGTTCACCCTCTCAGGTCAGGCAGTTTATGTGCGCCACGGGCAAAACCCCTGAGTCCTCTTCCTTCTCCAATGGGTGCAGGTCTGCCTTAGATGCCCATCACAGATGGGACATAAGTGCATAAGTTTCCTTTAGAAGCAGCGTGGTTTGCAGGAAGACCTGGAACTTGCTCCAATCCTTTCCTATCCCTGACTGGGCTCAGCGTAATCCCTGATCCATGTATTCCAGTTCCATATTTGGTCACTTACTAAACTTCTAATGTTGTGGAATGCTGTACAGTAACTGGGGGGAGAGAGTCCCACGGTAGCTTAGTCCATCTCCCTGATGGGCTTCAAAGGTTACAACCAACACCTGGAACTGGACCAGGAAGCAAGCAGGTAACCAACGCAGCTGGTGGAGCAGTGGTGTAATATGCACTGCCCTAAAAACAGACATATCTGTTCATCTCATGGCTTTCTCTACCCACTGACAATTATCCAGGTGTCCCGGCATCCAATCTATGTGCCGAAGGGTGAGCCTCTGCCTTCCCATTGGACTTGACACTACAGGGTGGAGCAGGAAGTGGCCTCCGATGCTGGAGAGGCAATGTGCTTCTCCCATTATGGCCGCCCACCTGGTACCACCAAGTCCAATGGGAAGACAGCGCTTCTCCATTCAGTATGCAGATTGGCTGCCAGGATGCATAGCTAGTTGTCCTGGACTGTGAATTGGCCAGGACAAATGTCCCTTGGCAAAATTGCGTAGGACAAGTGGGCAGAGTAGGAGCACCAGTGGAAATTGAACTGTATTTTAACGTAGTCTGTATTTATTGTGCATAGAAATACATCCTGCCTGCCTGTAAATCTGCCCAGAGATATTGGATATGAGGACAACAAATAGTTTAATAATAAACAAACCAAACAATAAAATTACTTTAATTACTAAAGCTGCCCAAAAAGTGTTTTCCCCCCCCCTTGGTTGACATAATTATATATAGTTTGACCTGCTGAATATTCCCAATAGACATTTCAAATTAGTTTAAGTTGTAACCAGAAGCCAACATGACTTTGTCGAAAACAAATTTTGTTATTTGGCTTTTTGATAAAGTGACTAAATTATGGATTATTGAAATTCTGTGGACATAATGTACTTGGATTTCAGCAAAGCATTAGACAAAAGAAAACACAACCTACTTCTTGGTAAGCTAAAAAAAAGTGAGATGGACAGCACCATCACTAGATGGGTTTGTAACTGGTTGATTAATCGTACTCAATGTGTAGTCCTCAACGGAACTACATCCAAATGGAGGGAAGTAAGCAATGGGGTATTGCAAGGCCCAGTTCTCTTCAATATCTTCATTAACAATCTAGATGAGGAAATAGTATGGAAACCAATCAAATATATTGACTATTCAATGTGCAGAAATACCAACACTCCAGAAGACAAGCTCAGGATCCAAAAAGATCTTGACAGACTTGAACACAGGGCTCTACCTAACAAAATGAAATGCAACATAGATAAAAATAAGGTTTTACACCTGGGCAAAGCCCACCCTGCAACTAAATAGGTACAGACTAGGTGAAACTTTTCTTAATTCTAGTAACTGTGAAAGGGATCTTGGATCCCTAGTGGACAATCACTTAAATATGAACCAACGGCGTGTGGCACCAGCCAAAAAAGCCAATGCAATCCTAGATTGCATTAACAGAGGGATAGAATCAAGATCCTGTGAAGTTCTAGAATAGAGAAGAGATCTGGAAGGGAATTTGGAGGTCTTCTTTTCCAACCCCCTGTTCAAGCAGGGGACCCTAGACTAGACATGTCAAACTCACGATGTCACATGACGTCACGCAACATATTGGGACAGTTTTGCTATTGCCAGCAATGGGGTGGGCACGGCTTCCACGTGACGCATCCAGCCCATTGGCCGGCACTTCGACACCCCTGTCCTAGACCATTTCAGAGAGGTGACTATCCAGTCTTTTCATAAAAACCTCCAGTGATGGAGCATTCACAACTTCTGGAAGCAGGTTGTTCCTCTGGTTAATTGTCCTCATTTTTAAGAAGTTTCTCCTTAATTCATGGTTGCTTCTCTCCCTGATTAGTTTCCATCCATTGTTTCTTGTTTTGCCTTCTGCTGCTTTGTTTAATTCCCGAGTTTGTTTACTTTAGTTTCAGAGTGGCTAGAGCTGCCTCTATACTCTTTGCTTTTACCCTTCCTTGCTGTCATTATTGCTGATGTGCAACAGGCATATTTAGAAAAGCAGAAAGGTGGCATAATTTTATTGGTTAAATGGAATTATTTCACATTGTACTTTGGCTGGTACATAAACAAAGATTATTTCCGTTTCAATTGATCTTATCTAATGAAGAGCCAGCAGGTCTACATTAAAAATACGCAGAGGAAAATGTTTCCTTATTGCAATCGTTGGTGTGCTGAGAGGCACAACTGGGAAGAACAGAGAAGTGTTATCAATATATTCTTATCTAGTGAAGAGCTAGCACCCTCCTAGTGAAGGTATATGAAGGAAAATGTTGAATTCAGGAGTTGTGAGCAAAGTGACAAAAAGAAGGCATAGGGACTTTCCTAACAGATCCTCAAACTTCAGAGTTGCGAGATGCTCATCTTGTTTCCCAAGTGCTCTTTTGACTCTGACCTGCTGAATGAATGAGCCATCAAGCATCTCTGGAAGACGGCAATGCTAAAGAAGGAGCTCTTTAAGCTACTGGCTCCCCACTTCCCAGGTGGCTCCTCAGAAGCCACGAAGAAGCACCTCCAATTTATCAAATGGGTCCCTTCATTGTGGGATCATCCAGCGATGAAACATCTTCCTCCAGCAGTTCCTGTTCCTGACCCTGCAGCAACATCAGTTTCTGCTCCAGATCCTGTTCCTGTTCCCAAACTGATTCTTCTCTCTGATCATGGCTGTTTTCCTACAGATGCCTTTTTTAAGCAGGTGACATAGAATGATCCAAGCATAGTCTGGAAGGAAAACCTCACGCTCTCATGCATGGACAGTGTTACCTGGCCTGATCAGGAAACCTTTGCAGGGATACTTCAAGCATAGAAAGAACACCCAGAACGGAACCATTTAAGCAGGGTGTTCTCTTGCCTGCTTTGTACTGAACATCTTGGCCATAAATCTCAGCTTATGAAACCAATTTCCCTTTGTGTAGCGGGGAACATGAAATCACCCCCCACCCCTCCCTTCTTTCTGAAGTCTCCCTGCTCTTCTCTCTTGAACCTGGATCTCCAGCCCCCACAAGGTGGGGCAGTGGCATATATATACAGAACTTTATTCTCCCATCCCGGACTGCACTGTGAAGGCTGCAGAAGAAATTGCAAGATGAAAGCTTTGCTAGTTGCATTGTTGTAGTTGGCATTCATGTGTGAGGACCCCGGTAGGCTCATCAAACTTTGATTTTGGGTGATGATCAAAGACAGACTGAGGGGACAGAGGAAAGATTGGTATTCAAAGCAGTTGTGCCCCATTCTGGCGGTGGGACTTTCTCCCTGTTCTGCTCTCCATAGGGAGGGTCCCTGGGAGCCTTTAGGGGGAACGAGGAGGTCTCCATTTGGAGAGGTCTGTAGCTGAGACAGCGCTTGGCCCAGCTGATATTCTGGGGTAGACTGCCTCTGAAAGTAGGGGTCCTTTGCGTAGTGAATTCTGCCATGGAAATACTCTTGGGAGCGAAAGGAAGAATGTTCCATTGTCTTTGCCCTCTTCTGTGACAAATGACATGAAAATGCATTGAAGATGAGTGGCATTGTGTGTCATTCCTTAAAGAGATCCAAGAGATTGAAACAGAGGGAGAATCCCGCTATCAGGAGCTCTGCTAAACACGGACTTGGGAGAAGCTTGATCCATCAACATGACCAATGGAGAGGGAAGGATTGAAATGAAAAAAGAGATTTATATGTGCCACGGGCAAAACCCCTGAGTCCTCTTCCTTCTCCAATGGGTGCAGGTCTGCCTTAGACGCCCATCTCAGATGGGGCATAAGTACATAAGTTTCTTTTAGAACTAGCATGGTTTGGAGGAAGACCTGGAAGTTGGACTCCTGCTCCAATCCTTTCCTATCCCTGACTGGGCTCAGCATAATCCCCTCTCTGGGTATTCCAGTTCCAGATTTGATCACTTACTAAACTTCTAATGGGTCAGATGCTATACAGTAACTGGATGGAGTCCTATGGATAGCTTAGTCCATCTCCATCCTGGGCTTCAAAGGATAGAACGAACACCTGGAACTGGACCAGGAAGCAAACTGGCCACCAAAGCAGCTGGTGGAGCAGTGATGTAATATGCACTGCCCTAAAAACAGACATATATGTGCATTTCAGTGCTTCCTCTGTCCGCTGAAGCAGTGTGGGACAATTATCCAGGCATCCCAAAATCCAATCCCTGTGCCGAGAAGTGGGCCTCTGCCTTCCCATTGGACAAGGCACCAGTGGGTGGAGCAGGGAGTGGCTTCTGATGCTGGAGAAGCAACTCTCCTCTACAGGCACAGCTGCCCATTGTGTCCTATCTGGTCCCACTTTGTGCTCAGTTCCTCCCCACGGTTCCTATAGGAACACCAAAGGTGCAGTTTGGCCAGGATCTAGAATCAGGCTCCAGATAACCTGGGATAGCTCCATGACTGTCATTGAAACCATGAACTCCCTGTTGTCTCAGATCCCCCTCCCAGAGAAAGCAAAGCTATGTCCCCCAGAGGCATCAATCTGGGGAACTCCGTCACCAACCATGCAGTGGCTTCAAAGCACAGATGGTTTACCAACTTTGGTTAGTACAGAGACATTTCTTAAGACCTTTCGTTACTGCTGTTTCTTTTTCCAAAACTGATCATGCCAAACATTTTCGTATTTCGTTTTTTGATAAAGTGATTAAATTAGTGAAGCAGCAAGAGGTTGTGGTTATAGTATATTTGGATTTCAGTAAGGTGTTTGACAAAAGAGAACACAACCTACTTCTTGGTAAGCTTGGAAAGGGTGCGATAAACAGCACCATCACCAGATGGGTTTGTAACTGGCTGAGAAATCATACTCAATGTGTAGTCCTCAATGGAACTACAACCACATGGAGAGAAAGAAGCAATGGGGTCCTACAAGCTTATGTTCTAGGCCCAGTACTCTTCAATATCTTCATTAACCACCCAGAGGAGGGAATAGCACAAAAACTGATCAAAGTTGTAGATGAACAAAATAATTCTCCTGTGGAGGTCTAAGAGAATGCACCAATCAACCATCAGGTTCTCTCTAATCATGTCTGCCTTCTCCCTGCAGATCCTTTTTTAAGTAGGTGACATAAAAATATCTGAGCATGAAATGGAAGGAAAACCTCACTCTCTCGTGCATGGAAAATGTTTCCTGATCTGGAGGGGCACCTCAAGCATGGAAAGAACACCCAGAACCCAACAATTGAAGCAGAGTGTTCTCCTGCCTGCTATCTACTGAACATCTTGGCCATGAACCTTAGCTTATCAAACCGATTTCCCTTTGGGTAGTGGGAAAGGTGAGATCACCCCCTACCCCTCCCTTCTTTCCCAAGTTCCCCCTCTCTTCTCTCTTGAACCTGGAGCTCCAGCCCCCACAAGGTGGGGCAGTGGCATATATACAGAACTTCATTCTCCCATCCTGGACTGCATTGTGAAGACTGCAGAAGAGATTGCAAGATGAAAGCTTTGCTGTTTGCGTTGTTGTTGGTGGCATTTGTGTGCAGGGACGCAGGTAGGCTCATGAACCTTTGATCTCGGTTGAGGATTTTAGTATGTATTTATATATTTATAAATTTTATTGTCTGCCCTTCTAACCATAGGGTAACTCTGGCTGGCTTACAATTAGCATCTAAGGTAAAACATAAAAAGTTCAAACCCACCCTTAAAACCAAAGAAAGATGGGGAGGGGTGGGGTGGAAGTATGGGATCTGTTATTATTTAATCAACCACCTCCATTGTGTGATTCCTCCACCGGGGCCCTTAGCTGACTGGTGGAGCCCCATCTTTAGGCCCTTACGAAAAGATAGGAGGGTTGGGGGCCAGCCTCAAAGGGGGGGGGCAAGATGTTCCCAAAATGGCAGGAGCCTTTTTAGGAAACGATGTCTTTTTAAAGCTCACCTTCGTTGTTTTTATAATCAAGCCCGGGTGCTGAACAAAGCTAATATTCGTTCTCTCTCTGCTTTCCCTGAACAAAGACCAAGTGAAGTGGGTCGGGGGAGAGAAAGAGTGGCCCAGAGTCACCTAAATGACCATTTTATTATCTTTCTGGTGAAATTTTCGCAGCCAACCTTATGAGTCAAAAGTCTATTATTCAATACATAATAAGACAAGATAAAAGAGATAAATACTAAAGTAAGATTTCTCTGTTTTATTTTTTTCATCTAGTAAAGAGTCTGAAATGTTAAGAGTCTGACCCATTTATGTTTGATAGAAAAAAAAGATGTTCGCAAACAGATAGATTCTGTTATATTCTGCAGCCTGTTCTTGGTAAGCAAAGTTCCTATCCTTTCTGACAGTTTTTCTTCTTGTATGGGAACTAGAACTCCCAAATGCAGCTGAGGATTCCAGATCACCTAGGACCCGTCTGTGCCCTGTCTAGATTCCCCTGAGGTCATGGCCTGACATATTAAGGCAGTGGTGGCGAACCTATGGCACGGGTGCCAGAGGCGGCACTCAGAGCCCTCTCTGTGGGCATGTGTGCCATCACCCCAGTCCTAAGCCTTCAGCTAGGTTTTATAAAACCATGTCGCTTTAGGCTTCTGCCGCTGTGTGCGAAAAAAAAAAGGTTCAATCAATCGATCAATTTCAACTTCCTGTGGGGAAAAAAAATCTTGCAAAGTTGGAATTGATTGATTGAACTTTTTAGCCCCACCCAGTCTGCCATTACCACTGCAGCCACACCCACCCAATGGGCCACACCCACTCAGTGTGCCACACCCACCCAATGGGCCACGCCCACCAGGCACCCGACAATGCATAAGTGGGTTTTGGGTTGCAGTTTGGGCACTCGGTCTCTAAAAGGTTCGCCATCACTGTATTAAGGGATGCCAGGAAAAGGGGAGGGGTTTCAGAAAGGGCAGCCCAGTCCATCCCACAAGCACCCCAGTTTGGGGTGTGGGAATGCATGACTGTGCATCCAGTGTTGCTTTACCGTTTTGTTCAGAAATAGCCGCACATCAATTCTTTGGCACTGTAAATGTTTTGCTTTATGTTTCTTTTCCAGGAGGGCCCCAGTCTAAAGGATGTGCTCCATTGTGCGTTCTAGAAGACGAGTTGCTGAAGATTCAGTGTTGCACCTCTGACTTTTGCAATGATTAAAATGTTGTTTGGGGTTTTGCTGTCATCCATCATGGACCATCCTGGCAGATTTAAGCTTGTGGCCTTTACGGTTCATAATGCACCCCCTCGGCTTCTTTGGACACCTCATCCTCTTTCCTTTTTCTCCTGGTCTACAAGACTTGTTCTGCTCTCCCTGTAGCTTGGCAACTGAATAAATTTGTGCATTTACATTCAAGCGTAGTGGATGTGTTTGGTATGACATGTCCATTTTCCTTTTTTGAAAGTTCAATTGCGGAATAGTAGAAGGCTGAAGGGTTTTTTGTAACCCATCTTACTTATGCAAAACCCTCTTCCTTCTCCAACGGGTGCAGGTCTGACTTAGATGCCCATCTCAGATAATTTGACTTTCAAGGTATTTGGTAGTCTTTGCCAAGAATGACAACTTACTTATAATTTATCATCAATAGAAATATAACCTGCCTGCTTCTAAATCTTCCCAGAGACACAGGATACGAGACGGGCAGAAAATAAACTTCATAGTAAACAAACAAATCAATAAAATTACTTTGATTACTAAGCAGCCCAACAATTATTTTTTCCTTCTTTAAAATAACTGTATATAGTTTGAGCTGCTGTATATCCCCAATACACTATTCAAATTCGTTTAAGTTATAACCAGAAGCCAACATGGATTTCTCCAAACAGATCATGCCAAACATTTTCTTATTTCTTTTTTTGATAAAGTGACTAAATTAATGGATCAGCGAAATGCTGTGGATATAGTATACTTGGATTTCAGTGAAGTGTTTGACAAAAGAGAACACAACCTATGTCTTGATAAACTAAAAAGTGTGGGATAAACAGCACTATATAGCGTCTGTGTTTCAGAAGTTTGTTGATCATATAGATTGTCTGGATCAGCGTATTGAGGTTGCTGTAGAAAGTTCTGAAAAAGTGGAAGATCGAGTTGATAAAACAGAAAATAAGGTGGAAATAATTCAGGATGAAATTACTATGTTACAATACAGAAGTATGGAGTTTGCTTTAAGAAAAAGGGGAAGGAAAGAAAACATTCAAGAGGATTTGAGACAAGCGGTCGTAAAGGACATAGCTTTTATTTTGAAATCTGAGCCTGAAGAAATATTGAGAGAGACGGAAAAAGTTAGGTTAGACAATAGGATTAAAGTAAGACAATAGATGGGATAACTTATGAGAGAGATGTTGCTTGGGCATTTTCCCGGCACTGTATCCGAAGAGGGATGAGAGTGGAGGAGAAAGGTTAGGGAGGAAGTAGGACGGTGAGAGGAGAGGGGGAGGGGAGAGAGAGGTGAGGGGAGGTGAGAAAGAGGAGGGAAGTAAGGGAGAGTGTTAGAGAGGGCGGATGCAGTTTGGGGGGTGGGCAAGCAACACCTATGTGTATTTATTTTATTTTGTCAAATGTGAAATTTTTTCTTTGTTGTTTATGTAATTGATAAATGAAAAATAAAAACTTTAAAAAAAAAACCAAAAATGCTGAACGTGAGCAAAGCCGGAAGGAGGCAGAGGGAGGGCTAAGACAATGGAACATTCTTCCTTTTGCTCCCAAGAGCATTTCCATGGCAGAATTCACTACGCAAAGGAACCTCTACTTTCAGAGGCAGTCTACCCCAGAAGAACAGCTGGGCCAAGCACTGTCTCAGCGATGGGCTTCTCTCCAAATGGAGACCTCCTCTTCCCCCTAAAGGCTCCCAGGGACCCTCCCTATGCAGAGCAGAACAGGGAGAAAGTCCCACCGCCAGAATGGGGCACAACTGCTTCGAATACCACCCTTCGCTCCAATCCCTCAGTCTTTCTTTGATCCACTGTATTTCCACTCTGGGTGACCCACTGCTTACCAGTCAGATTCCTAGTGCGATTAAAGCCCTTCGTGGCAGAGGTCCAGGTTAGTCTCACCCCCTCCCCCCGGGATTGGCCCGTCCCACTTGTGCTGGCAGAGGAGTTGTGCTGAGGGTCCCATCAGCCCGACTATTTCTACTGGCAGGGTCCAGGAGGATGGCCTTCTCTGCTGTGGCCCCTGTCGTCTCAAATATCCTGCCCCCCAATGTGAGGTTGGCCAAACCCCTCCCTTTTCATAAGGGCCTAAAGACAGGGCTCTGCCAGTTGGCTTGGGGCCCCGGCTGAGGAATCGTGCAACAGAGGTGCTTGATTAAGTAATAACAGATCCCACTTCCACCCCACTCCATCTTTCTTTGGTTTTAACTTTTTATGGTTTAACAAAGATTACAATGTAAGCCGCCCAGAGTTGCCCTATGGTAAGATGGGCAGCCCGTAAATTATATATATATAAAAATAAAGAATAAAATCCTCAACCAGCATCAAAGCCTACCTGGGTCCTCGCACATGAATGCCACCAACAACAAGGCAAATAGCAAAGCTTTCATCTTGCAATCTCTGCTGCAGCCTTCACAGTGCAGTCCAGGATGGGAGAAGGAAGTTCTCTCTCTCTCTCTCTCTCTCTCTCTCTCTCTCTCTCTCTCTCTGTGTGTGTGTGTGTGTGTGTGTGTATACACACACACACACACACACACACACACACACACACACACACCATTGCCCCACCTTGTGAAAGCTGGAGATCCAGGTTCAAGAGAGAAGAGCGGGGAGACTTGGCAAAGAAGGGAGGGGTAGGGGGTGTGACCTCATTTTCCCCACTACCATAAGGTAAATCATTTTGATAAGCTGAGGTTTATGGCCAAGATGTTCAGTAAATAGCAGGCAAGAGAACACCCTGCTTAAATGGTTGGGTTCTGGATGTTCTTCCCATGCTTGCGGTGTCCCTGCAGAGGTTTCCTGACACAGTCCATGCACGAGAGAGTGAGGTTTTCCTTCCATCCCACGCTCAGATAATTTTATGTCACCTGAAGGATCTGCAGGAAAACAGTCATTATCAGAGAGAAGAATTATGTTGGGAACTTCGAGATGGAGCACCCACAACTTCTGAAGGCAAGTCTTTCCACTACTTAATTCTTCTAACTGTCAGGAAATTTCTCCTTAGTTCTAGGTCGCTTCTCTCCTTGATTACTTTCCGTTCATTGTTTCTTGTCCCACCTTATGGTGCTTTGAAAAATAGCTTGGCCCGTCGTCTTGGTGGGACCCCTCAAATACTGGAATACTGGTATTATGTCACCCCTAGACTTTTTTCTCTAGATACGATAGCAGTGTTCCGATACTTGAGGGGCTTCTAGAAAGACGTGTATGTCACACTATTTTCCAAAGCACCAAAAGGCAAGACAGGAAACAAGGGTTGGAAACTAACCAAGGAGGAATGCCCTAACAGTGAGAACAGTTGACAAGTGGAATGGCTTGCTTCAGAAGTTGTGGATGCTCCATCACTGGAGGTTTCCCAAAATAGATTGTCTGAAACAGGACAGGACAGAGATCCCCAATATTTCCAGCTTTGGGAACCTGTGGGGGGAGGGGATGTATCGTGCAAGTGGCTGGCAAATGCGGATGGGCACAAAGCTCCATTTCCATGAGCAGCAAACATGTGTTCCTGCCACTCTAGCAAATGGAGCATGTGTACATGTGCTCGCCCGCTGCTTCTGCAAGTGAGGATGTGCGCGGTTTTGTGCTTGCTTAGCATTTCCATGGCCCAGTTGTAAACCCCTCATGGTCCAGTAGTGGGCTTCAGCCCACAGGTTGGAGACCCCTGGTATAGGGTCTCCTGCTCAGGCAAGGGGTTGGGGTAGAAGACCCCCAATGTCCCCTTCCAACTCTGTTATTCTATGTTCAAAATTGTTTTATTATTTTCTTATGGCCCAAAATTGTGGTTTGGCCTAGATTTGTTTTTGTTGCAGTCCATTTACCTCATCTCTGTTCTTTCCACCATGTGAGCTGTATGGTTATCGCAGTCTCTCTAAGAAAAGTACTGAATGCAAAGCTCATTCAATCCTTCTCCGTTCCACTTTTCTCCTGGCCTCTGGCTACGTCTGCTTCTGATCCTCCCGAACAGCCTCTCCCCCACCTGAATTTTGGTGTTTCAAGCTGACGGAATATCTAACATGATTTGGGACAGAATTCTATGGAAGGACTTTGTGCTTTAATAGCCAGACGTGGTGTCCCTCCAAGCTCAACCAAGCTTAAAAGAGAACCTCATGCTATAGGTTCAAGGCAAAGCTTTTCCAGTTGTGTGTGAGCATCTCACACATTGTTGCAATGTTGAACTTCTCTGGCATCTTAGAATTCATCCAGTTCCTTTCTGTCTGCTTCCCTCCAGCACAAGACTTCAACACTCCGATGTGTAGCTCAGGGTTGAACTATCAGGTTCTCTCTGATCGTGGCTGTTCTCCTACAGACCGTTTTTTTAGCAGTCGACATAAAATTATCTGAGCGTGGGATGGAAGGAAAACCTCACTCTCTCGTGCATGGACTATGTTACCTGGCCTGATCAGGAAACCTCTGCAGAGACACCTCAAGCATGGAAAGAACATCCAGAATGCAGCCATTTAAGCAGGGTGTTTTCTTGCCTGCTATCTACTGAACATCTTGGCCATAAACCTCAGCTTATCAAACCAAGTGAAGAAAGCTTACAGTCCCCAAACATACTTAGACAGCATGTTTGGGATTGAACCTAAAAACATAAATCATTCAAGCATCATCAGAAATCAGCTCGGTTCATTTCTCCTCTTGCAGGGAGTAAATATGATATTTTGGCTTGGTTTAATTTTGTGCCCTGCACAGGTTGTGCTACCGTCTATAAATTCAGGAAGAGATAGCCATTGTCCAGAAGCCCAACTTTTGAACATGGAATGGTAGCTGCTTCCTTTAAGACAGGGTTGGTTGGTTCTGCATCTGGAGTGAATCCAGTTTCCCTGTTGGTAGTGGGGAAAATGAGGTCACACCCCCTACCCCTCCCTTCTTCTCCAAGTCTCCCCGCTCTTGAACCTGGATCTCCAGCCCCCCAAAAGGTTCTCCCATCCTGACTGCACTTTGAAGGCTGCAGAAGAGATTGCAAGATGAAAGCTTTGCTATTTGCATTGTTGTTGGTGGCATTCATGTGCAAGGACCCAGGTAGGCTTTGATGCTAGTTGAGGATTTTATTCTTTTTTTATATGTATATATAATTTATTGGCTGCCCATCTTACCATACAGTAACTCTGGGCAGCTTACATTAATCTTAGTTAAAACATAAAAAGTTAAAACCAAAGAAAGATGGGGAGGGCGTGGATGGAGTGGGGTAGAAGTGGGATCTGTTATTACTCCATCAAGCACCTCTCTTGCACGATTCCTCAGCTGGGCCCCCAAGCTGACTGGCAGAGCCCCATCTTTAGGCCCTTACAAAAAGACAGGAGGGTTGGGGTCTACCTCACATTGGGGGGCAGGATGTTTCAGAGGGCAGGAGCCACAGCAGAGAAGTCCCTCCTCCTGGACCCCACCAGCCAGAATAGTCGGGCTGATGGGACCCTCAGCACACCTCCTCTGCCATCACAAGTGGGATGGGCTAATTCCAGAGGGGTGAGACTAACCTGGACCTCTGCCATGAAGAGCTTTAAAGGGGACCCCCAAAACCTTGACGTGCACCCAGAAGAAGACTGGTGAGAAACGGGTCAGCTACAGTGGAAATACAGTGGATCAAACAAAGACTGAGGGATTGGAGCGAAGTGTGGTATTCGAAGCAGTTGTGCCCCATTCTGGTGATGGGATTTTCTCCCTGTTCTGCTCTGCATAGGGAGGGTCCTTGGGAGCCTTTAGGGGGAAAGAGGAGGTCTCCATTTGGAGAGAATCCCGTACGTGAGAGTGGCTGTCCCAGCTGTGTTCGGTGTCCAATGGGTGCAGTTCTGCCTTAGATGCTCATCTCAAATGGTGCATAAGTGCATAAGTTTCCTTTAGAAGCAGTGTGGTTTGGAGGAAGACCTGGAACTTGGACTCCTGCTCCATTCCTTTCCTATCCCTGACAGAGCTCAGCACAATCCCCTCTCCGTGTATTCCAGTTCCAGATTTGATCACTTACTAAACTTCTAATGTTGTGGAATGCTGTATAGTAACTGGGGGGGAGAGAGTCCCACCTGAGCTTAGTCCATGTCCCTGATGGGCTTCAAAGGTTACAACCAACACCTGGAATTGGACCAGGAAGCAAGCTGGCAACCTACGCAGCTGGTGGAGCAGTGGTGTAATATGCACTGCCCTAAAAACAGACATATCTGTTCATCTCATGGCTTTCTCTACCCACTGGCAATTATCCAGGCGTCCTGGCATCCAATCTATGTGCTGAAGGGTGAGCCTCTGCCTTCCCATTGGACTTGGCACTACAGAGTGGAGAAGGGAGTGGCCTCCGATGCTGGGGAGGCAATGTGCTCCTCCCATTATGGCCACCCATTGCATCCTGCCTGACCCTCCTCTGTATCCATGTCCTTCCCACAACACCGGAGCACCCCAGAGGATCTGGATGAAGAGCCGGACCAGGCAGGATGTAATTTGCAGTGGTGGCGGTGGAAGCGCTGTGCCTCCCATGCACCAGAAGCTGCTGCCTGCCCCACCCGGCACTGCCGAGTCCAATGGGAAGGCAGCGGCTCTCCGTTCAGTATGCAGATTGGCTGCCAGGATGGGACTTTCTACCTGTTCTGTTCTGCATAGTGAGGGTCCATGGGAGCTTTTAGGAGAAAGTAGTTGAGATAGCAGTTGGCCTAACTGTTCTTCTGGGGTAGACTGCCTCTGAAAGTAGAGGTTCCTTTGCGTAGTGAATTCTGCCACGGAAATACTCTTGGGAGCGGAAGGAAGAATGTTCCATTGTCTTTGCCCTCCCTCTGCCTCCCTCCGGCTTTGCTGACATTCAGCGTTTTCGATGGTGCAACCAAAGGGGATCGGAGATGCCCCCTTCAAGTCAAGCATGGATTTTCCTTGGCATCAACCTGAGATTGGTTGACATTGTTGTAATTTCTGAGACTTTTCAGTTCATCCTGCAGCCTTGGGGGTCTCCCCTACTAGGATTAACCAGCCCCAACCCTGCTTAGCTTCCAAACAGAAACCAACCTCACAAGTTCTCACCTGCTCACCTTTTATGGCCTCTTTCAGAAAAGTTATTTTTTTTTCAATCTCACCTTCATTATTTTTAGGTCATATTTATGTAGCGTATATCCAACGTGGTAACATTTGTGAGCTAAATGCAACGAAATTTCATTTTAATGTATGCTGATTCGTGTACATTCAAAATGACAATAAAGTTATTATTCTATTCTATTCTATTCTATTCTATTCTATTCTATTCTATTCTATTCTATTCTATTCTATTCTATTCTATTCCATATTTTCTATTCTATTCTATTCTATTCTATTCTATTCTATTCTATTCTATTCTATTCTATTATTCTATTCTATTTCATTCCATATTTTCTATTCTATTCTATTCTATTCTGTTCTGTCTGTTCTGTTCTATTCTATTCATTTCTATCTATTTCATTCCATATATTCTATTCTATTCTATTCTATTCTATTCTATTCTATTCTATCTATCTATTCTATTCTATTCTATTCTATTCTATTCATTCTTCCATTCTATTCTTCCATTCCATTTTCTATTCTATTCTATTCTATTCTATTCTATTCTATTCTATTCTATTCTATTCTATTCTATTCTATTCTATTCTATTCTATTCTATTCTATTCCATTCCATATTTTCTATTCTATTCTATTCTATTCTGTTCTGTTCTGTTCTGTTCTGTTCTGTTCTGTTCTGTTCTATTCTATTCTATTCTATTCCATTCCATTCCATCCCATCCCATCCCATCCCATCCCATCCCATCCCATCCCATCCCATCCTATCCTATCCTATCCTATCCTATTCTATTCTATTCTATTCTATTCTATTCTGTTTGTTCTGTTCGGTCTGTTCTTATTGTTAGCTCAGGGTGGTAAACAATCCTAATACTCTTTTCTTCATCAAATACCATTTTCCCCTGAACAACCAACCAGTGAATTGGGTTGGGCTAAGAAAGAGTGACTGGCCCAGAGTCACCCAGATGACTTTCTTGGCTAAGATGGGACTGGTTTGCAGACCATTCGATTATCTTTCTAATAAAATTTTCGCAGCCGACCTCATTCTTCAATAATCTATTGTCTAACACATAAGCCAAGATCAAAGAAATATCTAAGAGAGAATCCTCTCTTATATTTCTTTCATCCAGTTGCGGGTCTGCAGTGTCTTCGATGTTATGGTGCTTGCAAAGAGGAAATATGTTTGGAAGACCAACCCGTCTGTTATACTCTGGACAACGGAGTGGGTAAGCAAAGTTCCTCTCCTTTCTGACAGGTTTTCTTCTTGTATGGAAACTGGAACTCCCAAATGCAGCTGAGGATTCCAGATTACCTAGGACCTCTCTAGGTTCCCCTGAGGTCCTGGCCTGACAGCCTAAGGGATACCAGGAAAGGGGGGGCTCAGAATGGGGACCCCATCCATCCCAGGTTCACTCATGTTTGGGAGGGACACATTCTTTATAGAAAGGGGGGAGAGGAAAAGCCTGGGAGAGCTGAGGGTTTCCTATGGACGTGACAAAGCTTGGTCCTTGCAGATTAAGCCAAGAAATATCCAAGGGAGGTGGAACTTCTCCAGAATGCCTGCTTCCTATTTTACTCCCGAGTAGTCAGTAGAGGAGGAAGGAGGTCTGTGTGTGTCTCTGTGTGTCAGTCATTATTATTATTGTTGTTGTTGTTGTTGTTGTTGTTGTGCAATGAAATATCCAAGGGAGGAGGATCTTCCCCAGAATGCTTGCTTCCTATTTTACTCCCGAGTAGTCAGTAGAGGAGGAAGGAGGTCCGCCTTCATGCTGTGTGGGAATGACTGACTGTGTGTCCAGTGTGGGTTTAGTGTTTGGTTCAGAAACAATCACAGATCAATTATTGGCACTGTAAATGTTTTGCTTTATGTTTCCTTTCCAGGACAGGCTGTTCGCAGAAGATGTGCCCCCACATGCCCTCAAGGGGACAATGGGCTGGAGGCTAAATGTTGCACAACTAACTTTTGCAATGAATGAAACATCCTTCTGATTTTAAAATGAGCTTTGTTGAGTTTTGCTGTCATCCATCATGGACCATCCTTTGCAGATTTAGGTTTGTGGCCTTTACGGTCCATAATTCAACCCCTCAGCTTCTCTGGACACCTCGCCCTCTCTCCCTTTTCTCCGGGCCTACATGCTTTGTTCTGCTCTTTCTCTAGTTTGGCAACGGAATAAATTTCTGCATTTAAATCCAAGCGTACTGGGTGTGTTTGCTATGATGTGTCCATTTTCCTTTTGGGAAAGTTAAATTGTGGAATAGTAGAAGGCTGAAAGTTTCTTATATATATATATATATAATCCATTTACTGATAAATTTTTAATTAGTATTTTCCTTAACTGGGAAAGAGTGATGAGCATGCGGGCTTTTCTGTGACAAATGATAGGAAAACACATTGAAAATGAGCGTCATTCCATGCCCATCCTTAAAGAGATCCAGGAGATTAAAACAGAAGGGGAATCCCTCCATCAGGAGCTCTGCTAAATACGGCCTGGAGAGACCCTTGACCCATCACCATGGCCAAAGCAGAGGGAACGATTGAAATGAAAACAGAGATTTCTAAGCTGGCACCTTTCCAGCTGGTTCACCCTCTCAGGTCAGGCAGTTTATGTGCGCCACGGGCAAAACCCCTGAGTCCTCTTCCTTCTCCAATGGGTGCAGGTCTGCCTTAGACGCCCATCACAGATGGGACATAAGTGCATAAGTTTTCTTTAGAAGCAGCGTGGTTTGCAGGAAGACCTGGAACTTGCTCCAATCCTTTCCTATCCTTGACTGGGCTCAGCGTAATCCCTGATCCATGTATTCCAGTTCCATATTTGGTCACTTACTAAACTTCTAATGTTGTGGAATGCTGTACAGTAACTGGGGGGAGAGAGTCCCACCATAGCTTAGTCCATCTCCCTGATGGACTTCAAAGGTTACAACCAACACCTGGAACTGGACCAGGAATCAAGCAGGCAACCAACGCAGCTGGTGGAGCAGTGGTGTAATATGCACTGCCCTAAAAACAGACATATCTGTTCATCCCATGGCTTTCTCTACCCACTGACAATTATCCAGGTGTCCCGGCATCCAATCTATGTGCCGAAGGGTGAGCCTCTGCCTTTCCATTGGACTTGACACTACAGGGTGGAGCAGGAAGTGGCCTCCGATGCTGGGGAGGCAATGTGCTTCTCCCACCAATCAACCAACTATCAAGTTCTCTCTAATCATCGCTGCTTTCCTGCAGACCCTTAGCAGGTGACATAAAATTATTTGAGGGTGGAATGGAAGGAAAATCTCACTCTCTCATGCATGGAGAGTGTTTCCTGATCTGCAGGGACATGGCAAGCATCAAAAGAACAGCCAGAACAGAACCATTTAAACAGGGTGTTCTTTTGCCGGCTATCTACTGAAATTTTGGCCATAAACCTTAGCTTGTGAAACCGATTTCCCTTTGTGTAGTGGGGAACGTGAGATCACCCCTACCCCTCCCTTCTTTCCCAAGTCCCCCCTCTCTTCCCTCTTGAACCTGGAGCTCCAGCCCCCACAAGGTGGGGCAGTGGCACATATACAGAACTTCCTTCTCCCATCCTGGACTGCACTTTGAAGGCTGCAGAAGAGATTGCAAGATGAAAGCTTTGCTATTTGCGTTGGTGGTGGTGGCATTTTTGTGCAAGGACCCAGGTAGGCTCATGAACCTTTGATCTCGGTTGAGGATTTTATTATGTATTTATTTATAAACTTTTTGGCTGCCCATCTTACCATAGAATAAGTCCAGGAGTTATCAGCTTTAAAATAGAATAGAATAAAGGTGGAAGGGATCGTCAGACAAATGGTGGTCCAATCTTTTCTTAAACCTTAACTCATCCAGTGTTAGAGCATCCATAACTTCTGGAGGCAAGTTGTTCCACTGGTTAATTATTCTAATAACAGTTAGTTCTAGGTTGCTTTTCTTCTTGGTTAATTATTATCTGTTGCTTCTTGTCCTGCCTTCAGGCGTTTTGGAGATTAGCTTGACTCCTTCTTTGGGGCAACCCTTGAGATATTGGAAGACTGCTATCATGTAAACCTAGTTTTTCTTTTAATTAAACTGGACAATTCCAGCAACCTGTCTTTACATGTTTTAGCCTCCAGTCCCCTAATCATCTCTGTTGCTCTTCTCTGCTCTCTTTCTAGAGTTTCAACATCATTTTTACATTGTGGTGACCAAAACAGGATGTAGTATTCCAAGTGTAGCATTACCAAGACATTGTAAAGTGGTATTAACACTTCACATGATCTTGATTCTATCTCTCTGTTAATGCAGCCCAGATCTGTGTTGGCTTTTTTGGCAGCTGCAGCACACTGCTTGCTCATATTTAAATGATTGTCCACTAGGACTCCGAGGTCCCTCTCACAGTTGCTACTATTGAGCGAGGTACCCCCTATACTATAGCTTTGCATTTGGTTTTTCTTGCCTAAATGTAGAACCTTACTTTTTTCACCATTGAAAAAATGTATGTATCCCCTCGTCCAAATCGTTGATGAAGATGTTGAAGAGTGCTGGGCCTAAAACAAAGCCTTGGGGTACCCCATTGCATTCCTCCCTCCATATATAAGTACTTCCATTGAGGACTACACACTGAGTGCCGTTGGTCAGCTAGTTACATTAAAAGATAAAAAGTTAAAATCAAACATGAAAACCAAAGAAAGATGGGGAGAGCGGGGATGGAGTGGGGTGGAAGTATGGGATCTGTTATGACTCCATCAAGCACCTTGGTTGTGCAATTCCTCAGCCGGGGACCCAAGCCGACTGGCAGAGCCACATCTTTAGGCCCTTGCAAAAAGACAGGAGGGTTGGGGTCCACCTCACATTGGGAGCCAGGATGTTCCAGAGGGAAGGAGCCACAGCAGAGAAGACCCTCCTTCTAGACTCTGCCAGCTGGAATAGTCGGGCTGACGGGACCCTCAGCACACCTCCTCTGCCAGCATGAGTGGGATGGGCCAATCCCATGGGGGTGAGACTAACCTGGACACCTGCCATGAAGGGCTTTAAAGGGGACTCCCAAAACCTTGAATTACACCCAGAAGCAGAACAGTAACCAGTGGTGCTCACGGAGCAGTGGGGCCACAGGGACCATTCGTGGGCACCCCAAAAGTACCTGCGCTGCTGTGCTCTGCACCAGCTGTAGCTTCTGAATGCTCTTCAAGGCTGGCCCCATTTGGGGCACATTACCGTGAGAAGATGGTGACAGCATCTCTTGGGTCACCCAGAGTGGAAATATGGAGGATCAAAGAAAGACTGAGGGATCGGAGCGAAGTGTGGTATTCGAAGCAGTTGTGCTCCATTCTGGCGATATGACTTTCTCCCTGTTCTGCTCTCCATAGGGAGGGTCCCTGGGAGCCTTTAGGGGGAAAGAGGAGGTCTCCATTTGGAGAGAAGCCCGTCGCTGAGACAGTGCTTGGCCCAGCTGTTCTTCTGGGGTAGACTGCCTCCGCAAGTAGAGGTTCCTTTGCATAGTGAATTCTGCCATGGAAATACTCTTGGGAGCAAAAGGAAGAATGTTCCATTGTCTTTGCCCTCCCTCTGCCTCCCTCCGGCTTTGCTCACATTCAGCGTTTTCGATGGTGCAACCAAAAGGGATCAGAGATGCCTCCTTCAAGTCAAGCACGGATTTTCCTTGGCATCAACCTGAGATTGGTCGACATTGCTGTAATTTCTTAACATTTTCTGAACAACGACCCAGTGAAATCTGTTGGGGGAGAGAAAGAGGGACTGGCCCAGGGTCACCCAAATGCCTTCTTGGCTGAGGCTGGACTGGAACTCACAGGCTCCTTGTCTGCAGACCGTTTTATTATCTTTCTGGTGAAATTTTCCCAGCCCACCTTATTCTTCGATAATCTGTTATGCAATACATAATAAGATGATATCAGAGATGCTCCCTTCAAGTCAAGCATGGATTTTCCTTGGCATCAACCTGAGATTGGTTGACATTGCTGTAATTTCTGAGACTTCTCAATTCATCCTGCAGCCTCGGGGGTCTCCCCTGCTAGGATTAACCAGC
This sequence comes from Crotalus tigris, assembly GCF_016545835.1. Classification (NCBI taxonomy): domain Eukaryota; kingdom Metazoa; phylum Chordata; class Lepidosauria; order Squamata; family Viperidae; genus Crotalus; species Crotalus tigris. Next base: position 44,811 of record NW_024096925.1, read on the forward strand.
CCCAACCCTGCTTAGCTTCCAAACAGAAACCAACCTCACAAGTTCTCACCTGCTGACCTTTCATGGCCTCTTCAAGAAAAGATGTTTTCTTTCAATCTCACCCTCATTATTTTTATAAATAACCCAGGGTGGTAAACAATCCTAATACTCTTTTCTGCCTCAAATACCATTTTCCCCTGAACAACGACCCAGTGAAGTGGGATGGGCTAAGAAAGAGTGACTGGCCCAGAGTCACCCAGATGCCTTTCTTGGCTAAGGTGGGACTGGTTTGCAGACCAAATTTTCGCAGCCGACCTTATTCTTAAATAATCTATTATCTAACAAGATAATAAGTGAAGATCAAAGAAATATCAAAGTGAGAATCCTCTCTTTTATTTCTTTCATTCAGTCCTTGTGGAAAGGGAGTCCGGTGTAACTCACCAGATATGTTCTGTTTTGCTCTGAACGAACGAAATGGTAAGCCAAGTTCCTATCCTTTCTGACAGTTTTTCTTCTTGTATGGAAACTAGAACTCCCAAATGCAGCTCAGGATTCCAGATCACCTAGGACCTGTCTGTGCCCTGTCTAGGTTTCCCTGAGGTCATGGCCTGACATATTAAGGCAGACATGTCAAACTTGTGACATCACGTGATGTCGCGCTACGTATCGGAACTTTTTTGCCGTTGCCTGCAATGGGGTGGGTGCGCTTTTGCGATGACACGTCTGGCCCGCGGGCTGGTAGTTTGACAACCCCAGTCTAAGGGATGCCAGGAAAGGGGGGAGGGGCTCAGAATGGGAACCCCTGTCCGTCCCAGGAGCACCCCAGATTGGGAGGGGCACATTCTTTATAGAAAGAGGGGAGACAAAAAAGGCAGGGAGAGCTGGGCGTTTCCTAAGGATGTGACCACCTTTGCAGATTAAGCTATGAAATATCCAAGTGAGGAGGACCTTTCCCAGAATGCTTGCTTCCTATTTTACTCCTGAGTAGTCAGTAGATGAGGAAAGAGGTCTGCCATCATGCAGTGTGGGTTGACCGTTTTGTTCAGAAACAACCATAGATCAATTCTTTGGCACTGTAAATGTTTTGTTGTCTGCTTCCTTTCCAGAAGATTTACTGCGCAGAGGATGTACTCCCATATGCTATGAAGGGAACGACATCCTGGAGTTTAAATGCTGCAACACTGACTATTGCAATGTTTAAAATATCCTTCTGAGTTTTGCTGTCATCCATCATGGACCATCCTTTGTAGATTTAGGCTTGTGGCCTTTACGGTCCATAATTCAACCCTTCAGCTTCTTTGGACACCTCGCCTTCTCTCCTTTTTCTCCTGGTCTACAAGATTTGTTCTGCTCTTTTTGTAGTTTGGCAACAGAATAAATGTCTGCTTTTAAATTCAAGTATAGTGGATGCGTTTGCTGTGACGTGTCCGTTTTCCTTTTTTCAAAGTTCCATTATGGAATAGTAGAAGGCTGAAAGTTTTTTTAATGTATATAATCCATTTTCTGATAAATTTTTAATTATTGGTTTTCTTAACTGGGTAAGAGTGACGAGCATGCATGGCCCTTCTGTGACAAATGACATGAAAATGCATTGAAGATGAGTGGCATTGTGTGTCATTCCTTAAAGAGATCCAGGAGATTGAAACAGAGGGGGAATCCCGCTATCAGGAGCTCTGCTAAACATGGACTTGGGAGAAGCTTGATCCATCAACATGACCAATGGAGAGGGAAGGATTGAAATGAAAAAAGAGATTTATATGTGCCACGGGCAAAACCCCTGAGTCCTCTTCCTTCTCCAGTGGGTGCAGGTCTGCCTTAGACACCCATCTCAGATGGGACATAAGTGCATAAGTTTCCTTTAGAAGTAGCATGGTTTGGAGGAAGACCTGGAAGTTGGACTCCTGCTCCAATCCTTTCCTATCCCTGACTGGGCTCAGCATAATCCCCTCTCTGCGAATTCCAGTTCCAGATTTGATCACTTACTAAACTTCTAATGGGTCAGATGCTATACAGTAACTGGATGGAGTCCTATGGATAGCTTAGTCCATCTCCATCCTGGGCTTCAAAGGATAGAACCAACACCTGGAACTGGACCAGGAAGCAAGCTGGCCACCAAAGCAGCTGGTGGAGCAGTGATGTAATATGCACTGCCCTAAAAACAGACATATATGTGCATTTCAGTGCTTCCTCTGTCTGCTGAAGCAGTGTGGGACAATTATCCAGGCATCCCAAAATCCAATCCCTGTGCCGAGAAGTGGGCCTCTGCCTTCCCATTGGACAAGGCACCGGTGGGTGGAGCAGGGAGTGGCTTCTGATGCTGGAGAAGCAACTCTCCTCTACAGCCACAGCTGCCCATTGTGTCCTATCTGGTCCCACTTTGTACTCAGTTCCTCCCCACGGTTCCTATAGGAACACCAAAGGTGCAGTTTGGCCAGGATCTAGAATCAGGCTCCAGATAACCTGGGATAGCTTCATGGCTGTCATTGAAACCATGAACTCCCTGTTGTCTCAGATCCCCCTCCCAGAGAAAGCAAAGCTATGTCCCCCAGAGGCATCAATCTGGGGAACTCCGTCACCAACCATGCAGTGGCTTCAAACCACGGATGGTTTACCAACTTTGGTTAGTACAGAGACATTTCTTAAGACCTGTCTTTACTGCTGTTTCTTTTTCCAAAACTGATCATGCCAAACATTTTCGTATTTCGTTTTTTGATAAAGTGATTAAATTAGTGGATCAGCAAGAGGTTGTGGATGTAGTATACTTGGATTTCAGTAAGGTGTTTGACAAAAGAGAACACAACCTACTTCTTGGTAAGCTTGGAAAGTGTGCGATAAACAGCACCATCACCAGATGGGTTTGTAACTGGCTGATAAATCATACTCAATGTGTAGTCCTCAATGGAACTATAACCACATGGAGAGAAAGAAGCAATGGGGTCCTACAAGCTTATGTTCTAGGCCCAGTACTCTTCAAGATCTTCATTAACCATCCAGAGGAGGGAATAGCACAAAAACTGATCAAAGTTGTAGATGAACAAAATAATTCTCCTGTGGAGGTCTAAGAGAATGCACCAATCAACCATCAGGTTCTCTCTAATCATGTCTGCCTTCTCCCTGCAGATCCTTTTTTTAGTAGGTGACATAAAAATATCTGAGCATGAAATGGAAAGAAAACCTCTGTCAGAATCCAATTATATTTCATCTTTAATTATCAAACATAGAAAACCCCAATTCTGCCTTCTCTGGATTCTGCCATAAGAGGGAGAGAAGGGGGAGAACAAAGGGGCTTTATGGCCCTCACTTCCTTCAGTACACTTCAAAGAGCTGAATGCTGAATGTGTGTTTATTGTAACCTCAAAGTGTTAGCACCCAAGAACATTACCATAACAAGGAAGGGTATTTGCCTTTCATGTAGTTATCTGAAGTCTCCATCCAGACGGAAGAAAGAAGAAAGGGGGTGGAATTGTGATACTTGAAACTATCACTGGAAGGGGGGTTGATTGGGTGGGACTACTGGGGAACCCCTTAAAACCTTGAATGGGAGAGCTTGGACCCCAAGTCCTGTCTAGCATGCCTGCAACCATTTTCTCTTAATAAAGGATTCCTGTTGGAAGAATTATTCCAAGAGTTCTGTCTTCTTAAGATGCAAAGTGGGGTGGGTCCTTACATTAGACAGGACTTGCAAAATTAATCCACCTGGAAGGGAGACCCTTGCCGGGATTTTGCAAAAATTTACCATGTCAGACAATGAAGCAAGAGAGGGAAAACTCCCTGGAAAGAGAGCCGCTGACCCAGTTGGAACCTTGCCAGATGTTGGGATCTGAGAGGTCAGATTCCTCGGGAGAAGAAGTGGTGGAGACACAGACCACAAGCCTCGCTGGTCGATGGGCGTTGGAAAGAAAAGTGAGTGGAGAAAGGAATCAAGAAAGGTGACCCTGAGACTGGGACCAAGCAACCAGAATGAAGCAGGAGATGGAGAAATCCCTGCACGCAAGTGAAGAGGGAGGAAGCTGGGCACCGTACTCAGACTGGATCCTAGAGAAAGCTATTGACCTGATGAAGAGAACTCTCAGCTCCCTAGGAGAGGAGAATACTGAGCCCTACGGCCGCCCCAGTTCCTGGAGCCACAAAGGGAGAGACACCGAGGGGGACGTGGAACCTGCAACCCCAGGGACATCTACTGATCCAGGAGCTCCCACCCCCTACCGGACCACAGATGGCAATCTGGACGGAAGACACTACCACCCACAACGGAGGCACCGATCCATTCCAAGACGTCCACCGTTGGAGGTGAAATTCAAAGGGGAGCCAACACGCTTGGGGTTTTTCCTAACCCAAGTCCTCAGCTACATGGAGGAATATGGGCAGGACATTCCCAGCGACAAAGCCCGCATCCGGATCCTGCAATCTGCCCTGGATGGACCAGCTGCAGAGTGGGTGGTGAACTTGCATGACTCCAATGCCTCAAACTCAGAACTCAACCGTTTCATGTCCTCTTTGAGAAACGATTTGGAAGACCCCCTGGCTGATCGCAAAGCCCGTGAAAGACTAACAACGATGAGGGCAAGGCAAACGCCCAGTGCTGAGTATACACAAGATGCGGCCATTGCCATGCAAACTGAATTGGCCAGAAACATCCTCCTTGCCATTTCAAAGAACGGACTAAACTATGATCTATATGATGCTTGCCTGCCCGGGGCCCCACATAGGACTTGAGGAATGGTACGTCTTGGCAGAGGAAGCAGAGATCGACATATTGAAGAGACACCACCGAGGAAAACAATGGAGCCGCCCCCCGCCTGAGCTGACACACGAACCGGTGAAATCATCGGCTACAGCCAAGAAGCAAATGGGGTGTTTCAAGTGCGGAAAAGAAGGGCATCGAGCTGTAGAATGCCGCTCAAAGGCCCCCCAGCACAACCCAGACAGATCCCCAATCAACAAACCCGGAAAGTATTCAGCTAAGCCAAAAGAAACGGCCATGAGAATGATGGAAATTGCAGAAACCCCCACCTCTGCTCACCAAGGGGAAAGGACTCCAGCCTACACCACAGGGCCGGTGGATGCCTCAGATGACAGCTCGGAGGGCGAACCCCTGGTAAGTGGATGCATCACACCCATCTTCAAAACAGTGACTATATTAATCCCCCCCCATGCCCGAAGCTGTGAAGGTGAAAGCCTTAATAGACTCTGGCTGTACCCGCTGCCTCATTAGCCCAACACTAGTGGGGAATCTGGGCATCCCATCCAGGAGACTGGAACAACCAATCTCATTTGGCCAGCTAGATGGATCCATAGCAGGGGGGGTGCCAGCTACCCTAGCCACTCTGCCAATACACCTCTCCCTGGGCAACCATGAAGAGGACTTAACGTTTGTGGTGACCCCAGGTATGGAATGCCCAATGATTCTAGGGATGGAATGGTTGAAAAAATGGAACCCCTGGGTAAATTGGAGGACGACAGAAATCAAATTCCCGAAGGGGGACCCTATGGACTTAAAACCCCAAGGGAGGCTACCAGAATCAAGAATAGAAAAAGCATCCATAGGAGAGGAAAAAGATTAACAGAAATACCAGAGGAATATAGGGACCTTGCTGAAGTCTTCAGTGAGGAGAGGGCGAATGAGCTTCCCCCCCACCGACCCACAGACTGTACCATTGAATTCAAGCCTGGGGCAAAACTCCCGAAGCCCAGATTATACTCCATGAGCCCAAAGGAGAAGGAGGAAATGGAAAGATTTATAAAAAAAAACCTGGAGAGAGGTTTCATTGAGCCAGCCAAGCCTAAAGTGGCTGCCCCGGTCCTTTTTAGAGAGAAGAAGGATGGCTCTTTACGTTTATGCGTGGATTATAGGGCCCTGAATACAATCAGTGAAAGCAACCTATACCCTCTGCCCCTCATGGAAGACATGCTGTCACACCTATCGAAAGGGAAAAATTTTTCTAAACTAGACCTAAGGGAAGCTTACTATCGCATAAGAATTAAGGAAGGGGACGAATGGAAGACTGCATTTAACTGCCCCATGGGGTGCTATCAATTCAAAGTCTTGCCATTTGGACTACAAGGGGGCCCTGCAGTCTTTATGCAATTAATCAATGAGGTTCTAAGGGAGCACCTGTTTAAGGGGGTCCTTGTTTACTTGGACGACATTCTTATCTTTACTGAAACAAAAGAGGAACACGTCAACCTTGTCAGAGCGGTTTTAAAGAAGCTGCGAGCCGCCCACCTATATGCCAAACTCTCAAAATGCGAATTCCACCAGGAAAGGATAGACTACCTAGGCTATCGCATATCCCCACAGGGCATTGAAATGGACCCAGAGAAGGTCAAAGCAGTATTAGATTGGGCGCCACCCCGCACAAGAAAGCAACTACAAAGTTTCCTGGGTTTTGCAAACTTTTACCGTCAATTCATCCCCTCATTTGCCCAGATAGCCTTGCCCCTCACTAACTTACTAAAACCGAAGGGAACACCCTCAGTAAAACCTAGCCAGCCACTAACATGGACAATGGAGTGCCAAGCAGCGTTTGAGAGACTAAAGAGACTTTTTTCTGCCGAACCATTACTAAGGCACCCAGATATGGACAAGCCCTTCATAATACAGGCAGATGCAAGTGATGTGGCAGTGGGGGCTGTGCTATTACAAGAAAATGATGATGCAGTATTGCAACCCTGTGCATATACATCTAAGAAACTCACGGGAACAGAACAGCGCTGGCCCGTATGGGAGAAGGAGGCTTATGGGATACGTTGGGCATTACTCACGTGGCGACAGTTCCTGGAAGGCAACAAAATCCCCTTCCAGGTATGGACTGATAACAAAAATTTAGAAGCCCTGAAAACTTCCAGGAAACTCAACCCCAAACAAGCCCGCTGGTCCCAGCATTTTCACCAATTCCAATTTAAGCTCAAACATTTACCAGGAAGAAAGAACTTCCTGGAAGATGCACTATCTCGCATGCCCCAATATAACAGCGCACGAACCACAGACTCTAGACCAATAATGGCAGAGTCACAACTGGCAGCACCAGTAACCACAAGAACCCAAGCCAAATTAAAACCACAACTGGACAGCCAAACTGGAATTGAATTCCGAAAAAGTTTGGAAACAGATGAATGGTTCCAGAAAAACAAAAATGTGTGCACAATGAGAGACGGGTTGCCTGGGGTAGGGGAAAAGTTATATATACCAAAAACCCAAAGAATCACGTTCATGCAGCTTTGCCATGACACAAAATCAGCAGGACATTTTGGATTTGTAAAAACTTTACACTTAATTAAACGGCAATTTTGGTGGCCATCAATAAAAAAGGACATAGACAGTTATGTTGCCAGCTGCCCAACCTGTGCATCAGCACAAGAGTTGCAAGGAAATCGCCAGGGCTATTAACACCAGTGCAGTCCCTCGCCCCTGGGAGGGAAATAGCCATGGATTTTATAGTGGAATTGCCAGAAAGCAATGGGAATACTGTTATCTGGACAGTCACGGACTTGTTTCCAAACAGGTGCACTTTATCCCTTGCCAAAAGATTCCCACTGCAAAGGCCTTAGCAAGACTTTTCATCCAGCACATTTACAGATTGCACGGGGCACCCCAACGCATCATCTCTGATAGGGGAGTGCAATTTACGTCTGCATTTTGGAAGGAATTTTTTTATCCCTCTTAGGGACCACTCAGGGACTGACATCTAGCCATCACCCTCAGACGATGGACAAGCGGAACGCTGCCAGTCGGTACTTGAGCAATATTTGAGATGTTTTTTAAATTTCCAACATAGTGATTGGACGGACTTACTTCCTTTTGCAGAAGTTGCCTACAATAATGCAGTCCACTCCAGCACAGGCTACACTCCTTTTCAAATAGCCAACGGTCAAAGTTTCTACCCCATGCCAGAATTAACCCCAAACGAACCAACGATCCCTTCGCTGAACGAATGGATGGAAAAACTACAAAACACCTGGCCAATAGTTAGAAAAGCACTAGATGAAGCTAGGCAGGCATACAAAGCACAAGCCGATAAAAAAAGGGTTGAGCCTACACCTTTCATTATAGGAGAAATGGTGTACTTATCTACAAAATACCTAAAGTCCCTACAGCCCTGTAAAAAACCAAAATACATAGGACCTTTTCCAATTAAAAGAATTGTAAATCCAGTAACAGTAGAATTAGAATTACCCAAAAATCTCAGGCAAATACACCCAATTTTTCATTGCAGCTTGCTGAAAAGAGAGCATCAATCACCTCTACGGCCCAAAATCCCCCCCCCACCACCTCCAATCATGGTGGAGGGCGAATAACACTTCGAAATAAAAGAGATCCTTGACTCTAGGAGATATCATGGAGCAACTCAGTACCTAGTTGCCTGGAAACACCTCCCTCCCTCACAAAACGAGTGGGTCCATAAACGTCATATCAGAGCCCCGAAGCTATTGAAGAAGTTTCACACAGAGTATCCTAACAAGCCTGACTAAGTCTTATACCTGTTTTGTTTTCTTTCAGGTGAATCTCTCTTATTTTAAGAGGGGCCGGATGTCAGAATCCAATTATATTTCATCTTTAATTATCAAACATAGAAAACCCCAATTCTGCCTTCTCTGGATTCTGCCATAAGAGGGAGAGAAGGGGGAGAACAAAGGGGCTTTATGGCCCTCACTTCCTTCAGTACACTTCAAAGAGCTGAATACTGAATGTGTGTTTATTACCTCAAAGTGTTAGTACCCAAGAACATTACCATAACAAGGAAGGGTATTTGCCTTTCATGTAGTTATCTGAAGTCTCCATCCAGACGGAAGAAAGAAGAAAGGGGGTGGAATTGTGATACTTGAAACTATCACTGGAAGGGGGTTTGATTGGGTGGGACTACTGGGGAACCCCTTAAAACCTTGAATGGGAGTCCTGTCTAGCATGCCTGTTGGAAGAATTATTCCAAGAGTTCTCTTCTTAAGATGCAAAGTGGGGTGGGTCCTTACAACCTCACTGTCTTGTGCATGCTGATCTGCAGGGGCACCTCAAGCATAGAAAGAACACCCAGAACCCAACAATTGAAGCAGAGTGTTCTCTTGCCTGCTATCTACTGAACATCTTGGCCATAAACCTTAGCTTATCAAACCGATTTCCCTTTGGGTAGTGGGAAACGTGAGATCATCCCCTACCCCTCCCTTCTTTCCCAAGTCTCCCCTCTCTTCCCTCTTGAACCTGGAGCTCCAGCCCCCACAAGGTGGGGCAGTGGCATATATACAGAACTTCCTTCTCCCATCCTGGACTGCATTCTGAAGGCTGCAGAAGAGATGGCAAGATGAAAGCTTTGCTATTTGCGTTGTTGTTGGTGGCATTTGTGTGCAAGGACGCAGGTAGGCTCATGAACCTTTGATCTCGGTTGAGGATTTTATTATGTATTTATATATTTATAAATTTTATTGTCTGCCCTTCTAACCGTAGGGTAACTCTGGCTGGCTTACAATTAGCATCTAAGGTAAAACATAAAACGTTCAAATCCACCCTTAAAACCAAAGAAAGATGGGGAGGGGTGGGGTGGAAGTATGGGATCTGTTATTATTTAATCAACCACCTCCATTGAGTGATTCCTCCACCGGGGCCCTTAGCTGACTGGATAGGCCAAACGAAAAGATAGGAGGGTTGGGGGCCAACCTCACATTTGGGTGGGGGGCAAGATGTTCCCAAAATGGCAGGAGCCTTTTTAGGAAAGGATGTCTTTTTAAAGCTCACCTTCGTTGTTTTTATAATCAAGCCAGGGTGCTGAACAAAGCTAATATTCGTTCTCTCTCTGCTTTTCCTGAACAAAGACCAAGTGAAGTGGGTCGGGGGAGAGAGAGTCACCCAAATGACCATTTTATTATCTTTCTGGTGAAATTTTCGCAGCCAACCTTATTAGTCAAAATTCTATTATTCAATACATAATAAGACAAGATCAAAGAGATAAATACTAAAGTAAGATTTCTCTGTTTTATTTCTTTCATCTAGTAAAGAGTCTGAAATGTTACCAGACTGTCCCATTATTGTCTGATAGAGAAATAACATGTCCGGAAACAGATAGATTCTGTTATATTCTGCAGTCTGTTCATGGTAAGCAAAGTTCCTATCCTTTCTGACAGTTTTTCTTCTTGTATGGGAACTAGAAATCCCAAATGCAGCTGAGGATTCCAGATCACCTACGACCCGTCTGTGCCCTGTCTAGGTTTCCCTGAGGTCATGGCCTGACATATTAAAGCAGTGGTGGCGAACCTATGGCACGGGTGCCAGAGGCGGCACTCAGAGCCCTCTCTGTGGGCATGTGTGCCGTCAGCCCAGTCCTAAGCCTTCAGCTAGGTTTTATAAAACCTTGTCGCTTTAGGCTTCTGCCGCTGTGTGCAAAAAAAAAAAAAAGGTTCAATCAATTGATCAATTTCAATTTCCTGTGAGAAAAAAAAGATCTTGCAAAGTTGGAATTGATTGGTTGAACTTTTTAGTCCCACCTAGTCTGCCATTACCACTGCAGCCACACCCACCCAATGGGCCACACCCACTCAGTGTGCCACACCCACCCAATGGGCCACACCCGCCCGGCACCCGACAATACATAAGTGGGTTTTGGGTTGCAGTTTGGACACTCGGTCTCTAAAAGGTTCGCCATCACTGTATTAAGGGATGCCAGGAAAAGGGGAGGGGTTTCAGAAAGGGCAGCCCAGTCCATCCCACAAGCACCCCAGTTTGGGGTGTGGGAATGCATGACTGTGCATCCAGTGTGGCTTTACCGTTTTGTTCAGAAATAGCCGCACATCAATTCTTTGGCACTGTAAATGTTTTGCTTTATGTTTCTTTTCCAGGAGGGCCCCGGTATAAAGGATGTAATCCAGTGTGCAATGAAGGGATCCAGTTGGTGGAGATTAAGTGTTGCACCACTGACCTTTGCAATGTTTAAAATTTTGTTTGGGGTTTTGCTGTCATCCATCATGGACCATCCTGGCAGATTTAAATTTGTGGCCTTTACGGTCCATAATTCACCCCCTCGGCTTCTTTGGACACATCGTCCTCTCTTCTTTTTCTCCTGGTCTACAAGACTTGTTCTGCTCTCTCTGTAGCTTGGCAACTGAATAAATTTGTGCATTTATATTCAAGCGTAGTGGATGTGTTTGGCATGACGTGTCCATTTTCCTTTTTTGAAAGTTCAATTGCGGAATAGTAGAAGGCTGAAGGGTTTTTTGTAACCCATCTTACTTATGCAAAACCCTCTTCCTTCTCCAACGGGTGCAGGTCCGCCTTAGATGCCCATCTCAGAATAATTTGACTTTCAAGGTATTTGGTAGTCTTTGTCAAGAATGACAACTTACTTATTATTTATCATCAATAGAAATATATCCTGCCTGCCTGTAAATCTGCCCAGAGACACTGGATACGAGAGGGGCAGAAAATAAACTTCACAGTAAACAAACAAATCAATAAAGTTACTTTGATTATTAAGCAGCCCAACAATTATTTTTCCTTCTTTAACATAATTGTACATAGTTTGAGCTGCTGAATATCCCCAATACACAATTCAAATTCATTTAAGTTATAAAGACAAGCCAACATGGCTTTCTCCAAACAGATCATGCCAAACATTTTCTTATTTCTTTTTTTGATAAAGTGACTAAATTAATGGATCAGCGAAATGCTGTGGATATAGTATACTTGGATTTCAGTGAAGTGTTTGACAAAACGGAACACAACCTATGTCTTGATAAACTTAAAAAGTGTGGGATAAACGGCACCATCACCAGATGCGTTTGTAACTGGCTGATAAATGATACTCAACATTTAGTCCTCAATGCAACTACAACCACATGGAGGGAAGGAAACAGTGGGGTCCTACAAGGTTACGTTCTAGGCCCAGTACTATTCAATATGTTCATTAACCATCCAGAGGGGGGAATAGCACAGAAACTGATTGAAGTTGTAGATGAACAAAATAATTCTCCTATGGGGGTCTAAGAGAATGCACCAATCAACCAACTATCAAGTTCTCTCTAATCATGTCTGCCTTCTTCCTGCAGATCCTTTTTTAGTAGGTGACATTGTAGTGGAAAAACCACGATACTTACATCAGAAGACAAAACCAGGAAGGGTTGGAGAAAACAGGTTTTATTTGTGCAAAGGTTCAGAGTATGCATATGACAAATTCTGAACCTTGAATTACTCCCAGGATATCATTTTTATACAGCTTGTCACCCACGCTTTTACCCAAGGGATGACTTCTTATCTATCTTTAACATACTAAAAGAGAGACGTTCATATCTTGAGACCACACACATAGGAAAAAGGGAAGTTTATACAATGTGCAGAAAACCACACTCCCCTTCACGCGTAATATTTTACACCATTAGTGATCTTCGGTTGGCACCTCTTGTAAAAATGTTTCTTCATAGAATTGCACACAGGTTATCACATTCAGCCAGTTTATAATATTAGTTAATGCTTGCTAAACATCACTCCTGTTAATTAAAATATAATTCAAAAGTACTTTATCGTTTCTCTTAATGGCAATTTTTCATCTACCTCAACATAAAAATATCTGAGCATGAAATGGAAGGAAAACCTGACTCTCTCGTGCATGGAAAGTGTTTCCTGATCTGCAGGGGCACCTCAAGCATAGAAAGAACACCCAGAACCCAATAATTGAAGCAGAGTGTTCTCTTGCCTGCTATCTACTGAACATCTTGGCCATAAACCTTAGCTTATCAAACCGATTTCCCTTTGTGTAGTGGGAAACGTGAGATCACCCCCTACCCCTCCCTTCTTTCCCAAGTTGCCCCTCTCTTCCCTCTTGAACCTGGAGCTCCAGCCCCCACAAGGTGGAGCACTGGCATATATACAGAACTTCATTCTCCCATCCTGGACTGCATTCTGAAGGCTGCAGAAGAGATGGCAAGATGAAAGCTTTGCTATTTGCGTTGTTGTTGGTGGCATTTGTGTGCAAGGACCCAGGTAGGCTCATGAACCTTTGATCTCGGTTGAGGATTTTATTATGTATTTATATATTTATAAATTTTATTGTCTGCCCTTCTAACCATAGGGTAACTCTGGCTGGTTTACAATTAGCATCTAAGGTAAAACATAAAAAGTTCAAACCCACCCTTAAAACCAAAGAAAGATGGGGAGGGGTGGGGTGGAAGTATGGGATCTGTTATTATTTAATCAACCACCTCCATTGAGTGATTCCTCCACCGGAGCCCTTAGCTGACTGGATGGACCAAACGAAAAGATAGGAGGGTTGGGTCCAACCTCACATTTGGGGGGGAGGCAAGATGTTCCCAAAATGGCAGGAGCCTTTTTAGGAAACGATGTCTTTTTAAAGCTCACCTTCGTTGTTTTTATAATCAAGCCCGGGTGCTGAACGAAGCTAATATTCGTTCTCTCTCTGCTTTCCCTGAACAAAGACCTAGTGAAGTGGGTCGGGGGAGAGAGAGTCACCCAAATGACCCAAATTTTCACAGCCAACCTTATTAGTCAAAAGTCTATTATTCAATACATAATAAGACAAGATCAAAGAGATAAATACTAAAGTAAGTTTTCTATGTTTTATTTCATTCATCTAGTAAAGAGTCTGAAATGTTACGAGTCTCAGCCATTTATGTTTGATAGAGAAAAAACATGTTCGGAAAGAGATAGATACTGTTATATTCTGAAGGTTTTTATTGGTAAGCAAAGTTCCTATCCTTTCTGACAGTTTTTCTTCTTGTATGGGAACTAGAACTCCCAAATGCAGCTGAGGATTCCAGATCACCTAGGACCTGTCTGTGCCCTGTCTAGGTTTCCCTGAGGTCATGGCCTGACATATTAAAGCAGTGGTGGCGAACCTATGGCACGGGTGCCAGAGGCGGCATTCAGAGCCCTCTCTGTGGGCATGTGTGCCGTCACCCCAGTCCTAAGCCTTCATCTAGGTTTTATAAAACCTTGTCGCTTTAGGCCTCTGCCGCTGTGTGCAAAAAAAAAAAAAAGGTTCAATCAATCGATCAATTTCAACTTCCTGTGGGAAAAAAAAGATCTTGCAAAGTTGGAATTGATTGATTGAACTTTTACCACTGCAGCCACACCCACCCAATGGGCCACACCCACTCAGTGTGACACACCCAGCCAATGGGCCACACCCACCTGGCACCCCACGATGCATAAGTGGGTTTTGGGTTGCAGTTTGGGCACTCGGTCTCTAAAAGGTTCGCCATCACTGTATTAAGGGATGCCAGGAAAAGGGGAGGGGTTTCAGAAAGGGCAGCCCAGTCCATCCCACAAGCACCCCAGTTTGGAGTGTGGGAATGCATGACTGTGCATCCAGTGTGGCTTTACCGTTTTGTTCAGAAATAGCCGCACATCAATTCTTTGGCACTGTAAATGTTTTGCTTTATGTTTCTTTTCCAGGAGGGCTCCAGTATAAAGGATGTGCTCCATTGTGCCCGGAATATGACCAGTCTCTGGACCTTACGTGTTGCAAAACTGACTTTTGCAATGTTTAAAATGTTGTTTTGGGTTTTGCTGTCATCCATCATGGACCATCCTGGCAGATTTAAATTTGTGGCCTTTACGGTCCATAATTCACCCCCTCGGCTTCTTTGGACACATCGTCCTCTCTCCTTTTAATCCTGGTCTACAAGACTTGTTCTGCTCTCTCTGTAGCTTGGCAACTGAATAAATTTGTGCATTTACATTCAAGTGTAGTGGATGTGTTTGGCATGACGTGTCCATTTTCCTTTTTTGAAAGTTCAATTGCGGAATAGTAGAAGGCTGAAGGGTTTTTTGTAACCCATCTTACTTATGGAAAACCCTCTTCCTTTTCCAACGGGTGCAGGTCTGCCTTAGATGCCCATCTCATAAAATTTGACTTTCAAAGTATTTGGTAGTCTGTGTCAAGAACGGCAACTTACTTATAATTTATCATCAATAGAAATATAACCTGCCTGCCTGTAAATCTGCCCAGAGACACTGGATACGAGAGGGGCAGAAAATAAACTTCACAGTAAACAAACAAATCAATAAAGTTACTTTGATTACTAAGCAGCCCAACAATTATTTTTCCTTCTTTAACATAACTGTACATAGATTGAGCTGCTGAATATCCCCAATAGACAATCCAAATGCATTTAAGTTATAAAGACAAGCCAACATGGCTTTCTCCAAACAGATCATGCCAAACATTTTCTTATTTCTTTCTTTTGATAAAGTGACTAAATTAATGGATCAGCGAAATGCTGTGGATATAGTATACTTGGATTTCAGTGAAGTGTTTGACAAAAGAGAACACAACCTATGTCTTGATAAACTTAAAAAGTGTGGGATAAACAGCACCATCACCAGATGCGTTTGTAACAGGCTGATAAATCGTACTCAACATTTAGTCCTCAATGGAACTACAACCACAAGGAGGGAAGGAAGCAGTGGGGTCCTACAAGGTTACGTTCTAGGCCCAGTACTATTCAATATGTTCATTAACCATCCAGAGGGGGGAATAGCACAGAAACTGATTGAAGTTGTAGATGAATAAAATAATTCTCCTATGGGGGTCTAAGAGAATGCACCAATCAACCAACTATCAAGTTCTCTCTAATCATGTCTGCCTTCTTCCTGCAGATCCTTTTTTAGTAGGTGACATTGTAGTGGAAAAACCACGATACTTACATCAGAAGACAAAACCAAGAAGGGTTGGAGAAAACAGGTTTTATTTGTGCAAAGGTTCAGAGTATGCATATGACAAATTCTGAACCCTGAGTTACTCCCAGGATATCATTTTTATACAGCTTGTCACCCACGCTTTTACCCAAGGGATGACTTCTTATCTATCTTTAACATACTAAAAGAGAGACGTTCATATCTTGAGACCACACACATAGGGAAAAGGGAAGTTTATACAATGTGCAGAAAACCACACTCCCCTACACGCGTAATATCTTACACCATTACTGATCTTCGGTTGGCACCTCTTGTAAAAATGTTTCTTCATAGAATTGCACACAGGTTATCACATTCAGCCAGTTTATAATATTAGTTAATGCTTGCTAAACATCACTCCTGTTAATTAAAATATCATTTCTCTTAATGGCAATTTTTCATCTACCTCAACATAAAAATATCTGAGCATGAAATGGAAGGAAAACCTGACTCTCTCGTGCATGGAAAGTGTTTCCTGATCTGCAGGGGCACCTCAAGCATAGAAAGAACACCCAGAACCCAACGATTGAAGCAGAGTGTTCTCTTGCCTGCTATCTACTGAACATCTTGGCCATAAACCTTAGCTTATCAAACCGATTTCCCTTTGTGTAGTGGGAAACGTGAGATCACCCCCTACCCCTCCCTTCTTTCCCAAGTCTCCCCTCTCTTCCCTCTTGAACCTGGAGCTCCAGCCCCCACAAGGTGGGGAAGTGGCATATATACAGAACTTCATTCTCCCATCCTGGACTGCATTGTGAAGGCTGCAGAAGAGATGGCAAGATAAAAGCTTTGCTATTTGCGTTGTTGTTGGTGGCATTTGTGTGCAAGGACCCAGGTAGTCTCATGAACCTTTGATCTCGGTTGAGGATTTTATTATGTATTTATATATTTATAAATTTTATTGTCTGCCCTTCTAACCATAGGGTAACTCTGGCCGGCTTACAATTAGCATCGAAGGTAAAGCATAAAAAGTTCAAATCCACCCTTAAAACCAAAGAAAGATGGGGAGGGGTGCGGTGGAAGTATGGGTTCTGTTATTATTTAATCAACCAACTCCATTGTGTGATTCCTCCACCGGGGCCCTTTGCTGACTGGGTGGGCCAAACAACTATGGCCCTATGCAGAATCCATCACCTCACACGTAAAAAATTCATTCCATTTCTTAGAGATCATAAAGAAACAAAACTTACAGCCCAGCGACCTACTCGTGAGCTCGATGTCATATCTCTGTTCACCCAAGTGCCAATCAAAGAAGCCTTGACAGCTATCCAAAACAAATATAACCCCCCAAAACACATCCTAGATGTGACCAACCATTGTCTATCCAACACATACTTCATCTATAATGGACAAAAATACAAACAAATAGAAGGAGCACCCATGGGATCACCCCTCTCACGTGTCATTGCAAATCTCTACATGGAACACTTTGAAACCCAAGCTCTAGAAAAATCTGAACACAAACCCAAACTCTGGCTCAGATACGTAGACGACACCTTCATAATCTGGCCACATGGGAAAGAAAAACTGGATAACTTCCTCATACACCTCAACAGCCTACACCCCAAAATACAGTTCACCATGGAAACAGAAGCTAATAACCAACTTCCCTTCCTAGATGTCTTAGTCTACAAGAAATCCAATGGCTCCCTAGGACACACCATCTACCAGAAGAAAACACACACAAACCGCTATCTGCATGCTCTCTCACACCACCACCCAGCACAGATCAACTCTGTAGCCAAGACACTCATCTCTAGAACAAAACGTTTAGCTGATGAACAACACCTAAAAACCGAACTACACACTCTCACTAATGTACTTACATCCAATGGATTCCAATGAAAGAAGATTACCAAACTAATCCAAAAAGAAACCCTCACTAAAACCCAAGACAGAGAACAAGAAAACGGCAAAGCCCTCCTCCCTTACATAAAAGGCACCACAGACAGAATCAGTAAGATCCTCCACAAACACAACATTAAGACAGCATTCTGCCCAAACAGAAAAATATCCACCATCCTAAGAAACCCAAAGATAAAATTGAATTAGAAAATCAAGGAGTATACGAAATCCCATGCACCACTTGTCCCACCACATACATCGGACAAACCAACAGAAGAATAAGTGCACGCATTGAAGAACATAAGAACTCAGTCAAAAAAGAGGAACCAACTTCTTCCCTGGTCCAACACCTTAAAATCACAGGACGTGAAATTGACTTTAAAAAGACCAGAACTATCGCCAAAACTGAACATTTTAATAACAGAATAATCAGAGAAGCCATCGAGATAGAAAAACGCCCACACAGCATGAACAAACGAAATGATACCTCCCACCTACCAGCCATTTGGAAACCCGCCCTTATTGACAAACGACTCCGTAACACAAAAAAATGACACCAGACCCACACTCACAAAAACCACACAGGATGTCACCACCACACATCCACGCAAAAAGCAAACCCAAAGCTACACCGATGATGAGGCATGACGATAAACCAGAAGCCAGACCACAGCTTCATCATTAGCCACTTTAAACCCCTCCAATCCATACATGAAGCAAACTGGCACCCACCATGAAGATGAGGCATGACCACGAACGCGAAGCCAAAAAATAGCAATGCAGCTCATCATTTTAACCCCCCCCTGCAATTCAGACTAACCTGAGCACAACAAAGCCCCCACCCAAACAGAACACTCCCCCAGCCAATCAGAGCACAGCCAACCCCCCAGCCAATCAGAGCACAGCCAAGCTCCTAACCAATCAGAACAGACCTCCATCCAATC
Organism: Crotalus tigris; assembly: GCF_016545835.1. Taxonomy (NCBI): domain Eukaryota; kingdom Metazoa; phylum Chordata; class Lepidosauria; order Squamata; family Viperidae; genus Crotalus; species Crotalus tigris. The sequence continues at coordinate 63,255 of NW_024096925.1, forward strand.
AGAACACAGCCAAGCTCTCATCCAATCAGTTCATACACCCACTGGCAGTTAAAAGGAGGAAACAGCTACAATCACACATTGCTCCTAGAAGCAAGAAGCCGAAAGCACCAGCCTGAAGATGACGAATGAGACTTTGTTGAAACGTCGCCAAGACACTTCCAATTTTACGTGGGAGAAAACCCGAATAACCAAAGATCTACATGCAAACACCCGCGAAACCTCAGAAAACATATATATATATATATATATATATATATATATATATATATATATATATATATATATATATATATATATTTACCGAATGAACACCCTGTCAGCCCAGATATGGGAGAAAGAAATCTTCTTTCTTTTCTTTCTTTCTCCCATATCTGGGCTGACAGGTGTGTTCATTCAAGGTAAAAAAATCTCCTCCCCTGTCTCTCTCCTGGTAGCTAACAAAGTGGGAGAGAACCCGTGGCTTAGAGGTTATAACATCTGCCTAACATGCAGATAGCCCAGGTTCGAATCTCAGAAGAGTAAGTTTGGCTGATGAGGGTTAAAGGAACCCGAAATAGCTATACCATTCTCTCTTTATTCTTTGTTAGCAAACTATATATATATATATATATATATATATAATATATAATATATATATATATATATATATATAATATATATATATGTAGGTCTTTGGTTGTTCGGGTTTTCTCCCGCGTAAAATTGGAAGTGTCTTGGCGACGTTTCGACGAAGTCCCATTCGTCATCTTCAGGCTGGTGTTTTCAGCTTCGTGCTTCGTTGGAACTACAACCACATGGAGGGAAGGAAACAGTGGGGTCCTACAAGTTTATGTTCTAGGCCCAGTACTATTCAATATGTTCATTAACCATCCAGAGGGGGGAATAGCACAGAAACTGATCGAAGTTGTAGATGAACAAAATAATTCTCCTATGGGGGTCTAAGAGAATGCACCAATCAACCAACTATCAAGTTCTCTCTAATCATGTCTGCCTTCTTCCTGCAGATCCTTTTTTAGTAGGTGACATTGTAGTGGAAAAACCACGATACTTACATCAGAAGACAAAACCAAGAAGGGTTGGAGAAAACAGGTCTTATTTGTGCAAAGGTTCAGAGTATGCATATGACAAATTCTGAACCCTGAGTTACTCCCAGGATATCATTTTTATACAGCTTGTCACCCATGCTTTTACCCAAGGGATGACTTCTTATCTATCTTTAACATACTAAAAGAGAGACGTTCATATCTTGAGACCACACACATAGGAAAAAGGGAAGTTTATACAACGTGCAGAAAACCACACTCCCCTACACGCGTAATATCTTACACCATTAGTGACTTTTGGTTGGCACCTCTTGTAAAAATGTTTCTTCATAGAATTGCACACAGGTTATCACATTCAGCCAGTTTATAATATTAGTTAATGCTTGCTAAACATCACTCCTGTTAATTAAAATATAATTCAAAAGTACTTTATCATTTCTCTTAATGGCAATTTTTCATCTACCTCAACATAAAAATATCTGAGCATGAAATGGAAGGAAAACCTCACTCTCTCGTGCATGGAAAGTGTTTCCTGATCTGCAGGGGCACCTCAAGCATGGAAAGAACACCCAGAACCCAACAATTGAAGCAGAGTGTTCTCTTGCCTGCTATCTACTGAACATCTTGGCCATAAACCTTAGCTTATCAAACCGATTTCCCTTTGTGTAGTGGGAAACGTGAGATCACCCCCTACCCCTCCCTTCTTTCCCAAGTCCCCCCTCTCTTCCCTCTTGAACCTGGAGCTCCAGCCCCCACAAGGTGGGGCAGTGGCATATATACAGAATTTCCTTCTCCCATCCTGCACTACATTGTGAGGGCTGCAGAAGAGATTGCAAGATGAAAGCTTTGCTATTTGCGTTGTTGTTGGTGGCATTTGTGTGCAAGGACCCAGGTAGGCTCATGAACCTTTGATCTCGGTTGAGGATTTTATTATGTATTTATATATTTATAAATTTTATTGTCTGCCCTTCTAACCATAGGGTAACTCTGGCCGGCTTACAATTAGCATCTAAGGTAAAACATAAAACGTTCAAATCCACCCTTAAAACCAAAGAAAAATGGGGAGGGGTGGGGTGGAAGTATGGGATCTGTTATTATTTAATCAACCACCTCCATTGTGTGATTCCTCCACCGGGGCCCTTAGCTGACTGGTGGAGCCCCATCTTTAGTCCCTTACGAAAAGATAGGAGGGTTGGGGGCCAGCCTCACATTTGGGGGGGGGGCAAGATGTTCCCAAAATGGCAGGAGCCTTTTTAGGAAACGATGTCTTTTTAAAGCTCACCTTCGTTGTTTTTATAATCAAGTCTGGGTGCTGAACGAAGCTAATATTCGTTCTCTCTCTGCTTTTCCTGAACAAAGACCAAGTGAAGTGGGTCGGGGGAGAGAAAGAGTGGCCCAGAGTCACCTAAATGACCATTTTATTATCTTTCTGGTGAAATTTTCGCAGCCAACCTTATGAGTCAAAAGTCTATTATTCAATACATAATAAGACAAGATCAAAGAGATAAATACTAAAGTAAGTTTTCTCTGTTTTATTTCTTTCATCTAGTAAAGAGTCTGAAATGTTACGAGTCTCACCCATTATTGTCTGATAGAGAAATAACATGTCCGCAAACAGATAGATTCTGTTATATTCTGCAGTCTATTCATGGTAAGCAAAGTTCCTATCCTTTCTGACAGTTTTTCTTCTTGTATGGAAACTAGAACTCCCAAATGCAGCTGAGGATTCCAGATCACCTAGGACCTGTCTGTGCCCTGTCTAGGTTCCCCTGAGGTCATGGCCTGACATATTAAGGCAGTGGTGGCGAACCTATGGCACGGGTGCCAGAGGCGGCATTCAGAGCCCTCTCTGTGGGCATGTGTGCCGTCACCCCAGTCCTAAGCCTTCAGCTAGGTTTTATAAAACCTTGTCGCTTTAGGCTTCTGCCGCTGTGTGCAAAAAAAAAAAAAAAAAGGTTCAATCAATCGATCAATTTCAACTTCCTGTGGGAAAAAAAAGATCTTGCAAAGTTGGAATTGATTGGTTGAACTTTTTAGTCCCACCTAGTCTGCCATTACCACTGCAGCCACACCCACCCAATGGGCCACACCCACTCAGTGTGACACACCCACCCAATGGGCCACACCCATCTGGCACCCCATGATGCATAAGTGGGTTTTGGGTTGCAGTTTGGGCACTCGGTCTCTAAAAGGTTCGCCATCACTGTATTAAGGGATGCCAGGAAAAGGGGAGGGGTTTCAGAAAGGGCAGCCCAGTCCATCCCACAAGCACCCCAGTTTGGGGTGTGGGAATGCATGACTGTGCATCCAGTGTTGCTTTACCGTTTTGTTCAGAAATAGCCGCACATCAATTCTTTGGCACTGTAAATGTTTTGCTTTATGTTTCTTTTCCAGGAGGGCCCCGGTATAAAGGATGTAATCCAGTGTGCAATGAAGGGATCCAGGTGGTGGAGATTAAGTGTTGCACCACTGACCTTTGCAATGTTTAAAATGTTGTTTTGGGTTTTGCTGTCATCCATCATGGACCATCCTGGCAGATTTGAGCTTGTGGCCTTTACGGTCCATAATTCACCCCCTCAGCTTCTTTGGACACCTCATCCTCTCTTCTTTTTCTCCTGGTCTGCAAGACTTGTTCTGCTCTCTCTGTAGCTTGGCAACTGAATAAATTTGTGCATTTACATTCAAGCGTAGTGGATGTGTTTGGCATGACGTGTCCATTTTCCTTTTTTGAAAGTTCAATTGCGGAATAGTAGAAGGCTGAAGGGTTTTTTGTAACCCATCTTACTTATGGAAAACCCTCTTCCTTTTCCAACGGGTGCAGGTCTGCCTTAGATGCCCATCTCATAAAATTTGACTTTCAAAGTATTTGGTAGTCTGTGTCAAGAACGGCAACTTACTTATAATTTATCATCAATAGAAATATAACCTGCCTGCCTGTAAATCTGCCCAGAGACACTGGATACGAGAGGGGCAGAAAATAAACTTCACAGTAAACAAACAAATCAATAAAGTTACTTTGATTACTAAGCAGCCCAACAATTATTTTTTCCTTCTTTAACATAACTGTACATAGTTTGAGCTGCTGAATATCCCCAATAGACAATCCAAATTCATTTAAGTTATAAAGACAAGCCAACATGGCTTTCTCCAAACAGATCATGCCAAACATTTTCTTATTTCTTTCTTTTGATAAAGTGACTAAATTAATGGATCAGCGAAATGCTGTGGATATAGTATACTTGGATTTCAGTGAAGTGTTTGACAAAACGGAACACAACCTATGTCTTGATAAACTTAAAAAGTGTGGGATAAACAGCACCATCACCAGATGCGTTTGTAACAGGCTGATAAATCACACTCAACATTTAGTCCTCAATGGAACTACAATCACATGGAGGGAAGGAAGCAGTGGGGTCCTACAAGGTTATGTTCTAGGCCCAGTACTATTCAATATGTTCATTAACCATCCAGAGGGGGGAATAGCACAGAAACTGATTGAAGTTGTAGATGAACAAAATAATTCTCCTATGGGGGTCTAAGAGAATGCACCAATCAACCAACTATCAAGTTCTCTCTAATCATGTCTGCCTTCTTCCTGCAGATCCTTTTTTAGTAGGTGACATTGTAGTGGAAAAACCACGATACTTACATCAGAAGACAAAACCACGAAGGGTTGGAGAAAACAGGTTTTATTTGTGCAAAGGTTCAGAGTATGCATATGACAAATTCTGAACCCTGAGTTACTCCCAGGATATCATTTTTATACAGCTTGTCACCCACGCTTTTACCCAAGGGATGACTTCTTATCTATCTTTAACATACTAAAAGAGAGACGTTCATATCTTGAGACCACACACATAGGAAAAAGGGAAGTTTATACAATGTGCAGAAAACCACACTCCCCTACACACGTCATATTTTACACCATTAGTGATCTTCGGTTGGCACCTCTTGTAAAAATGTTTCTTCATAGAATTGCACACAGGTTATCACATTCAGCCAGTTTATAATATTAGTTAATGCTTGCTAAACATCACTCCTGTTAATTAAAATATAATTCAAAAGTACTTTATCATTTCTCTTAATGGCAATTTTTCATCTACCTCAACATAAAAATATCTGAGCATGAAATGGAAGGAAAACCTCACTCTCTCGTGCATGGAAAGTGTTTCCTGATCTGCAGGGGCACCTCAAGCATAGAAAGAACACCCAGAATCCAACAATTGAAGCAGAGTGTTCTCTTACCTGCTCTCTACTGAACATCTTTGCCATAAACCTTAGCTTATCAAACCGATTACCCTTTGTGTAGTGGGGAACGTGAGATCACCCCCTACCCCTCCCTATATATATTCAATAATGATGGTGAAAATGCGACTCCCGGGCATAATTATAAATGGAATGAATAAAGCGCGTTCACCAGGAGAGTTTAAAGTTAAAATACTTTAATTAAAGTATTTTACTATATTAAAAGGTTGCTAAGCTTTCGTTGGGAAAACTCCCCAACATCTTCAGGGGTGAGAGACCGTTTCTAACAAGGTGGTTCAAACGGGTTCCATAGACGTCTGTGCTTGGTTCCTAGACTGTGCCAGCATTCCCTGCTGAACAGCTGATAGGTGGGAGGGGGAATCGGAGTAAAGATTTCTTCTGTCGTTCTCTCGAGCACTTGTGTTCACATCTCCGTCGATCTCAGGGGGTATTGTTAGAGCTATGTTCCGCCCTCTCTCGGCAGCACTGGCTCTCGTTGCAGCGGGGGGATTTAGTTTGATGTCATTGGGTATCCTACCATGGAGGCGGGGCTTCATCGGCTGCAATTTAACATCTTTCCTCTGCTGCGTGTTCCCGTATTTATCTTTGCTCGCATGTACAAGCATCAACTGGATGTGGTATTTTTCAATGTTTGAATCATCCTCCTCCATCATGGTGTCTTACATGCTCATCTTCCCTCGTATGTCAATATTCAAGTTAAATCCCCCCATTTCTGTGAGCAAAAGTCTGTTGGTATTTGGGCAGATTCCCCACTCATGTTATTTTCCCTTTTATCAAGCGAACGGGTCGTCATCACATGTTTTTTCTCCCCTCTCTGTATGGGATATTCACTTTTATTATTATTATGGGTAGTGCTAAATTTAGTGGTTCTATCCTCAAATTTCTTAAGCGCTCCAATGTCATTATTGTTGTTTTCTCCAATTAAAGGGGGTGTGGTTTCCCCTTGATGTTGCTGGGAGGTTTCTGGGTAGTCTATATCAGATTGTTTCTGGTAGGGAGGAGGTGTAGCTCCTGGTTTAGAACGTTGTGGATTTTGATTGTAGTTTGTGATATAAAGGATGATGGTTTGAGTTCCATTTTCGTAGCGCTTGTTGTGCTGGGTGCAAGTCAATGTGACGATTGATTGAGTTGTTATTCGAGAACCAGGCTTCTTTTAGCAGCCGACCTCCCTTCGTGGCATCACTGGCTACGATAAGGGTGTTATTGAAGTCGAACTGATGGCCTTGTTGTGCCATATGCATCCAAAGTTGTGAGTGTGGTTCGCCTCGTTTTATGGCCAGTTTGTGTTCGTGGAGGCGAGTTTTCAAGCGTTTGGCTGTTTCTCCCACATAGTTGCCTTCGCAGTTTTTGCAGTTGATCTTATAAACAATAGCAGATTTCTCCATGGTAGGTAGGGGGTCCTTTGGACGCATAATTTTTGATCGTAGGGTTTGGTTAGGTTTGTGAGCTACTTCTATACCATGGGGTGCTAGTAGTCTGGCTGTGGCCTCTGAGATGTTACTTATGTATGGGAGGGAGATACGTGTTTTTTGTAGGGGGGAATCCCTTCTTCGTTGGGTGGTCCGGTGCTGGAAGGTTGTACAATGTCGTTTGATAAATTTTAATGGATAACCATTATATATGCACGTACGGAAGAGGTGTCTCCTCTCTTCTTTCTTATATTCATCCGTGCTGCAGTGGGAGTCAACGCGTTTAAATAACGTTTTAATGCAGCTGATTTTATGGGAAATAGGATGATTACTCTGGTAATGGAGGATTCTATCCGTGTGGGTTGGTTTACGGAATACCTTCGTATGTAGGTATCCATCTGGTTGACGGTGGATGGAAACATCTAAGAAGGCAAGAGAATTGTGTCTTTCTTCCTCTACAGTAAACTTTATGTCAGAGTAGATGGAATTTAATATTCCCATAAATGTAGTTACATGTTGTCTTTTGACAATGGCAAATGTATCGTCCACGTATCGAACCCAAAATTTGGGTTGGTATAAAGTCATAGCCTTATGTTCAAGCTGTTGAAGGACTACCTCAGCTATAATACTGGAGATGGGGGAGCCCATCGGGGTTCCTTTTATCTGCTCATAGATGGTACCTTGGAATGTGAAATAAGTCTGGAGATATATTTCTATCAACTTCACGAGGTCTTCAGTCTGAAGGGAACCTTGGTGATGACCTTCTCTCATAGATGTCAAACGTTCTTTCAGGACAGAGATGGCTAAGTCCTGGGGAATGGAGGTGAAGAGAGAGGTGACGTCGAACGACACCATCATCTCATCATCCTCCACCCTAAGGGTCTTAATTCTAGTTAAAAGTTCTTCTGCAGATCTGACCATGGTGTTACTGCCATCTACGAGGTGGTTGATGTGGGTACTAAGCCATTTACCTAGTCCTGAGATGGGGGTGCCCCTGAATGATACAATGGGGCGAAGGGGGGTACCTTCCTTGTGGATCTTTGGTAGACCGTAAAAACGGGCAAGGGCTGTGTCACAGGGACGTATCCTCTTTAGGGTGTCATCTCCGATCAGCTATGCAAGTAAAAATATGACTCTTGGGTATGTTCATATTAAAATCAATAAATAGTTGAACACCAAGAGAATAAAATTATACAAAAGTTAAAATGTTAAAACTTTTATTTACTAAACCTAGCTTTCGTCAAGAGCTCTTGACATCATCAGGGTGTAAACGGCAGTCGTTGGGAGGGCTTATATGCAGCCTCCAATCATTTGCGCTCGGCTCTTGGATCGTGTCATAGGTCCCAGCTGTGTGCGTTGTAATCCAAGTGTGTGTCCTGCATTAGGGTGTAGTTGTTTCTCACCCTTTCTACGTGTGCTGTTACGTGTATCTTTCTCGCTAGTTCTAAAATTAGCTGGGGTGTTTCCCCTTTCCTTGCAGTTAGTACATGTTTCACTAGTTTCCCATTTGTGATTCTGTCTGTCACGGGCAGTAGTTGCTGTTTTCTGCTTCCTTCTAGTTCCTCCAACCATCCCCTCCGAGCCACATTCCAATCCTCCTTTTCTCTCCGATCGTAGCCCTCGTGTGCCATCCCGTCCTGCGCCACTCTCCCTCCTATTCCTTTCCATCACTCCCTTAGATCTATCATCACTCTCCTCCCTATATTCTTGGGAGGAGTCGTTCTGGAGTGTGTGCCTGTCAGTAAGGCATTGCCTAGCTTGTAACCGGTCAATCCGTTGCTCACTCCATTTGGATTACAACGCACACAGCTGGGACCTATGACATGATCCAAGAGCCGAGCGCAAATGATTGGAGGCTGCATATAAGCCCTCCCAACGACTGCAGTTTACACCCTGATGATGTCAAGAGCTCTTGACGAAAGCTAGGTTTAGTAAATAAAAGTTTTAACATTTTTAACTTTTGTATAATTTTATTCTCTTGGTGTTCAACTATTTATTGATTTTATATATATATATATATATATATATATTTATATATTATATATAATTATATATATATATGATATATATATATATATTTAGTTTTTTCCTGAGGTTTTCTGCGGGTATATTTGTATATAGGTCTTTGGTGTTCGTGTTTTCGCCCGCGTAAAATTGGAAGTGTATTGGCAACGTTCGACGATAGTCACATTCGTCATCCAGGCGGTGTTTTAAGGAAGCTAAAAAAAAACACCAGCCTGAAGATGACGAATGGGACTTCGTCGAAACATCGCCAAGACACTTCCAATTTTATGCGGGAGAAAACCCGAACAACCAAAGACCTACATACAAACACCCGCAAAAACCTCAGAAAACATATATATATCTATATATATATATATATATATATATATATATATATATATAACTTTCTTCTCCCATCCTGGGCTGCACTGTGAAGGCTGCAGAAGAGATTGCAAGATGAAAGCTTTGCTGTTTGCGTAGTTGTTGGTGGCATTTGTGTGCAAGGACCCAGGTAGGCTCATGAACCTTTGATCTTGGTTGAGGATTTTATTATGTATTTATATATTTATAAATTTTATTGTCTGCCCTTCTAACCATAGGGTAACTCTGGCCGGCTTACAATTAGAATCTAAGGTAAAACATAAAAAGTTCAAATCCACTCTTAAAACCAAAGAAAGATGGGGAGGGGTGGGGTAGAAGTATGGGTTCTGTTATTATTTAATCAACCAACTCCATTGTGTGATTCCTCAACCGGGGCCCTTTGCTGACTGGGTGGGCCAAACAACTACAACCCTATGCAGAATCCATCACCTCACACGTAAAAAATTCATTCCATTTCGTAGAGATCATAAAGAAACAAAACTTACAGCCCAGCGATCTACTCGTGAGCTCAATGTCATATCCCTGTTCACCCAAGTGCCAATCAAAGAAGCCTTGACAGCTATCCAAAATAAATATAACCCCCCAAAACACATCCTAGATCTGACCAACCATTGTCTATCCAACACATACTTCATCTATAATGGACAAAAAATACAAACAAATAGAAGGAGCACCCATGGGATCACCCCTCTCACCTGTCATTGCAAATCTCTACATGGAACACTTTGAAACCCAAGCTCTAGAAAAATCTGAACACAAACCCAAACTCTGGCTCAGATATGTAGACGACACCTTCATAATCTGGCCACATGGGAAAGAAAAACTGGACAACCTCCTCATACACCTCAAGAGCCTACACCCCAAAATACAGTTCACCATGGAAACAGAAGCTAATAACCAACTTCCCTTCCTAGATGTCTTAGTCTACAAGAAATCCAATGGCTCCCTAGGACACACCATCTACCAGAAGAAAACACACACAAACCGCTAACTGCATGCTCTCTCACACCACCACCCAGCACAGATCAACTCTGTAGCCAAGACACTCATCTCTAGAACAAAACGTTTAGCTGATGAACAACACCTAAAAACCGAACTACACACTCTCACTAATGTACTTACATCCAATGGATTCCAATGAAAGAAGATTACCAAACTAATCCAAAAAGAAACCCCCACTATTTCTTTTTCTGACAAAGAATTAAATTGGGAAACTAAGATGGCCATTTCGAGCTCATTCTGCTCTCGTCAGTTACCCACACCCTTTATGGGATTCGAACCTGGGCAGTTTCTTTAATTCTTTGTCAGAATAAGAAATTTGGATTTGTAATGTTTCGCAGTTGCGACCTGAGCCTGCTTAACGCCCCTAGTTGGGGGCTGCAAGGCAAAAGAGATTGTAAAAAGTAAAACTGCAGTATAGCAGTTAAAAACAAATGTCAAGGTGTAATCAATTAGACATCTGTCTGAAAAACTTCCTGCATATACTCTCTTGACTCAGCTGGCAAAGAGGGAGGAGAGCCTGTGGCTTGGTGGTTAAATCACTGCCTAGTATGTAAACTGCCCAGGTTCGAATCCCATAAAGGGTGTGGCTAACTGACGAGAGCAGAATGAGCTTGAAATGGCCATCTTAGTCTCCCAATTTAATTCTTTAATTCTTTGTCAGAAAAAGAAATTTGATATATATATATATATTATATATATGTAGGTCTTTGGTTGTTCGGGTTTTCTCCCGCGTAAAATTGGAAGTGTCTTGGCAACGTTTCGACGAAGTCCCATTCGTCATCTTCAGGCTGGTGTTTTCAGCTTCGTGCTTTGAGCAGCAATGTGTGGTCTTAGCTGTTTCTTCCTTTTAACTGCCAGTGGGGTATGAACTGATTGGGTGGGAGCTTGGCTGTGTTCTGATTGAGTGGAGGTGTGTTCTGAATGGTTAGGGGCTTGGCTGTGCTCTGATTGGCTGGGGGAGTGTTCTGTTTGGTTGTGCTCAGGTTAGTCTGAATTGCAGAGGGGTTTAAGATTTTGGGCTGCCTTGCTATTTTTTGGCTTCTCGTTCGTGGTCGTGCCTCCTCTTCATGGAGGGTGTCAGTTTGCTTCATGTATGGATTGGAGGGGTTTAAAGTGGCTAATGATGCAGCTGTGGTCTGGCTTCTGGTTTGTTGTCGTGCCTCGTCATCGGTGTGGCTTTGGGTTTGTTTTTTGCGTGGATGTGTGGTGGTGACCTCCTGTGTGGTTTTTGTGAGTGTGGGTCTGGTATCATTTTTTGTGTTAGGGAGTCGTTTGTCAATAAGGGTGGGTTTCCAAATGGCTGGTAGGCGGGAGGTATCATCTCGCTTGTTCATGCTATGTGGGCATTTTTCTATCTCGATGGCTTCTCTAAAAAAGCTAACAAACCCCTAAATACAGATCCCGCCACCTACCTGGAAAAAACCACCAGATCCAAAATAAAAGCCTCCCCCATTAGCGAAGAGATCCAGCAAAGAATCATTCCCAGAGAGAAATCATCCAGATGCCCTAAACTCTATGGTCTCCCCAAGATACACAAAGAAGGAACCCCACTCCGACCTATAGTCAGCTCCATAGGCTCACCTCTACAAAACCTAGCCAAATTTCTCGCCAAACACTACGCCCTAGCAAGAATCCATCACCTCACACGTAAAAAATCCTTCAGTTTATAGAGATTCATAAAGAAACAAAACTTACATCCCAGTCGACCTACTATTGAGCTTCGTGTCCATATCCCTCTTCACCCAAGTGCCTTCAAGAGAAGCCCTTGACAGTCTATTCAAAACAATCTAACCCCCAAACACACTTAAGATCTGACCAACCACTGCCTATCCAACACATCTTCCTCTATAATGGACAAAAAATACCAACAACAAAGGAGCACCCATGGGATCACCCCTCTCACCTGTCATTGCTAACCTCTACATGGAACACTTTGAAACCCAAGCTCTAGAAAAATCGGATCACAAACCCAAACTCTGGCTCAGATACGTAAACGACACCTTCATAATCTGGCCACATGGGAAAGAAAAACTGGACAACTTCCTCACACACCTCAACAGCCTACACCCCAAAATACAGTTCACCATGGAAACAGAAGCTAACAACCAACTTCCCTTCCTGGATGTCTTAGTCTACAAGAAATCCCATGGCTCCCTAGGACACACCATCTACCAGAAGAAAACACACACAAACCGCTATCTGCACGCTCTCTCACACCACCACCCAGCACAGATCAACTCTGTAGCCAAGACACTCATCTCCAGAACAAAACGCTTAGCTGACGAACAACACCTAAAACCCGAACTACACACGCTCACCAATGTACTAACATCCAATGGATTCACCAAGAAATAAGATTACAAACCTACTCCCAAAAAGAAACCCCCACTAAAATCCTAGACAAAGACAAGAAAACGGCAAAGCCATCCTCCATACATAAAAGGCCTCACAGACAGAATCAGTAAGATCCTCCATAAACACAACCTCCACACAGCATTCTGCACAACAGAAAATATCCACCATCCTTAGAAACCCCAAAGATAAAATGTGAATTAGAAAATCAAGGAGTATATGAAATCCCATGCACTGCTTGTCCCAACACATACATCGGACAAACCAACAGAAGAATAAGTGCACGCATTGAAGAACATAAGAACTCAGTCAAAAAAGAGGAACCAACGTCTTCCCTGGTCCAACACCTTAAAGCCACAGGACATGAAATTGACTTTAAAAATACCAGAACCATTGCCAAAAGTGAACATTTTAATAACAGAATAATCAGAGAAGCCATCGAGATAGAAAAACGCCCACACAGCATGAACAAGCGAGATGATACCTCCCGCCTAACAGCCATTTGGAAACCCGCCCTCATTGACAAACGACTCCCTAACACAAAAAATGATACCAGACCCACACTCACAAAAACCACACAGGATGTCACCACCAAACATCCACGCAAAAAACAAACCCAAAGCCACACTGACTATGAGGCACGACCACAAACCAGAAGCCAGACCACAGCTGCATCATTAGCCACTTTAAACCCCCGCAATCCATACATGAAGCAAACTGACACCCTCCGTGAAGAGGAAGCACGACCACGAACGCGAAGCCAAGGAATGGCAGGGCAGCCCAAAATCTTGAATCCCTCCCTACCCTAGCCCTGCTTTGCACTTCAGACTACCTGAGCACAACAAACAAACAATCAGGGGCTCCCCCACCCAATCATACACCAGCCAACCCCCCAGCCAATCAAGCACGCCACCCTGCCACAGCCAATCAGAGCACAGCCAAGCCCCTAACCAATCAGAACACACCTCCACCCAATCAGAACACAGCCACGCTCCCACCCAATCAGTTCATACCTCCACTGGCAGTTAAAAGGAAGAAACAGCCAAGACCACACACTGCTGCTCGAGGCACGAAGCTGAAAGCACCAGCCTGAAGATGACGAATGGGACTTCGTCGAAATGTCGCCAAGACACTTCCAATATATATATATATATGAAGGTCTTTGGTTTTTCGGGTTTTCTCCCACGTAAAATTGGAAGTGTCTTGGCGACGTTTTAACGAAGTCCCATTCGTCATGTTCAGGCTGGTGCTTTCAGCTTCGTGCTTCGAGGAGAAAACCTGAACAACCAAAGACCTACATACAAACACCCGCGAAACCTGAGAAAACATATATATATATATATATATGTTTTCTGAGGTTTTCGCGGGTATTTGTATATAGGTCTTTGGTTGTTCGGGTTTTCTCCCGCGTAAAATTTGGAAGTGTCTTGGCAACGTTTCGACGAAGTCACATTCGTCATCTCAGGCTGGTGTTTTTAGCTTCTTGCTTTGAGCAGCAATGTGTGGCTTTAGCTGTTTCTTCCTTTTAACTGCCAGTGAGGGTATGAACTGATTGGAGGGGAGCTTGGCTGTGTTCTGATTGGGTGGAGGTGTGTTCTGAATGGTTAGGGGGTTGGCTGTGCTCTGATTGGCTGGGGGAGTGTTCTGTTTGGTTGTGCTCAGGTTAGTCGGAGTTGCAGAGGGGTTTAAGATTTTGGGTTAGGGAGTCGATTTGTCAATAAGGGCAGGTTTCCAATTGCTGGTAGGGCGGAGGTATCATCTCGCTTGTTCATGCTGTGTGGCGTTTTTTCTATCTCGATGGCTCTCTGTTATTCAAAAAATGTTATTAAATTTCACTTTGGCAATGTTCTGGCCTAACCATTCAGAACACACCTCCACCCAATCAGAACACAGCCAAGCTCCCATCCACTCAGTTCATACCCTCACTGGCAGTTAAAAGGAAGAAACAGCTAAAACCACACATTGCTGCTCAAAGCAAGAAGCTAAAAACACCAGCCTGAAGATGACGAATGTGACTTCGTCGAAACGTTGCCAAGACACTTCCAATTTTACGCGGGAGAAAACCCGAACAAACAAAGACCTATATATATATATATATATATATATATATATATATATATATATATATATATATATATATAAACATATATATAATATATATATATATATAACTTTCTTCTCCCATCCCGGACTGCCTTTGAAGGCTGCAGAAGAGATTGAAAGATGAAAGCTTTTCCAGGGGGGCTCCTGCATAAAGGATGTGCTCCATTGTGCCTTGTAGGGGGCCAGTTGGTGGAGATTAAGTGTTGCACCACTGACCTTTGCAATGTTTAAAATGTTGTTTTGGGTTTTGCTGTCATCCATCATGGACCATCCTGGCAGATTTAGCTTGTGGCCTTTACGGTCCATAATTCACCCCCTCAGCTTCTTTGGACACCTCATCCTCTCTTCTTTTTCTCCTGGTCTACAAGACTTGTTCTGCTCTCTCTGTAGCTTGGCAACTGAATAAATTTGTGCATTTACATTCAAGCGTAGTGGATGTGTTTGGCATGACGTGTCCATTTTCCTTTTTTGAAAGTTCAATTGCGGAATAGTAGAAGGCTGAAGGGTTTTTTGTAACCCATCTTACTTATGCAAAACCCTCTTCCTTCTCCAACGGGTGCAGGTCTGCCTTAGATGCCCATCTCAGATAATTTGACTTTCAAGGTACTTGGTAGTCTTTGTCAAGAATGACAACTTACTTATAATTTATCATCAATAGAAATATAACCTGCCTGCCTGTAAGTCTGCCCAGAGACACAGGATACGAGAGGGGCAGAAAATAAACTTCACAGTAAACAAACAAATCAATAAAGTTACTTTGATTACTAAGCATCCCAACAATTATTTTTTCCTTCTTTAACATAACTGTACATAGTTTGAGCTGCTGAATATCCCCAATAGACAATCCAAATTCATTTAAGTTATAAAGACAAGCCAACATGGCTTTCTCCAAACAGATCATGCCAAACATTTTCTTATTTCTTTCTTTTGATAAAGTGACTAAATTAATGGATCAGCGAAATGCTGTGGATATAGTATACTTGGATTTCAGTGAAGTGTTTGACAAAACGGAACACAACCTATGTCTTGATAAACTTAAAAAGTGTGGGATAAACAGCACCATCACCAGATGCGTTTGTAACAGGCTGATAAATCACACTCAACATTTAGTCCTCAATGGAACTACAATCACATGGAGGGAAGGAAGCAGTGGGGTCCTACAAGGTTATGTTCTAGGCCCAGTACTATTCAATATGTTCATTAACCACCCAGAGGAGGGAATAGCACAGAAACTGATCGAAGTTGTAGATGAACAAAATAATTCTCCTATGGGGGTCTAAGAGAATGCACCAATCAACCAACTATCAAGTTCTCTCTAATCATGTCTGCCTTCTTCCTGCAGATCCTTTTTTAGTAGGTGACATTGTAGTGGAAAAACCACGATACTTACATCAGAAGACAAAACCACGAAGGGTTGGAGAAAACAGGTTTTATTTGTGCAAAGGTTCAGAGTATTCATATGACAAATTCTGAACCCTGAGTTACTCCCAGGATATCATTTTTATACAGCTTGTCACCCACGCTTTTACCCAAGCGATGACTTCTTATCTATCTTTAACATACTAAAAGAGAGACGTTCATATCTTGAGACCACACACATAGGAAAAAGGGAAGTTTATACAATGTGCAGAAAACCACACTCCCCTACACACGTCATATTTTACACCATTAGTGATCTTCGGTTGGCACCTCTTGTAAAAATGTTTCTTCATAGAATTGCACACAGGTTATCACATTCAGCCAGTTTATAATATTAGTTAATGCTTGCTAAACATCACTCCTGTTAATTAAAATATAATTCAAAAGTACTTTATCTTTCTCTTAATGGCAATTTTTCATCTACCTCAACATAAAAATATCTGAGCATGAAATGGAAGGAAAACCTGACTCTCTCGTGCATGGAAAGTGTTTCCTGATCTGCAGGGGCACCTCAAGCATAGAAAGAACACCCAGAACCCAACAATTGAAGCAGAGTGTTCTCTTGCCTGCTATCTACTGAACATCTTGGCCATAAACCTTAGCTTATCAAACCGATTTCCCTTTGTGTAGTGGGAAACGTGAGATCACCCCCTACCCCTCCCTTCTTTCCCAAGTTGCCCCTCTCTTCCCTCTTGAACCTGGAGCTCCAGCCCCCACAAGGTGGGGCAGTGGCATATATACAGAACTTCCTTCTCCCATCCTGGACTGCATTGTGAAGGCTGCAGAAGAGATGGCAAGATGAAAGCTTTGCTATTTGCGTTGTTGTTGGTGGCATTTGTGTGCAAGGACCCAGGTAGTCTCATGAACCTTTGATCTCGGTTGAGGATTTTATTATGTATTTATATATTTATAAATTTTATTGTCTGCCCTTCTAACCATAGGGTAACTCTGGCCGGCTTACAATTAGCATCGAAGGTAAAGCATAAAAAGTTCAAATCCACCCTTAAAACCAAAGAAAGATGGGGAGGGGTGGGGTGGAAGTATGGGTTCTGTTATTATTTAATCAACCAACTCCATTGTGTGATTCCTCCACCGGGGCCCTTTGCTGACTGGGTGGGCCAAACAACTACGGCCCTATGCAGAATCCATCACCTCACACGTAAAAAATTCATTCCATTTCTTAGAGATCATAAAGAAACAAAACTTACAGCCCAGCGACCTACTCGTGAGCTCGATGTCATAGCCCTGTTCACCCAAGTGCCAATCAAAGAAGCCTTGACAGCTATCCAAAACAAATATAACCCCCCAAAACACATCCTAGATGTGACCAACCATTGTCTATCCAACACATACTTCATCTATAATGGACAAAAATACAAACAAATAGAAGGAGCACCCATGGGATCACCCCTCTCACATGTCATTGCAAATCTCTACATGGAACACTTTGAAACCCAAGCTCTAGAAAAATCTGAACACAAACCCAAACTCTGGCTCAGATACGTAGATGACACCTTCATAATCTGGCCACATGGGAAAGAAAAACTGGATAACTTCCTCATACACCTCAACAGCCTACACCCCAAAATACAGTTCACCATGGAAACAGAAGCTAATAACCAACTTCCCTTCCTAGATGTCTTAGTCTACAAGAAATCCAATGGCTCCCTAGGACACACCATCTACCAGAAGAAAACACACACAAACCGCTATCTGCATGCTCTCTCACACCACCACCCAGCACAGATCAACTCTGTAGCCAAGACACTCATCTCTAGAACAAAACGTTTAGCTGATGAACAACACCTAAAAACCGAACTACACACTCTCACTAATGTACTTACATCCAATGGATTCCAATGAAAGAAGATTACCAAACTAATCCAAAAAGAAACCCTCACTAAAACCAAAGACAGAGAACAAGAAAACGGCAAAGCCCTCCTCCCTTACATAAAAGGCACCACAGACAGAATCAGTAAGATCCTCCACAAACACAACATTAAGACAGCATTCTGCCCAAACAGAAAAATATCCACCATCCTAAGAAACCCCAAAGATAAAATTGAATTAGAAAATCAAGGAGTATACGAAATCCCATGCACCACTTGTCCCACCACATACATCGGACAAACCAACAGAAGAATAAGTGCACGCATTGAAGAACATAAGAACTCAGTCAAAAAAGAGGAACCAACTTCTTCCCTGGTCCAACACTTTAAAATCACAGGACATGAAATTGACTTTAAAAAGACCAGAACTATCGCCAAAACTGAACATTTTAATAACAGAATAATCAGAGAAGCCATCGAGATAGAAAAACGCCCACACAGCATGAACAAACGAAATGATACCTCCCGCCTACCAGCCATTTGGAAACCCGCCCTTATTGACAAACGACTCCCTAACACAAAAAATGACACCAGACCCACACTCCCAAAAACCACACAGGATGTCACCACCACACATCCACGCAAAAAGCAAACCCAAAGCTACACCGATGATGAGGCACGACCACAAACCAGAAGCCAGACCACAGCTGCATCATTAGCCACTTTAAACCCCTCCAATCCATACGTAAAGCAAACTGGCACCCACCATGAAGATGAGGCACGACCATGAACGCGAAGACAAAAAATAACAAGGCAGCCCAAAATCTTAAACCCACCTGCAACTGAGACTAACCTGAGCACAACCAAACAGAACACTCCCCCAGCCAATCAGAGCATAGCCAATCCCCCAGCCAATCAAAGCACAGCCAAGCCCCTAACCAATCAGAACACACCTCCACCTAATCAGAACACAGCCAAGCTCCCACCCAATCAGTTCATACCCCCACTGGCAGTTAAAAGGAAGAAACAGCTAAGACCACACATTGCTGCTTGAAGCACGAAGCTGAAAACACCAGCCTGAAGATGACGAATGGGACTTCGTCGAAACGTCGCCAAGACACTCCCAATTTTACGCGGGAGAAAACCCGAACAACCAAAGACCTACATACAAACACCCGCAAAAACCTCAGAAAACACACACACACACACACACACACACACACACACACACACACATATATATGTGTGTGTGTGTGTGTGTGTGTGTGTGTGTGTGTGTAGGTCTTTGGTTTCGGGTTTTCTCCCGCGTAAAATTGGAAGTGTCTTGGCGACGTTTCGACGAAGTCCCATTCGTCATCTTCAGGCTGGTGTTTTCAGCTTCGTGCTTCGAGCACAGAAAACACCAGTCTGAAGATGACGAATGGGACTTCATCGAAACGTCGCCAAGACACTTCCAATTTTATGCAGGAGAAAACCCGAACAACCAAAGACCTACATACAAACACCCGCAAAAACCTCAGAAAACATACATACATACATATATATATATATATATATATATATATATATATATATATATATATATATATATATATGAAGGTCTTTGGTTTTTCGGGTTTTCTCCCACCAAAAATTGGAAGTGTCTTGGCGACGTTTTGACGAAGTCCCATTCGTCATCTTCAGGCTGGTGCTTTCAGCTTCGTGCTTCGAGGAGAAAACCCGAACAACCAAAGACCTACATACAAACACCCGCGAAACCTCAGAAAACATATATATATATATATATATATATATATATAAACATATATATATATATATAAAACTTTCTTCTCCCATCCCGGACTGCACTTTGAAGGCTGCAGAAGAGATTGCAAGATGAAAGCTTTTCCAGGAGGGCTCCTGCATAAAGGATGTGCTCCATTGTGCCTTGTAGGGGGCCAGTTTCTGGAGATTAAGTGTTGCACCACTGACTTTTGCAATGTTTAAAATGCTGTTTTGGGTTTTGCTGCCATCCATCATGGACCATCCTGGCAAATTTGAGCTTGTGGCCTTTACGGTCCATAATTCACCCCCTTGACTTCTTTGGACACCTCATCCTTTCTCCTTTTTCTCCTGGTCTACAAGACTTGTTCTGCTCTCTCTGTAGCTTGGCAACTGAATAAATTTGTGCATTTACATTCAAGCGTAGTGGATGTGTTTGGCATGATGTGTCCATTTTCCTTTTTTGAAAGTTCAATTGCGGAATAGTAGAAGGCTGAAGGGTTTTTTGTAACCCATATTACTTATGGAAAACCCTCTTCCTTCTCCAACGGGTGCAGGTCTGCCTTAGATGCCCATCTCATAAAATTTGACTTTCAAGGTATTTGGTAGTCTGTGTCAAGAACGGCAACTTACTTATAATTTATCATCAATAGAAATATAACCTGCCTGCCTGTAAATCTGCCCAGAGACACAGGATACGAGAGGGGCAGAAAATAAACTTCACAGTAAACAAACAAATCAATAAAGTTACTTTGATTACTAAGCAGCCCAACAATTATTTTTTCCTTCTTTAACATAACTGTACATAGTTTGAGCTGCTGAATATCCCCAATAGACAATCCAAATGCATTTAAGTTATAAAGACAAGCCAACATGGCTTTCTCCAAACAGATCATGCCAAACATTTTCTTATTTCTTTCTTTTGATAAAGTGACTAAATTCATGGATCAGCGAAATGCTGTGGATATAGTATACTTGGATTTCAGTGAAGTGTTTGACAAAAGAGAACACAACCTATGTCTTGATAAACTTAAAAAGTGTGGGATAAACAGCACCATCACCAGATGCGTTTGTAACAGGCTGATAAATCGTACTCAACATTTAGTCCTCAATGGAACTACAACCACAAGGAGGGAAGGAAGCAGTGGGGTCCTACAAGGTTACGTTCTAGGCCCAGTACTATTCAATATGTTCATTAACCATCCAGAGGGGGGAATAGCACAGAAACTGATTGAAGTTGTAGATGAACAAAATAATTCTCCTATGGGGGTCTAAGAGAATGCACCAATCAACCAACTATCAAGTTCTCTCTAATCATGTCTGCCTTCTTCCTGCAGATCCTTTTTTAGTAGGTGACATTGTAGTGGAAAAACCACGATACTTACATCAGAAGACAAAACCACGAAGGGTTGGAGAAAACAGGTTTTATTTGTGCAAAGGTTCAGAGTATTCATATGACAAATTCTGAACCCTGAGTTACTCCCAGGATATCATTTTTATACAGCTTGTCACCCACGCTTTTACCCAAGCGATGACTTCTTATCTATCTTTAACATACTAAAAGAGAGACGTTCATATCTTGAGACCACACACATAGGAAAAAGGGAAGTTTATACAACGTGCAGAAAACCACACTCCCCTTCACGCGTAATGTCTTACACCATTAGTGACTTTTGGTTGGCACCTCTTGTAAAAATGTTTCTTCATAGAATTGCACACAGGTTATCACATTCAGCCAGTTTATAATATTAGTTAATGCTTGCTAAACATCACTCCTGTTAATTAAAATATAATTCAAAAGTACTTTTATCATTTCTCTTAATGGCAATTTTTCATCTACCTCAACATAAAAATATCTGAGCATGAAATGGAAGGAAAACCTCACTCTCTCGTGCATGGAAAGTGTTTCCTGATCTGCAGGGGCACCTCAAGCATAGAAAGAACACCCAGAACCCAACAATTGAAGCAGAGTGTTCTCTTGCCTGCTATCTACTGAACATCTTGGCCATAAACCTTAGCTTATCAAACCGATTTCCCTTTGTGTAGTGGGAAACGTGAGATCACCCCCTACCCCTCCCTTCTTTCCCAAGTCTCCCCTCTCTTCCCTCTTGAACCTGGAGCTCCAGCCCCCACAAGGTGGGGCAGTGGCATATATACAGAACTTCATTCTCCCATCCTGGACTGCATTGTGAAGGCTGCAGAAGAGATGGCAAGATGAAAGCTTTGCTATTTGCATTGTTGGTGGTGGCATTTGTGTGCAAGGACCCAGGTAGGCTCATGAACCTTTGATCTCGGTTGAGGATTTTATTATGTATTTATATATTTATAAATTTTATTGTCTGCCCTTCTAACCATAGGGTAACTCTGGCCGGCTTACAATTAGCATCTAAGGTAAAACATAAAACGTTCAAATCCACCCTTAAAACCAAAGAAAGATGGGGAGGGGGGGGTGGAAGTATGGGATCTGTTATTATTTAATCAACCACCTCCATTGAGTGATTCCTCCACCGGGGCCCTTAGCTGACTGGTGGAGCCCCATCTTTAGGCCCTTACGAAAAGATAGGAGGGTTGTGGGCCAGCCTCAAATTTGGGGGGGGGGGCAAGATGTTCCCAAAATGGCAGGAGCCTTTTTAGGAAATGATGTCTTTTTAAAGCTCACCGTTGTTTTTATAATCAAGCCCGGGTGCTGAACAAAGCTAATATTCGTTCTCTCTCTGCTTTTCCTGAACAAGGACCAAGTGAAGTGGGTCGAAAGAGAGAGAGTCACCCAAATGACCATTTTATTATCTTTCTGGTGAAATTTTCGCAGCCAACCTTATTAGTCAAAAGTCTATTGTTCAATACATAATAAGACAAGATCAAAGAGATAAATACTAAAGTAACATTTCTCTGTTTTATTTCTTTCATCTAGTAAAGAGTCTGAAATGTTACGAGACTGACCCATTTAGAAAAAAAACATGTTCGGAAACAGATAGATTCTGTTTTATTCTGCAGACTATTCTTGGTAAGCAAAGTTCCTATCCTTTCTGACAGTTTTTCTTCTTGTATGGAAACTAGAACTCCCAAATGCAGCTGAGGATTCCAGATCACCTAGGACCTGTCTGTGCCCTGTCTAGGTTTCCCTGAGGTCATGGCCTGACATATTAAGGCAGTGTGGCGAACCTATGGCACGGGTGCCAGAGGCGGCATTCAGAGCCCTCTCTGTGGGCATGTGTGCCGTCACCCCAGTCCTAAGCCTTCATCTAGGTTTTATAAAACCTTGTCGCTTTAGGCCTCTGCCGCTGTGTGCAAAAAAAAAAAAAAAAGGTTCAATCAATCGATCAATTTCAACTTCCTGTGGGAAAAAAAAGATCTTGCAAAGTTGGAATTGATTGATTGAACTTTTACCACTGCAGCCACACCCATCCAATGGGCCACACCCACTCAGTGTGCCACACCCATCCAATGGGCCACACCCACCTGGCACCCCACGATGCATAAGTGGGTTTTGGGTTGCAGTTTGGGCACTCGGTCTCTAAAAGGTTCGCCATCACTGTATTAAGGGATGCCAGGAAAAGGGGAGGGGTTTCAGAAAGGGCAGCCCAGTCCATCCCACAAGCACCCCCGTTTGGGGTGTGGGAATGCATGACTGTGCATCCAGTGTGGCTTTACCGTTTTGTTCAGAAATAGCCGCACACCAATTCTTTGGCACTGTAAATGTTTTGCTTTATGTTTCTTTTCCAGGAGCGCCCCGGCGTAAAGGATGTGCTCCAGTGTGCGTTGTAGGGGGCTATGTGGTGGAGATTTCGTGTTGCAAAACTGACTTTTGCAATGTTTAAAATGTTGTTTGGGGTTTTGCTGCCATCCATCATGGACCATCCTGGCAGATTTAAGCTTGTGGCCTTTACGGTCCATAATGCACCCCCTCAGCTTCTTTGGACACATCGTCCTCTCTCCTTTTTCTCCTGGTCTGCAAGACTTGTTCTGCTCTCTCTGTAGCTTGGCAACTGAATAAATTTGTGCATTTACATTCAAGCGTAGTGGATGTGTTTGGTATGACGTGTCCATTTTCCTTTTTTGAAAGTTCAATTGCGGAATAGTAGAAGGCTGAAGGGTTTTTTGTAACCCATCTTACTTATGGAAAACCCTCTTCCTTCTCCAACGGGTGCAGGTCTGCCTTAGATGCCCATCTCAGATAACTTGACTTTCAAGGTATTTGGTAGTCTGTGTCAAGAATGACAATTTACTTATTATTTATCATCAATAGAAATATAACCTGCCTGCCTGTAAATCTGCCCAGAGACACAGGATACGAGAGGGGCAAAAAATAAACTTCATAGTAAACAAACAAATCAATAAAATTACTTTGATTACTAAGCAGCCCAACAATTATTTTTTCCTTCTTTAACATAACTGTACATAGTTTGAGCTGCTGAATATCCCCAATACACAATTCAAATTCATTTAAGTTATAAAGACAAGCCAACATGGCTTTCTCCAAACAGATCATGCCAAACATTTTCTTATTTCTTTTTTTGATAAAGTGACTAAATTAATGGATCAGCGAAATGCTGTGGATATAGTATACTTGGATTTCAGTAAAGTGTTTGACAAAAACGAAGTAGAACACAACCTACTTCTTAGTAAGCTTGGAAAGTGTGAGGTAAATAGCACCATCACCAAATGTGTTTGTAACAGGCTGATAAATTATACTCAACATTTAGTCTTCAATGGAACTATAACCACATGGAGAGAAGGAAGCAGTGGGGTCCTACAAGGTTATGTTCTAGGCCCAGTACTCTTCAATATGTTCATTAACCATCCAGAGGAGGGAATATTATGGAAACTGATCAAATTTGTAGATAATCGAAATAATTCTGCTGTGGGGTCTAAGAGAAAGCACCAATCAATCAACTATCAAGTTCTCTCTAATCATGGCTGTTTGCCTGCACATCCTTTTTTAGCGGGCGCACAAAACTATCTGAGCATGAAATGGAAGGAAATCCTAACTGTCTCTAGCATGGAAAGAGTTACCTGGCATTTCACTGGGTCATTGTTCAGCGAAACCAGATGAAGAAGGAGCATAAAGTTTTGTTCACCACCAAAACAATGTAGGTGAGATGTAAACAAAAACAACTTTTCTTGAAGAGGTCATAAAATGTCAGCCGCTGAGAACTTCAGAGGCTGTTCTCTGTTTGGAAGTTAAGCAGGGTTGGGGCTGGTTAATCCTAGGAGGGGTATTCTGGAATGTATATGTAGCACTAACTAGAGAGCAGGTATCAGTGTGTTGGAGTGTCTGGCAGTTATTGGGTTAAATGCTAGGTATGTTGATGGGCCAGTGGGAGGAGTCTAAAAAGGTCATTGGGAGATTTCCTGGACACAAGCCACATGGGAAAGTCTTTGTCTGTAAGCAGCATAGGCCATGGAAGGTCACACAATAACCCTGAGCCTTTATAAAGATGGTATGGAAGAGCATCATACTTTTACCTGAAGATATGGTCTGAAGAAATGGACAAAAGATGTATTTTCCAGGAGTATCAACCACACCTTGAATGCAAGTAATCTTTCTCCTTAAAATATATATTTTTTGTTTATTATAAGATCTTTCTTTTGAGTTATCTATCTGACTTGATAGGCATTTATATCAGAGTTAGAATAAGGGGAGACCCCTCCAAGGCTGCAGGCTAGGCTGAGGAGTCTCGGAAATGACAACAATCTCAACCAATCTCAGGATGATGTCAAGGAAAAAATCCATGCTTGACTTGAAGGAGGCATCTCTGATCCCCTTTGGTTGCACCATCCCAAACGCTGAATGTCAGCAAAGCCGGAGGGAGGCAGAGAGAGGGCAAAGACAATGGAACATTCTTCCTTTTGCTCCCAAGAGTATTTCCGTGGGAGAATTCACTACGCAAAGGAACCTCTACTTTCAGAGGCAGCTGCACTGGGTGCAATTCAAGTTGTGGTTCATCCCTTTTGAATGCCTTCACCCCCCCCCCCCCGGGATTGGCCCATCCCACTCATGCCGGCAGAGGATGTGTGGTGAGGGTCCCATCAGCCCGACTATTCCAGCTGGCAGGGTCCCCAAGGAGGACCTTCTCTGCTGTGGCTCCTGCCCTCTTGAACATCCTGCCCCCCAAAGTGAGGTGGACCCCAACCCTCTTGTCTTTTCACAAGGGCCTAATGATGGGGCTCTGCCAGTCGGCTTGGGGCCCCAGTGTGGGAGGGGGGTCAGGGCAATAGAGCTGCTTGATTGAGTAATAACAGCTCTCATTTCCACCCCACTCCATCCCCATGATTCTTTGGTTTTGATGTTTGGTTTTTAACTTTTTATGTTGTAACTTAGAGGTTTAAGCCACCCAGAGTTACGCTATGGGAAGATGGGCATCCAATACATTTTATAAAAAAAAAATAAAGTAATAAAATCCTCAACCAGGATCAAAGCCTACCTGGGTCCTCTCACCTAAATGCCACCAACAAAAATGGAAATAGCAAAGCTTTCATCTTGCAATCTCTTCTATAGCCTTCAAAGTGCAGCCCAGGATGGGAGAAGGCAGTTACATATACACCACTGCCCCACCTTGTGGGGGCTGGAGATCCAGGTTCAACAGAGAGGAGAGGGGAGACTTGGGAAAGAAGGGAGGGGTAGGGGGTGTGTGAAATCGGTTTGATAAGCTGAGGTTCATGGCCAAGATGTTCAGTAAATAGCAGGCAAGAGATTGTTGTTCGTCCATCGATTTCGATGAAGACTTTGACATCTTGTGGGTTATGGGCCATCAACGATGTGTCCGTAGGTGGCTAATAAGACTGATGTTAGCATGGAATGTTCTGCCACATACTGAACAAAGAAATGTAGACACTGTTAATTCAGCATTTGCAGCTCTGGCTTTGCGGAGTGCTCGCTTTTCTTGTGCCAAGATTGTCCTTCTGTGTTCATATGTCTGGCAACCCTGGTACATCAAGGTGCACCATGTCAGTCGATCATGCGCCAGAAGTTCCCAAGAGATGGTGTTAATATCCAAGGACTTAAGATAAGCTTTTAATGTGTCTTTGTATCGCTTCTTTTGTCCCCCGTGTGATCGCTTTCCTTGAGACAGCTCACCATAGAAGAGCTGTTTAGGGATGCGATGATCTGACATCCTTACAACATGGCCTGCCCAGCGCATCTGGGCTTTCATCAACAGAGTGTAAACTGATGATAGACCTGCTCTGGAGAGGACATCTTTGTCTGGTATCTTATCCTGCCACCGGATCCTCATAATTCTACGAAGGCAAGTCATGTGGAAGTAGTTCAGTTGCCTAACATGCCTCCTGTACACTGTCCAGGTCTCACTAGCATACAATAGGGTAGTTAGCACTGCTGCCTGGTAAACTTTAAGCTTCGTAGCAAGACTTATTCCACGGCAGTCCCACACGTTAGTCCACAATCTGCCAAATGCAGAACTTGCCTTGGCAATTCTACAGTTGACCTCGATGTCAATTGTCACTGCACGGGAGAGGCAAGAGAACACCATGCTTAAGTGGTTGGGTTCTGGGTGTTCTTTATATCAGGGGTGTCAAACTCAATTTCATTGAGGGCCGCATCAGCATTGGGGTTGCCCTTGGGGGCCGGGTGGGTGTGGCCAAGGTGGGTGCGGCCTACTGATGGGCGTGGATGGAATGGGTGTGGACTACTGGGTGGGCATGGCCAGCTCTACATCATTCGCGTCAAGGGTGCCTGTGGGGGCCTGGGCAGGAGTGGGACAGATCTGAGTGTCTCTGGTAGAAGAGGGTGGGACCGGGAGAAGCACCAAGGCATGGTCCATTTCTTCATTCCTCACAAAGGGTGAAACTTCCCTAGCATGCACCCAGGGGGCAGGGCCGACGTGGCAGGGGCTGGTTTCTCGCTGTTTCCAGATGGCCTTGTGGAACTAAGACTAAATGCGTTTCAGCACAGATGGCCACCACAAAATTATACACTGGCTCCCGGCCAGCCTGGGCCAGGGCCAAGGCAGCGGGGGCTGTTCCCTCACTGTTTCCAGGATGGCTTCGCAGGATGCATGAAACCACTTCACAGGCCGCATCCGGCTCCCGGTCCTTGTGTTTGACATGTCTGCTTTATATCCTTGCGGTGTCCCTCCAAAGGTTTCCTGATCAGGCCAAGTAACACTCTCCATGCAGGAGAGAGTGAGGTTTTCCTTCCATCCCATGCTCAGATAATTTTATGTCACCTGCTAAAAAAAAGGATCTGCAGAAAACAGCCACGATCACAGAGAAGAATCAGATTGGGAACTTCAAAAAGATCTCAAAAAATTTAGGCCGAGGTGGCGCAGCAGTTAGAGTGCAGTACTGCAGGCCACTTTAGGTGACTGTGTTCAGCAGGTCAGGGGTTCAGATCTCACCAGCTCAAGGTTGACTCAGCCTTCCATCCTTCCGGGGTAGGTAAAATGAGGACCCAGATTGTTGGGGGCAATGTAAATATATATATATACATTGCTTACTGGTGTACACCGCTTAGAGAGTGCTTGCACTTAAAGCAGTATATAAGTCTCATAAATAAATAAATAATTGTTGGCCATTAAAAAAATGATTGCTGAGCCAACACTGACAAGTTGGTTAATTGGGGCCTTCTCTTAGACCCCATAGGAGAATTATTTTGGTTGGACACAAAGTCCCCTGCCTCAGAACTAGTCCCAGACTGACATAGTCCTTTTGAAAGAGGTCAGTCTTTTTCAGATATGGAAGATGAGATGAGAAGCAAGGATTCTTGCCCACCAGGATTCACTTAGATAAAGACTCACCTGTGCTCTAGACTTCATGTCCCGCAGGGCTGTAGTGACTTCAGATGGGATGATAACTTTTGGTGGACCACAGGACTGCAGCTGTTTTTGCAGGTTGAATGCCCTCAATTGCAGTAGACACGTCAAAGACTATTGTGCAGGTACTTCTTCATCTCTAGTAATAATGGAACAGGACCACAATTTGCATTCTTGCAGAATCTGGAGAGCACAGGGGAGGCAGCGTCTCATCTCTGCAGCTTATAGAGGCATTGGATAGTGGTGTAGCTTGCTCTATGGAGGGCTGTCAAGCTACGAAGGTCGTTTGTGCTAGGACAGCCATGCTACTTCTAGCTTTCCAACTTTGCAAGGGGGGGGGAAATATGGAATGCGCAAGTGGTTTCTCTCCATATGACTGTTGTGCTAGGTTTGCCACCAACCCTATTGTGAAGTTTTTGGATGATATAACAGTAACCAATAAATATGTTCCTTGAGGAAATCTCTAGCCTCGGACTTTTGATTTGTTTGGTCTTGTTTATCGGAACCTCGACACTAAGTTTCCTTTATCAAGTACATCAGAGATAATGTATGACGATGGGGATGCTATGATCTCTTTGGTTGTGTCTGACTCTTGGTGATTCTATGGGCCAGGTCTCTCCATATCTTCTGATCTTTCACTGCTTCTTTGAGTTGTTCTATGCTCTGACTTTCCTCTGGGGAGGAAAACTATGGCAAATCTAGACAGCATACTAAAAAGCAGAGACATCACCCTGCCAACAAAAGTGCGTATAGTCCAGGCCATGGTTTTCCCAGTTGCAATATATGGCTGTGAAAGGTGGACCATAAGAAAGGCTGAGCGCAAAAGAATTGAGGCCTTTGAACTATGGTGCTGGAGAAGACTCCTGTGAGTCCCTTGGACTGCAAGGCGTTCAAAACGGTCAGTCCTAGAAGAGATCAACCCCGACTGCTCTTTAGAAGGCCAGATCCTGAAGTTGAAACTCAAGTACTTTGGCCACCTAATGAGAAGGAAGGACTCACTGGAGAAGGGCCTAATGCTGGGAAAGATTGAGGGCAATAGAAGAAGGGGACGACAGAGAATGAGATGGCTGGATGGAGTCACTGAAGCAGTAGGTGTGAACTTAAATGGACTCCAGAAGATGGTAGAGGACAGGAAGACCTGGAGGAACATTGTCCATGGGGTTGCGATGGGTTGGACACGACTTCGCAATTAACAACAACAACAACAATGCTCTGACTGGTGTTAGCTTTGACGGTGTCCAGCCATCGTCTTCTTTGACAGCCTGGTTTCCTTTCATCACTGACTCTTTTCAATATATTTACTTTCTCCAATGAATTCCTCCACTTGACATGGCCAAAATAATTGATATGCAATTTTGTAATTTTGCCTTCTAGTGACAAGTCTGGTGATATACATTCCAGTACTTGCTTGTCAGTCACTTTTGCTGTCCAAGGAGAGATGATGAAAAGTAGTCTCTTTGCTCTTTCATTTCCAACATAATTTTGAAATTCCTTGGTAGTTTTTTTCTGACAATTTCTCAGCTGTTAAATGCCCACAGTGCATCATCCTATATAATTTTTTTGTTTCAAATTATAACTCAATCTAAATTTGGATCCATTAGTCCACATATTTTCCCATTGATCAATCATTATATTACAATCAGAATTCTTTGCCCATTGGATCATACAATCCATTGTTTGTCTCTGGGCTTGTAAAATTTTTTGATAATTGTTGTTTTTGTACATATTCATCTTGACTCCCTATCTATATTTTGGTGCTTCAGGTTTCCTGCTTCAGTTAGCGAACCTTGGCTAAAAAACTGATGCAAGATCTTTGAAAAAGTATTTAATGCTTTTTCTGGACATTTGTTGTTGTTAGTTGCGAAATCGTGTCTGACCCATCGCGACCCCATGGACAATGTTCCTCCAGAACTTCCTGTCTTCCACCATCTTCTGGAGTCCATTTAAGCTCACGCCTCCTGTTTCAGTGACTCCATCCAGCCATCTCATTCTCTGTCATCCCCTTCTTCTCTTGCCCTCCATCTTTCCCAGCATCAGGCTCTTCTCCAGTGAATCCTTCCTTCTCATTAGGTGGCCAAAGTACTTGAATTTCAACTTCAGGATCTGGCCTTCTAAAGAGCAATCGGGGTTGATCTCCTCTAGGACCGACCGGTTGGATCACCTTGCAGTCCAGGGGACTCGCAGGAGTCTTCTCCAGCACAATAGTTCATAGTTTCTGGACATACCCTCAGGTATAACTGAGCTTAAGAGTGATGTGTACTTTTCTCAACTGATCAAACAGAGTTGGCTCACCTTAAGCACAAATATATTATTTTTGTTACTGCATTCATTGGTGTACAACTGAGAACAGCACAACTGAAATAATCCAATACTTTTGGATCAGCCAAAATATGGTATCAGATTTTCCATTTAACCAATAGAGCAGTGGTTCTCAACCTGTGGGTCAGGACCCCATTTGGGGTCGAGCGACCATTTCATGGGGGTCGCCAAATAACGCAGTCCGCCATTCCCCCCCCCCCTTTTTCCTTAGCTGTGCTACTCCCTTTTAT
Organism: Crotalus tigris; assembly: GCF_016545835.1. Taxonomy (NCBI): domain Eukaryota; kingdom Metazoa; phylum Chordata; class Lepidosauria; order Squamata; family Viperidae; genus Crotalus; species Crotalus tigris. The sequence goes on from NW_024096925.1 coordinate 94,144, forward strand.
TCTCTTGGCTTTTGAAAGCCAATAGAATAGACTCTCTTGAATAGAGTCTAATTCTATTGGCTTTCAAAAGCCAATAGGAATTGTCCAGGCTGTTTCTGCCCTGCTGAGCCTGCCAAAAGTCCCATTCTGCAAACGGTGCTGCACCAGTTGAGGGTAAGTTTGGCTGAAGAGAGTTAAGAAACTCGAAATAGCTATCCCCGTTCTCCTTTTATTCTTTGTTAGCAATCTTAAAAAATGTATAAGAACATTATTTATATATATATAAAACCCTTTATATAGAATTTGCATGACAAATCATCAGATCCAAGCAGCTAGCCAAGATAGGGTAAGAAAAGTTTTGTTTGCTTGATTATTTATTTCAGTGCATGTGGCCAACCAGTTCATCAAACATATTGGATAGCTAATGACAATCAAAACCAGGAAGAACTCAAAATAAACATATAGCCCCAGCTGAGATAAAACAGATAACCAACAACATGAGCTGTAATTTCTTCAAGTACTTTGCAACGTAAAATTGAGTTTATATCTTTCTTAATACTTGTAAGCGTATTCAAGGATTTCCGGAATATGGGCCTCTTGTTTAGTTTATGGATACAGGCAGTCCTCGATTTATGACTATTCATTTAGTGACTGAAATTACAATGGCACTGAAAAAAGAGACTTAATGATCATTATTCACACTTATGACCATTGCACATCCCATGGGCAAGTGATTAAAACTCAGATGCTTGGCAACTGACTCGTGTTTATGACAGTTGTGGCTTCCCAAGGTCATGTGATCACCTTTTGTGATCTTCTGATAAGCAACGTCAACGGGGAAGTCAGATTCACTTAACAACCTTGTTACTAACTGAGCAACTGAGGTGATTCCCTTGACAAGAAAGGTCATAAAATGGGACAAAACTCACTTAACTTTCTAACTTTCTTGGGCTCAGATGTGGTCGTAAGTTGAGGACTACCTCCAGACTAGTTTTGGCACTTTTCAAAAAGCCTTTGACAAAGTCCCACATCAAAGACTTCTCAGCAAGCTTAAGAGCCATGGATTAAAACGGCAGGTTGTCTTGTGGGTAAACAATTGCCTGAAGAAGAGACAACAAAGAATAATTATTATTCTGGAACCTGAACTAAGATGCCTTGTACTTCAGGTCCAGACAGCATCAACTCAACGAAAATGATTATAAAACAAATATTTATTGTCCAGGAATTCTTAGCAGAAACTTACTATTCTGTAGATGCGTCCGGTTTTGTATATTTGTCGATTTTGCATAGGTAAAAACAGTAATTCTCCATATCAGCTTATATATTTAAGATGGACAGTATTTAATATTTATTTGCTATGTATATGTAGGGGTGTGGGTCTATACATATGTTGTACATAGTATGTTTTAGGCATGTGTCATGTTTGTGTTTCACTTTGAGAGCGGGCAACTAAATTTCATTTTTGATGTGTGCCGTTGTGCCCACAGTAAAAAAATGACAATAAAGGTTATTTTATCAACAAAGATGATTAGGGGATTGGAGGCTAAAACATATAAGGAACGGTTGCTAGAATTTGGTATATCTAGTTTAACAAAGAGAAGGACAAGGGGGGACATGATAGCAGGGTTCCAGTATCTCAGGGGCTGCCCCAAAGAAAAGGGAGTCAAGCTATTTTCCAAAGCACCTGAAGGCAGGACAAGAAGCAACGGATGGAAACTAATCAAGGACAGAAGCAACCTAGAACTAAGGAGAAACTTCCTGACAGTGAGAATAATTAGCCAGTGGAACAACCTGCCTCCAGAAGCAGTAAATGCTCCCACACTGGAAGTTTTTAAGAAGAGACTGGACAGCCATTTGTCCGAAATGGTGTAGGATTTCCTGCCTGAGCAGGGGGTTGGATTAGATGACCTCCAAGGTCCCTTCCAACTTTATATTATTATTATTATTATATATTATTATTATTATTATTATTACCATTCATCGCACAGTCAGCCAGATGTTCAGACTGGATTTGGCATTTTGTCTACCTATCGAGTCCTTACCCAGGACCTGGGATAGGCAGATGTGGATGTTTGATGGTATTACAGGTATCGTCGCAGGATGGAAGCAGTTCCTAATAAGGCCGCCTTTTGCAATTGACTAATAGCAAATTTGTCAATGCCAATGGTGTTCAAGTGGTGCTCCAGTTGTTTTGGGATTGCACCCAAGGAGCCTATTGGTACTACCCTTGCTTGCTTTTGCCACAGTCTTTCTATTTCTATTTGTAGGTCTTTGTATTTTGTTATCTTCTCCAGTTCTTTCTCTTCTATTCTGCTATCTCCAGGCACTGCCACGTCCACTATCCAGACTTTTTTGTCTTTCTTATCGACAATTGTTAAGTCTGGGGTGTTATGTTGCAGGTGCTTGTCTGTTTGAATTCTGAAGTCCCAGAGCAGTTTAATTTTATCATTTTCTATGACTTTCTCTATTTTATGATCCCACCAGTTTTTGCTTACAGGCAAATGATATTTTTTGCAGATCTTCCAATGCACCATTGTTGCTACTTTGTCATGCCGCTGCTTGTAATCAGTCTGTGCAATCTTCTTGCAACAGCTTACCAAGTGGTCCACTGTTTCTTCAGCTTCTTTGCATAGGCGGCACTTACTGTCTGTTGCTGTCTTCTCAATTTTGACTTTGTATGCATTTGTCCTTAAGGCTTGGTCTTGTGCAGCCAGAATTAGTCCCTCGGTCTCTTTCTTCAATTTTCCTGCTCTTAGCCATTGCCAGGTTTTATTATTATCTGCTTTCCCAGCTATTTTTTTCATGTATTGGCCATGTAGTGCTTTGTCTTCCCATGCCTCTATTCTGTTCTTCATTTGGTCTTTCTTGTAGGCCAGTTTGGTCTCTCCAGTAGTTAGTAAGCCTTCCTGATATACTAATTTCAGTGCATCTTCATCATTGTTCTTCAGATATTCTTCCAAAGTCATTTTTTCTTCTTCAACCATCTGATGTACTTGTAGCATTCCACGCCCACCTATTTGCCTTGGTAGATAAAGTCTATCAATGTCACTGCGTGGATGAAGGGCGTGATTCATTGTCATTATTTTTCTGGTCTGCCTATCCATTGCTTTTAGTTCTGCTTGAGTCCAGTCCACTATTCCAGCTGTGTACCTAATGACTGGGATTGCCCAGGTGTTGATTGCCTTTATGGTATTTCCTCCATTGAGTTTGGATTTTAAGATCTTCTTCACTCTCTTGATGTATTCACCTCTAATCTTTTTCTTGACTTCAGTGTGCTTGATGTTGTCAGCTTGAAGGATACCCAAGTATTTGTAGTATTCTTCCTCATCCAGACTCTTAATGTTATTTTCGTGGGGCATCTTGATTCCTTCAGTTTTCACTATTTTTCCTTGTTTGATAGTAAGTGTGGCACATTTGTCCAAGCCAAACTCCATTACAATATCTTGGCTATATATACGGACAGTGTTGAGCAGCGATTCTATTTCAGATGATGTTTTTCCATACAGCTTCAGATCATCCATGTAAAGGAGGTGGGATAGTCTAGCAGATGTTTTTGATGTTTGATAACCATGTCCTGAGTTATTCAGTATTGTTGACAGAGGAAACAGTGCAATAACAAATAGTAATGGTGATAATGAATCTCCTTGAAATATTCCTCTCTTGATATTAACCTCTCCCAGCCTCTCACCATTGATCTGCAACTGTGTCTTCCATTGTGCCATCGATCTTTGCACAAATTTTCTGATGTTTCTACTGACTCCTGTTATTTCTAGGCACTTGATTATCCAATCATGTGGCAGAGAGTCAAATGCCTTTTTGTAGTCAATCCATGCCACATTCAGGTTGGTCTTCCTTCTCTTGCAGTTTTCCAAGATCATTTTGTCTATTAGGAGTTGATCTTTTGTTCCTCTGCTATTGGGGCGGTTTCCTTTCTGCTCAGGTGGAAAGAGATTGTTTTCAACTAGATGCTGTTGTACTGCATCAGCTACCACACCAGTTAGTAATTTGAAAGTTGTTGGTAAGCAGGTAATTGGCCTGTAGTTACCTGGTGTTGCCCCTTTTGCTGGATTTTTCATTATTAGGTAGGTTTTCCCAGTTGTTAGCCACTTTTCAATTTCTCCTCCTTGTAGTATATTGTTGAACTGCTTGGCAATGAGTGGGTGTATAACAGTTAGATGTTTCAACCAAAACCCATGCAGTTCATCTTCACCTGGTGCTGACCAATTTTTGATTTTCTTTGCTCTTTTTTCTACCATTTTTGTTGTTATTACTAGTTCTTTCATTTCAACTTCTGTTTTATTTGCATCCACCTCTTTTAACCAAGCCGCATCCTTGTTGTATTTCTTTGGGTTATCCCATATCTGCTTCCAGAACTGCACTGTTTCTTCCTTGTCAGGTACTGACTGATTCCTTGCAGTTTCTCCATTGATGGATTGGTAGAAACGTTTCTGATTGGATTGAAATTGGAGGTTCTGCCTATAGTTTGCAATTCGAGCTTCATATCTACTGATTTTCCTGGCTATAGCTGTTATTTGTTGCTTTATTATTTCCAGTGCTTCCTTGATCTTCCTTGTTTCTAAGTGGTATTTCTTGATTAGGTATTCTTTGGTCTTCTTGTTCTTCAGCTTCTTTTCTTTCATCTGTTCTAGCTTGCTTGCATGTGATCTTAACTTGCTGATCTTATTTTCTAGTCTAACCTTCCATTTTTGTGGTGCACTGTTTGTTTGTTTTTCTTTTTTGTTGATTTTACATCCCAGGTATTCTGTTATAACTGCAGCTGTGCTGTACATTAGTTGGTTTGTTTCTTGCAGTGAATTGGTGCTTATACTTGCTATTGCAGTATTTGCATCTTTTAATGCTTGTGCTAGCTGTTTCTTTGGAACAAGCTTCAATGCAGGCAGCCTTATTCTGTTGTTTTTGTGCTGTTCTAGATGCTCAGTTATTCTTTGTTTCAATTCTTTTATTTCTTTAGTTAGAGGGTTTTGTTCTTCCTGAGGAAGAGGTGCCTGGTTTCCAAATGAGAACAGTTGTATATCTCTGCTGGATTCCTTCACTGCCAACTCCCCCTGGTTTGCCTCTACATTCTGAATTACTTCTGGTAAGGCTTTGATTTCTTTGCCCTGGGTAAACCTTTGCAGTTCGTCCAATTCTGTTTCTGTGAATACTTTATTTCGTGTTATAAATCGGCGTTGATCTGCTAGTCTCTGTTCTGTTATTTCTGATTCTGGATGTTGTTCTTTCCAGAATTGGTGCATTCGTTTTAGATATCCTCGTCTTGTTGGACTTGATCTGTAGTAACAGATCATTATTTCTTTGTTTTCCATCACTGTGTATCTGCGACGGGTAAACACCTTTTCTTCCAGTAGTTCTGCAGCTGCTGGCCCTGGTTGCTCAGCCAACAGTCCTGAGTCCTGTAACCCATTTTTCACCAGATATCCAGGAACTCCAATATCTAGTGCGGACCTTGTTAACCCGGGCGACGTCCGAGCCGGTATGGCATTCTGAAATTTACGTCTCACCATATTTTTTATGGGAGAGACACTCTTTGTCTGACTCCTCTGATGAGACCTGTCCAGTATGGTTGAACCTCTGGCATAGCTCTCATCTTCCTCAAAGTACACAAGCCCCACAACCACGTCAAGGTAGTGCCTCACTGGGGGATTATTATTATTATTATTATTATCTCATCTTATCTCACCTCATCTCATCTCATCTCATCTTATCTTATCTTATCTTATCTTATCTTATCTTATGCAGACCAGTTGCTGGTATGCCATGGCCCAGTACTGGTCCATCGACTGGGGGTTTGGGACCCCCGTATTAAAGGACATATTCTTACACAGCAACAGGCATCTCAATCACAAAGCCCCAAACAATGTATAAAAACCCCGCTTTGCCCCACCCCAGAAACACGCTGCTGTCACTTGAGTTTCTGGCTACCAAATAAACTGAGATCTTCCTTTCCCGCAGCCTGCCTCCATTTTATTTCAGTGTCTTTCTCCCGGCTTGGAACTGGACCTGATTTTTCTCCCAACAGAATAAATGGACATTTCTCACAATGGAGGGCTATTACTAGTGGGATTCTGTCCTAGGACGGGTGCTTTTTATAAATGCTCTGGAATCAGGTATTACGAGTGGAATAGCCAACCTGACTGACGACATCCATATATTCAGAGTGATAAAACTGACCAGAGACGGCAAAGAAGATGTGGCACCTCAAAATAACATCTCATCATGCAAAGGAAGATTTTAACCCAATAGGTGGCAAGCTCAAACAAATAAATTCAGAGAACACCAAAAGATGCTGTCAGATAAAGCTTTTAATATCCCATATTTCAGGAGTTATGCAAAGAGCTGGCGTGTGAGATCATCTTTCCATTTTTCTTCTTTCCAGAACAGATTTTTTTTTAAAAGAGGATATAAGAAGAACAATCCAGTTTGGCAAGGAGGGAGGGACAATTGTGGTTGGGTGCCTCAGCAAAAGGAGAAAACAAATTGAAATACCTGCTCTCTAGGAACAAAATTCATGGAATGCAGCTTCAGCCCGGAATGCCAGATTCAGCCTCCAGTCTTGGCCATCTCACTTATCTTGGAGGTAGTATATTACACCAAGAACAATCACAGCAAAAAAGGGAGCTGAGGGCCTTTTCTGGATAATCTTTTTCAGAGGGACACTTCCTGGCACACGCCTTTGTGATGAGCACCCGGGAATCATTGCCTTCAGAGGGAGAACATAAAAAGAGTGGAAATAATGTGGAACAATACCCTTAGCCATCACAGAAGTAGAGTTCCAGAATAACAGAGTTGGGAGGGATCCTGGAGGTCATCTAGCCCAACCCCCTGCTCAAGCAGGAAACCCTATACCATTTCAGAGAAATGGAGAGTTGGAAGGGATCCTGGAGGTCATCTAGCCCAACCCCCCCGCTCAAGCAGGAAACCCTATACCATTTCAGAGAAATGGTTGTCCAGTCTCTTCTTTAAAAACCTCCAGTGATTATTAGTTGGGACATTGTAATAGTAGTAATAGTAGTAAAGTTGGAAGGGACCTTGGAGGTCATCTAGCCCAACCCCCTGCTCAGGCAGGAAACCTTACACCATTTCAGACAAATGGTGGTCCAATCTCTTCTTAAAAACTTCCAGTGTTGGAGCATTTACTGCTTCTGGAGACAGGCTGTTTCACTGATTAATTGTTCTCACTGTCAGGAAGTTTCTCCTTAGTTCTAGGTTGCTTCTCTCCTTGATTAGTTTCCACCCGTTGCTTCTTGTCCTGCCTTCAGGTGCTTTGGAAAATAGCTTAATTCCCTCTTCTTTATGGCAGCCCCTGAGATATTGGAATACTGCTATCATGTCCCCCCTTGTCCTTCTCTTCGTTAAACTAGACATACCCAATTCTAGCAACCGTTCCTTATATGTTTTAGCCTCCAGTCCCCTAATCATCTTTGTTGTGATGGAGAACCCAGAATTTTTGAAAGCGAGCCGTTCCACTGATTAATTGTTCCCACTGTCAGGAAATTTCCTCTTAGTTCTAAGTTGCTTCTCTCCTTGATTAGTTTCCATCTGTTGCTTCTGGTCCTACCTTTGGGTGCTTTGGAGAGTAAGTGGACCCCCTCTTCTTTGTGGCAGCCCCATAAATATTGGAAGATGCTATCATGTCACCCCCAATCCTTCTTTTCTCTAGACTAGCCATACCCAGTTCCTGCCATTGTTCTTCATATGTTTTAGCCTCAGTCCCCTAGTCATCTTTGTTGTTCTTCTCGGCACTCTTTCTAGAGTCTCCACATCTTTTTTATATCGTTGTTATAGTTGTTATACAATAAGGCTGGGGCTCAATTTATTCCACCCTTCTGCTCCCAACAAGGGAAGCTACCTACTTCTCAAATGCTTGCTTTGCTGGTGCTCCACCAGAAGGAGAATAGTAGTGGCATAAGAAATACATAACTACCGCTGGACTCAATGCAGAATATTGGTTTTTGTGTGTTCATTCTATGACAATACAACTACAGTGCACAACTCCTGTGTTTGAGGTGGTCCTCTGTCCTGCTTCCAGCAGCAAATGTGAACTACAAATTTCTTGAGTGGGCCTTGCTACTCTGAGAGCTTGGCTGTTTTCTTGCAGATGTTTCATTAAACAAACAAAGAAAAACCAAATGTACAGGTATAGTATAGGGGGTACCTTGCTCAATAGTAGCAACTGTGAGAGGGATCTCAGAGTCCTAGTGGACAATCACCTAAATATGAGCCAGCCGTGTGCTGCAGCTGCCAAAAAAGCCAACACAGTGCTAGGCTGCATTAACAGAGGGATAGAATCAAGATCATGTGAAGTATTAATACCACTTTACAAGGGTAAGGCCACACTTGGAATACGGCATCCAGTTTTGTCACCACGATGTAAAAAAGATGTTGAGATGCTAGAAAGTGTACAGAGAAGAGCAACAAAGATGATTAGGGGACTGGAGGCTAAAACATATAAGGAACGGCTGCTGGAATTGGGTATGTCTAGTTTAATGAAGAGAAGGATGAGGGGGGACATGATAGCAGTGTTCCAATATCTCAGGGGCTGCCCCAAAGAAGAGGGAGTCAAGCTATTTTCCAAAGCGCCTGAAGGCAGGACAAGAAGTAACGGGTGGAAACTAAGAAAGGAGAGAAGCAACCTAGAACTAAGGAGAAACTTCCTGACAGTTAGAACAATTAACCAGTGGAACAACCTGCCTCTAGAAGTGGTGAATGCTCCAACACTGGAGGTTTTTAAGAAGAGACTGGACAGCCATTTGTCCAAAATGGTGTAGTGTTTCCTGCCTGAGCAGGGGTTTGGACTAGATGACCTCCAAGGTCCCTTCCAACCTTACTACTATTACTATTACCTCCAAGGTCCCTTCCAACTTTACTATTATTATTGTTATTATTAACTAGGTAACATCATCAATACTAGTAAGGAGTAGGATTTGCTCTCAGTTTACATTCTCATGGCTTGCCCTGTCAATGTTGGTAGGGGGTGGTCTTAGATGTTCTTTGGTTGGGATGTTTACTGTTAGCTTGTTTGGCAGTTCCTTGAGTGGGGTATTGTTTACTTCTTGCTTGCTCGTCTGAAATTAATTCTAGCGTTAACCTATGCTCCTCTGGGTGCTGATTGCTGGTGGGAAAGTGTTTTGGTCTTTTGGTTCCCTTTTTGGCTTGTCTCTTTTACGCAGTATGTAGATGTTGTCCAGCCAAAGAACCTCTAAGACTACTCCCACCAACACATGCAGGACAAATCACTAGACTAGAAGATAAACGGAGAGTAAACCCAACGGGTTTATGGAGATTCTCAGTCATCCAGGTCATGGTTGTCCCAAAGAAGCAACTGGACTTTCTTGTTTTTCTTATTTTTCTTTGAAGATGTTTCTCTTCTCATCCAAGAAGTTCTTCAGCTTAGAGGCGAAGAAGCTTCTTGGATGAGAAATGAAACATCTTCAAAGAAAAATGTTGGAATATTCATGAACAGGAAGAGACATGTGGTAACTCAGTCAGCCAATGAGAAGAAAAGTGCTACTGAGTCTGTGCAAAAAGGAGTATTGAGTTAGGAGCTGGATTTCCAGTCTTAAATTTTGTTTCTGGTCTGTCTCTGTAAGAAGTCTTCATTAAGCTATGTTGCTGTAAAGAAGAATGGTATTGTAACTATTTTTATATAAATATAAAGCTATTTGAATCAGCTAAATGCAGTCAACTGTGAGAGCTTCTGATTTATTTTTTTTACCAATAGAGAAATTAAAATTCTCTAACAAAAAACAAGAAGATGACAACGAGGGTGTTTACCGCAAGGAGGTTGAGGGGTTGGTGAACTGGTGTAAGGAAAACAGCCTAGTTTAAATATTGGAAAAACCAAAGAGATCATTGTCGATTTCAGAAAAGGCAGGCACAGCCACACTTCTCTGTGCATTAATGATTTACCTGTGGAGATGGTTACCAGCGTCAAATTCCTGGCTGTGCAGCTAATGAGTAGGCTGGCCTGGTCGCTCAACAGTGAGAAACTGGCAAAGCGGGCACAGCAGCGCCTGCATTTTCTGCATCGCCTGAGAAAAGCACATCTTCCTTCCCCTGTCCTAATCACCTTCTACAGGGGGACAATTGAGAGCATCCTGTCCTACAGCATCACAGTCTGGTTTGGAGGCATCCCTGCTTCAGACAGGAAGGCGGTGCAGAGAGTGGTGAGGACAGCAGGAAAGATTATTGGCAGTTCCCTCCCTCCCATCCAGGACATGGCACAGAAGCGTTGCTTGAGCAGGGTCCGTAAATTATCTGGGACACTGCACATCCTCTTCACGACCTGTTTTCCTTGTTCCCTTCTGGGAGGAGGCGGCTTCGTAGTATCCGAAGCAGAACATCCAGATTCAGTCACAGTTTCATTCCATGCAGCATTAACCTTGTGAACTCTCAAGCTTCCTCCTTCCCTTATATATTGAAGATGGATAGTATTTAATATTTATTTGTTATGTATATGTAGGCGTATGGGTCTATACATATGCTGTACATAGTGTGCGTCATGTACGTGTTTCACTTTGAGAGCGGGCAACTAAATTTCATTTTTGATATGAGCCATTGTGCTCACAGGTGAAAAAATGACAATAAAGTTTATCTTATGTTATCTTATCCTCGGTACACCCACGTTACACCTATCCTCCGCGAGCTGCACTGGTTGCCTATTGGTCTCCGGGTCCAATTCAAGGTGTTGGTTATTACCTTTAAAGCTCTATATGGCTCAGGACCAGGCTATTTGCGAGACCGCCTACTACCTCATAGTTCCCTACGTCCGGTTAGATCCCACAGGCTGGGCCTCCTTCAGGTCCCGTCGGCCAAGCAGTGCCATTTGGCGGGGCCGCAGAGGAGGGCCTTCTCTGTGATGGTGCCCACGCTTTGGAATCAGCTCCCCCTGGAGATTAGGACCGCTCCCACCCTGTTGGTTTTCCGCAAGCTGCTTAAGACCTGGCTTTTCCGGCAGGCCTGGGGTTTATAAAATCTGACCCCTGGATGAATGTTACTGTATTGTTTGTCTTGTTAAGTTATATTGTGTTTTTATTGTTAGCCACCCGGAGTCCTGCGGGAGTGGGACGGTCTATAAATTTTAATAAATAAATCTTATCTTATCTTATCTTATCTTATCTTATCTTATCTTATCTTATCTTAGAAAGTCCAGTTGCCTCTTGAAAAAGTTTGGGACAAACAGATAGAACACTCAGAGAAACTGGCTGAAGAGTCCCATGGATTCAGTTGCTTACCTGCTCCAGACACCATACCAAGCGTTACACATCGTTTCTCCCGCTGAGAACAATTGGTTGTGCCCAGGCAATTCCAGTTTGAGAGTTGGTTTTGGCACGTGAAACAAATGATGGACTCAGCTGCAAATGAAGAGAAAACCTTTTCAATAGAACTGTTCTGCGGAAGCGGTTGTGTCACTGGATTGGGGCCGTTCGGGCCAGAGTGTCTGCCAGAATTAGATTTTAGCTCAGTCCAAATACTTGCTTTTAATTGCTACTGATTTAAGAACCGTGGTGGCGCAGTGGTTAGAAGGCAGCATTGCAGGCTAACTGTGCATTCCACTGCCAGCAGTTCGATCCTGACTGGGTCAAGGTTGACTCAGCCTTCCATCCTTCCGAGGTTGGTAAAAGGAGGATCCAGATTGTCGGGGGCAACAGGCCGACTCTATAAACTGCTCAGAGAGGGCTGTAAAAACACTGTGAAGTGGTATATAAGTCTACATGCTATTGCTATTGTCATAAATTTGCTGTTTTTTTCCCCACTTCCAATGGAACACAGCCAGGGGAAGAGAGCCTGACCCCTTTCCATGGATTAACAGAATAACAGAGTTAGAAGGGACCTTGAGATCTTCTAGTCCAACCCTTGCAGACCCTATACCATTTCAGGCAAATGTTAAGAGCCATGGTGGTGTAGTGGTTAGAATACAGTATTATAGGCTAATTCGCTGCTCGCTGCCAGCAGTTCGATCCTGACCAGCTCAAGTTTGACTCAGCCTTCCATCCTTCCAAGGTCAGTAAAATGAGGATCCAGATTGTTGGGGGCAACAGGCTGACTCTGTAAACTGCTCAGAGAGGGCTGTAAAAGCACTCAGAAATTGTGAGCGCCCCATCACTGGAGATTTTTAAGAAGAGACTAGACATTCACCTGTCTGAGATGGTGTAGGTTCTCCTCCAAGGGCCCTTCTATTCTATTCTATTCTATTCTATTCTATTCTATTCTATTCTATTCTATTCTATTCTATTCTATTCTATTCTATTCTATTCTATTCTACTCCACTCCACTCCACTCCACTCCACTCCATTCCATTCCATTCCACTCCACTCTTTACTCCACTCCATTCCACTCTACTCTACTCTACTCTACTCTACTCTGTTCCACTCCACTCCACTCCACTCCACTCCACTCCACTCCACTCCACTCCACTCCACTCCATTCCATTCCATTCTATTCTATTCTATTCTATTCTATTCCTATTCAGTTTGGATGCCACTCAACTCCTTGCCAGTTCTAGTAGGCAAAGGAGGTGGGGAAGGCCGATATTGTGCCTACAAACACAAAATGCATCTTGGGTTAATAAGCACCTATTTTTTTTTTAGAGTTATAGGTAATCCTCATCTTACAACCGTAACTGAGCCCAAAACCTCCATTGCTAAGTAAATTTTGCTGCACCCACTTCCTTGTCACAGTTGTTAAGTCAATCACTGCGGTTGTTAACTTAGTAACACAGCAGTTGAGTGAGTCTGGCTTCCCCATGGACTTTGCTTGCCAGGAGGTTGCAAAAGGGGTGTCAGAATCCAATTATATTTCATCTCTAGTTATCAATTATAGAAGACCCCATTTCTGCCTTCTCTGGATTCTGTCATACGATGAAGGGAAAGGGGGGGTGAACAAAGGGGCTTTATGGCCCTCACTTCCTTCAGTACACTTCAAAGGGACTGGATGTGGATATCACCAAAAGGACTAACCATAACAATGGGGCTATTACCTTTCATGCACTCCTCTCTGAAGTGTCCATCCAGCCGGCAGTAAGGAAAAGGGGGTGGGAGTGTAATGCCTGAGACTGTTGCTGGAAGAAGGGGGTGATTGGGTGGGGCTACTGGGGAGCCCCTTAAAACCTTGAATGGGAGAGCTTGGACCCCAAGTCCTGTCTAGAATGCCTGCAACCATTTTCTCTTAATAAAGGAAGCCTGTTGGAAGAATTATTCCAAGAGTTCTGTCTTCTTAAGATGCAAAGTAGGGTGGGTCCTTATAAGGGGATTCATACAACCCTGGGACACTGGGACCGTCATAAGTATGAGTCAGTTGCCAAGCATCTGAATTTTGATCACGTGACCCTGGGGATGCTGCAATGGTCGTAAGTGTGAAAAATGGTTGCATGTTCACTTTTTTTTAAAGTGCTGCTGTAACTTCAAATAGTCACTCAACGAATGATTGTTAAGTCAAGGGTTACCTGTATTTTGTAAAACAGACACGCAAGGGTGGGCACTCTAAAGCACTAGTGAAAATCATGTCTGTGTTGAAATGAACATGTTTCTTGGAGCAATTCCATGGGTTTACACTAGGACAGGGGGAGGCAACCTTGGCTCTTTTATGACTCGTGGACTTCAACTCCCAGAATTCCTGAGCCAGCATGGGGGAAACTTTGGCCCCTTTATGACTTGTGGACTTCAACTCCCAGAATTCCTCAGCCAGAATGGCTCAGCTTGGGAACCTCTCCCTTTCCCCTCAGCATAGCTGGCTCAGGAATTCTGGGAGTTGAAGTCCACGAGTCATAAAAGAGCCAAGGTTGCCTACCCCTGATCTAGGTCTGTCTGTCTGTCTGTCTGTCTATCTATCTATCTATCTATCTATCTATCTATCTATCTATCATCTAGGTCAGGGGGAGGCAACCTTGGCTCTTTTATGACTCGTGGACTTCAACTCCCAGAATTCCTGAGCCAGCATGGGGGAAACTTTGGCCCCTTTATGACTTGTGGACTTGTGGACTTCAACTCCCAGAATTCGTCTCAGCTTGGAAACCTCTCCCTTTCCCCTCAGCATGGCTGGCTCAGGAATTCTGGGAGTTGAAGTCCACGAGTCATAAAAGAGCCAAGGTTGCCTACCCCTGCACTAGGAAATACATTACGCCTGGGGCTAGGGATTGTCTACATCTGGGTGTTAGTGCCACAATCTTGAAATTTATATTTCCGGCAGTTCTTGATCATTGCAAGCTGTTTTTTTCCCCCGAGGGCACTGCTATAATCTAATCGCTGCCTCTGTAGTTTTTGAAGGTGAGAGATGAAATATTCCAGTTCGGTTGCCGTGTGTGTCTATTTTTAGCTGCTCTGTTAGAACAGAAGATATTCCATTGTGGAAGTAGTCTACAATTTATACCTGATCTTGGTTAGTTTAGAATAGAATAGAGCTGGAAGGGACCTTGGTTAGGTTTCCACCCATTTTCCTTCTAATTTCTTTATAACTGTAGCCTCATTTACTTAATAATACTATTTTACATCGCTTTCTGGGCAACCAGTCAACTCTTTGCACCATTACTTCAATTTTATTACATTTTACAAGCTCACTCAATGAAAGAACACAAAAAAACCCAACCGACTTGATAGCAATCCCGTAACACACTGACCAATGTCCTCCTCTCAGCTTCAATCCATGACATCAATCACTGGATCCTACTGTGATCTGATTGGCTCATGGCCAAAACAAGAGGACACCCGATTGACTCTCTAAACACTCATGCTCATTGACTACAATCAGGTGAAGGAAGGTGCTTCCTTTTTCTGGTTATTTGGCTATAACTTTTCATAGAATACAATACAGATAATTGAACAAACTATGTTGCGTTACATACTTGATCAAATGATCTTTCCATTGATATATAATTTTATGGCACTATTTCCCCCCAAAAAAGTGGTGTTATTAACCATCCAACCTCAAAAATACACTTTTCCCAAAAGGTTTCCACAATTTTGGCCACTATTGTAGTTGGGTAATGAAACGTCTGCAAGAAATTACCAACTGAGAAAGCACAGTAGGTAGGTAGGTTAATCTAAGAAAGAGAAGGACTAGGGGCGACATGATAGTTGATTGATGGTACTTAAGGGGCTCTCTCAGAAAAGAGATGATTGGCAAGACGAGAAGGAATGGGTGGAAGGTCATTAAAGAGCGTTCCAACCTAGAATTAAGGAGACATTTCGTCACATGAGAACAATTAATCAGTGGAAAGACAATGGATGGAAGGAAGCTAACCAAAGAGAGAATCAAGCTAGAACTAAGGAGAAATTTTCTGACAGTGAGGACAATGAATCAGTAGAACGTCTTGTCTTCAGAAGTTGTTTGTGCTCCATCACTGGAGGTTTTCAAGAAGAGATGGGACAACCATTTGACCAGGATGGTATTAGGCATCCTGTTTTGAGCAGGGAGTTGGACTAGAAGACCTCCAAGGTTCCCTATGATTCTGTGTTCTATGGAAGGAAGGAAGGAAGGAAGGAAGGAAGGAAGGAAGGAAGGAAGGAAGGAAGGAAGGAAGGAAGGAAGGAAGGAAGGAAGGGGCAAGGGGAGACTTGCAGAAAAGACTTCTTGAAAAAGAAGGACATTGAGAAAGAAACTCAAAGTCACCTTCCTTGATTTTGTTTAGTATAAGACAGGGCAGAGGGAAATTTGGACAGGCTTTCAAGATTCTGTTCATCCAACTTAGACAATAAACACCAGTCCCAGCACCTCTGCCATGTCCAATTTCTTGAAGGACTGACCAAGGTTTGGCTGACTTTTCTCAAATCAAAGGCAGCTTACCCATTGGCGCGCACACGACCAACACACTGAAAACCACAGTCAGGATCCCTTCTTTCTTCATGTTGCTTCTCCAGTTCACTCTGAGCGTAGTGAACATCTCTGGATGGCTTCTGCTATATTTGATTCTGGGACAAATGGAGGCATGAAATATTGAGCTGTCTACGTGGTAGGGTGTGACCTCTCTTTCAAAATATTTCATGTGGGAGTGAAAATGAAAAATATGGCCTTCTCTAAGCTGCTGCCCTATGGACGTGTTGGACAACATGTTCCCAAATTCCGAGCAACCAAAACAGTTCCCTCATCTCTAAATGCAAGGAACTTTTTTTTTGGAAGAAATATTGAGGGAACTAGGTATGTCTAGTCTAGCGAAAAGAGGGTCTAGAGCAGGGGTAGTCAACCTTGGCTCTTTTATGACTCGTGGACTTGCTGAGGGGAAAGGGAGAGGTTTCCAAGTTGAGCCATGTTGGCTCAGGAATTCTGGGAGTTGAAGTCCACGAGTCAGAAAGTGACCTAGGCCTAGGCCAAAGGTAGGCCACCTTGGCTCTTTTATGACTCGTGGACTTCAACTCCCAGAATTCCTGAGCCAGCATGAGGGAACTATGGCCCCTTCATGACTCGTGGACTTTAACTCCCAGAATTTCTGAGCCAACACGGCTCAACATAGAAACCTCTCCCTTTCCCCTCAGCATGGCTGGCTCAGGAATTCTGGGAATTGAAGTCCACGAGTCATAAAAGAGCCAAGGTTGACTACCCTGGTCTAGAATGAGTTGATAGTGAATTTCCAGTACTTGAGAGTCGGTTCCAGAGAAGAGAGCTATTTTTCAAAGCACCTGATGGCAGGACAAGAAACAATGGATGGAAATTAACCAAAGAGAAAACCAAACTTAAAGTAAGGAGAAATTGTGAGAACAATTAACCAGTGAAATGGCTTGTTTTCAGAAGTTGTGGGTGCTCCATCACTGGAGGTTTTTAAGAGGAGACTGGACAGCCACCTGTGTGTTAAGGAACAGAGCTTTTATTTTTTGATCTGTAACTTAGGGGCTTTTTTGTGGCCTGTAGCAAAGGCTTTCCAGCTGCTCTCGTAGAGTGGCCCAGATCTAACCTGTAGAAAATGCAGGAATGCAAGAAAAAAAAAAATGAAAAAGGGAAACAAAAGGCCAGCAATGATCATAAATGTGCTTTTCTGCTACACTCACTATCAACCCCTCAGATTCCCTGTTTTTATTTACCTCTTGTAAGATGAGGCATTGCACAAAGTGCATTTTTTTAATATATATTTTACTTTTATTTTTTATTTTTTTACTTCTTTATTTTTTATATTTTTTAACTTTTTTATTTTTATATTTATATATTATATATATATAGGTGTGTGTGTGTATAATTTTTATATTTTACATTTTTTATATTTCAAATTTTATATTTTATATTTTTTATGTTTTATATTTTATATTTTTTCATTTTGTTTTATTTATTTTATTTTGTTTTGTTTGTTTTTTATTATTTTTTGTTTTATTTATATTATTATTATTTTGGTTTTTGGGGTTTTTGGGTTTTTGTTTTTGTTTGTTTTTTGTTTTGTTTTATGCTTTATTTTATTTTTATTTCTTATTTTATTTTATTGTTTTATGTTTTATTTTATTGTTTTATTTTATTTTACTTTATTTATTTTATTTTATTATTTTGTTTATTTTAATTTTTATTAATAATAAAGGAGAACAGAATTCTACAGTTGGAAGGGACCTTGGCGGTCATCTAGTCCAACCCCCTGCTCAGGCAGGAAACCCTATACCATTTCAGACAAATGGCTGTCCAGTCTCTTCTTAAAAACTTCCAGTTGGAACATTCACCGCTTCTGGAGGCAGATTGTTCCACTGGTTAATTGTTCTCCCTGTCAGAAAGTTTCTTCTTAGTTCCAGGTTGCTTCTCTCCTTGATGAGTTTCCATCCGTTGCTTCTTGTCCTGCCTTCAGGCGCTTTGGAAAATAGCTTAATTCCCTCTTCTTTATGGCAGCCCCTGAGATACTGGAAGACAGTTGATATGTCTCCCCGATCCTTCTCTTCAATAGCTAGACATACCTACCTTTCATTAAGTTACACATTTTTCACTTTACACAGGCACTTGGATAGACTGCAACGGATGACTCTCTGTTTGAGCTATAATTTTTAATGTAACTAAAACAGAAGCACAACTAGATGCACTGGTCTATCAAAAAACAATGCCCAGTTGCACCACGAAATGCATCAGCCCTTAATTTATTTTTTGCACAAGAAGGACTTCATCAAATTACAGGCAATGACACAGCCGTCCACACCTAGATCACCTCCCAGTTGGACTGTTGCCATGTGCTTAACCTGGGACTGTGTTTGAACAGCATCTGGAAGCTTCAGTTGGTCCAAAATGCAGTGTGGTCCACACAATTCTGTGGAAACCCAAATTTGCACATCTGCCACTTCTGCACATTTTTGCTTCCTGTTGCAATTCAAGGTGCTGGTTATCACTGAGGGAAGTTAGCCCAGAGAAGGAAATATTAAAAGGGCAGAAAAATATATTTTTCCTCAAAAGGATTTTTTAAAAAACAAACCTGGCCCCAAATCTACCTCTCTGCCCCAAGCAAGAGCTAGCCCCATACAAATGCAGATGTAAAGCCATCAGAAAGTTGAAGCCAGAGCAATCAAGAAGACAAAGAGAAAATCTGCATGCCCCACCCAAACTCTAGGAGTCATTAGCCCCATCACCTGGAAAGAAGGATATGATAAGAGGATTAAACCACAGATATCAAGGCCTAGAAAAACACTCAGAAATAGCCTCAAGGTTTATGCCACAGGAACAGGAAACTATTCCAAAAAAGGCTAGAGGAGGTATAAAAACCTACTGCCCATGTGCTCAACCTCTTTTTCTTCTCCTCTGCTCTTTGTTGCAAGGACCATCTTTCTGCTTCTTCAATAAACTGTAACCTTCTTCCCAAAGCAGTTGCCATGTTGCTTATTTATCCCCGGCTTGGATGAACCGGGATGAAGACTTACTTCTGACATCACCTTTAAACCACGGTGTTAAAAAGACATTGAGACTCTAGAAAGAGTACAGAGAAGAGCAACAAAGATGATCAGGGGGCTGTTTCAGATGCCATCGTGCAAAATCTTGCTCAGTGCAAGAGTGTCCTCTAGTGGGCAAAGTCAAATGTGCAGATGACAGAATTTTTTGCTATAAACAGGGTTTGCTAGAAGCAGATAAGGAAGGACACAAGGCTTGGGAATAGAATAGAATAGAATAGAATAGAATAGAATAGAATAGAATAGAATAGAATAGAATAGAATAGAATAGAATAGAAAATATGGAAGGGAAGGGAAGGGAAAGGAAGGGAAGAGAAGAGAATATATGGAATAGAATAGAATAGAATAGAATAGAATAGAATAGAATAGAATAGAATAGAATAGAATAGAATAGAATAGAATAGAATAGAATATATGGAATGGAATAGAATAGAATAGACTAGACTAGAATAGAATAGATGGAATGGAATGGAATGGAATAGAATAGAATAGAATAGAATAGAATAGAATAGAATAGAATAGAATAGAATAGAAAATATGGAATGGAATAGAATATAGAATGGAATGGAGTGGAATAGAATAGAATAGAATAGAATAGAAAAGAAAAGAAAATATGGAATGGAATAGAATATAGAATGGAATGGAGTGGAGTGGAATAGAATAGAATAGAAGAATAGAATAGAATAGAATAGAATAGAATAGAATAGAAAATATGGAAGGGAAGGGAAGGGAAAGGAAGGGAAGAGAAGAGAATATATGGAATAGAATAGAATAGAATAGAATAGAATAGAATATATGGAATGGAATAGAATAGACTAGACTAGACTAGAATAGAATAGATGGAATGGAATGGAATAGAATAGAATAGAATAGAATAGAATAGAATAGAATAGAATAGAATAGAATAGAAAATATGGAATGGAATAGAATATAGAATGGAATGGAGTGGAGTGGAATAGAATAGAATAGAATAGAATAGAAAAGAAAAGAAAATATGGAATGGAATAGAATATAGAATGGAATGGAGTGGAGTGGAATAGAATAGAATAGAAGAATAGAATAGAATAGAATAGAATAGAATAGAATATATGGAATGGAATGGAACAGAATAGAATAGAAAATATGGAATGGAATAGAATATAGAATGGAATGGAATGGAGTGGAGTGGAATAGAATAGAATAGAATAGAATAGAATAGAATAGAATAGAATAGAATAGAATAGAGCTGGAAGGGACTTTGGAGGTCATCTAGCAGGAGTCCCTACACCATTTCTGACAGACAGCAGTCCAATCTCTTCTTGAAAGCTTCTAGTGATGAAACTCCCACAACGTCCGAAGGCAATCTGTTCTATTAGTTGATTGTTCTGGTTGTCAGAAAACCTGGAGCACCTGGGTAAGTTTTACTGGCATTTCCAGATCCCATCAACAGACAAATGTTTGCCTGCCCAGTGCTACTGTCGAGTGGGTGGCATCTCCTCCAGAATTGCTGGACAGATAGTTGGATTGCCCAGGCCTGCCCTTCCTGGATTGCAAAACCCCATTGTTCTGTGAAAGTATGACATTTGTAGGTGGTAGATTTAGGGTAGATAAGGAAGGTGTTGTCTTCACATCCTGCACATTTGCTTCTTCCAAGTTGAACAACGCAAAGCTTGGGAATGGGTCTATCACGGGCCAACGAGGAACCTCCAGGTGCAGAGGCAGTATATATCTAACTCATGCTACCTGAAGGGATGATGAATCTGCCCAAGAGATGGTCCTGCTGTGACATGCAAATATATCGGAATAACAGAATGACAGAGTCCTTAGAGGTCTTCTAGTCCAACCTTCTTCTCAGGCAAGAAACCCTATACCATTTCAGATAAATGATTGTCCAGACTTTTTTGAAAAAGTTTCAGTGTTCGAGCACCCACAATTTCTTGTTTCACTGTTTTAACTCTAGATTGGTTCTCTCCTTGATTAATTTCCATCCATTGCTTCTTATCCAGCCTCTAGGTGCTTTGGAGAATAGAATAGAATAGAATAGAAAATATGGAATAGAATAGAATAGAATAGAAAATATGGAATAGAATAGAATAGAATAGAATAGAATAGAATAGAATAGAATAGAATAGAAAATATGGAATAGAATAGAATAGAATAGAATAGAATAGAATAGAATAGAATAGAATAGAATAGAATAGAATAGAATAGAATAGAACAGAACAGAATAGAATAGAATAGTTGGAAGGGACCTTGTAGGTCATCTAGTCCAACCCCTGCCCTAGCAGGAGTCCCTACAACATCTTCATCAACGATCTGGACGAGGGGATAGATGGGGAACTCATCAAACTTGCAGACGACACCAAGCTGGCAGGAACAGCCAACACTCCAGAAGACAGGCTTAGGATACAGGAGGATCTGGACAGACTTGAACACTGGGTGCTATCTAACAAAATGAAATTCAATGGTGAAAAAAGTAAGGTTCTACATTTAGGCAAGAAAAACCAAATGCACAGGTATAGTATAGGAGGTACCTTGCTCAATAGTAGTAACTGTGAGAGGGATCTCAGAGTCCTAGTAGACAATCACCTAAATATGAGCCAGCCGTGTGCTGCAGCTGTCAAAAAGGCCAACACAGTGCTAGGCTGCATTAACAGAGGGATGGAATCAAGATCACGTGAAGTGTTAATACCACTTTACAAGGCCTTGGTAAGGCCACACTTGGAATACTGCATCCAGTTTTGGTCACTGCGATGTAAAAAAATATGTTGAGACTCTAGAAAGAGTACAGAGAAGAGCAACAAAGATGATTAGGGGACTGGAGGCTCAAACATATAAGGAACGGTTGCTGGAATTGTGTATGTCCAGTTTAACAAAGAGAAGGACGAGGGGGGACACGATAGCAGTGTTCCAATATCTCAGGGGCTGCCCCAAAGAAGAGGGAGTCAAGCTCTTCTCCAAAGCACCCAAAGGCAGGACAAGAAGCAATGGATGGAAACTAAGCAAGGAGAGAAGCAACCTAGAACTAAGGAGAAACTTCCTGACAGTTAGAACAATTAACCAGTGGAACAACCTGCCTCCAGAAGTGGTGAATGCTCCAACACTGGAAGTTTTTAAGAAGAGACTGGACAGCCATTTATCTGAAATGGTATAGGGTTTCCTGCCTGAGCAGGGGGTTGGACTAGATGACCTCCAAGGTCCCTTCCAACATTATTATTATTATTATTATTATTATTATTATTATTATTATTATTATTATTATTATTAAGACGTGGCTCTGCCATATGGCTTGGGGTCATCCCAGTGGGAGAGCATCACCATGGAGGTGGTTGACAGATTAAGAGGTGATGCCACGCGTCCCTTTGCCCATTCTGTTCCTTCCGTCTTTGTCTTTTAATTATAATTTTATCTGGACTGGGACTTCTGTTTGTACTGTTTTAGAAATATTGATATGTTACAATTTGATTTTTTTTTTTTTATGCTGCAAGCTGCCCAGGGTTGTTTCATTACGAGATGGGTGGCAAATAAATTAAATAGATAAATAATTTCTCTATTGCAGTAAGCAAAAAAATGTTCCATAAAGCAACTGATAAGTGTCCTTCCCTTCCCTCCCTTCCCCTCCCCTCCTTCCCCTGCCCTCTCTCTTTCCTTTCCTTTCCTTTCCTTTCCTTTCCTTTCCTTTCCCTTCCCTTCCCTTCGCTCTCTTCTCCTCTCCTCCACTCCACTCTCCTTCTTCATCCCTTCCCTTCCCACAGCTTTGTCCCTGTATTGTTTCAGATGCGATTGTGCAAAATCTTGCTCAGTGCATGACTGCCCTCTAATGGGCAAGGTTAAAAGTGAAGATGACAGAATTTTTTGCTATAAACAGGGTTTGCTAGAAGCAGATAAGAAAGGACGCAAGGCTTGGGAAGAGAATAGAATAGCTCTTGGGATGCTAAGAAGCCCTGGAAAATGTTCTTTGAGTTGATTACAATACCAGTTTGTTAACTTTAAACCTTCTCTTACTATTATTATTGTTATTGTTAACTATTTAGAATAGAATAGAATAGAATAGAATAGAATAGAGTAGAATGGAATGGAATGGAATGGCATGGCATGGCATGGCATGGCATGGCATGGCATGGAATGGCATGGCATGGCATGGAATGGAAGGAATGGAATGGAATAAAAAATATGGAATAGAATGGAATGGAATGAAATGAAATGGGATAGGATGGGATGGGACGGGACGGGACGGGACGGGACGGACTGGACCGGACCAAACCAGACCAGACCAGACCAGACCAGATCAGACCAGACCAGACCAGAATAGAAATAGAAATAGAAATAGAATAAATAGAATAGAATAGAACTGGAAGGGACCTTGGAGATCTTCTAGTCCAGCCCCCTGCTGAAGCAGGAGAAACTCTACCATCTCAGACAAGTGACTGTCTAGTCTCTTCTTATAAATCCTCCAGTGATGGAGCGCTCACGACTTCTGGGGGCAAGGTGTTCCAATGGTTAATTGTCCACACTGTCAGGAAGTTTCTCCTTAATTCCAGGTTGCTTCTCTCCTTGATCAGTTTCCAACCACTGTTTCTTATCCTGCCTTCAGGTGCTTTGGAAAATACTTTGCCCCCTTCTTCCTTGTGGCAGCCCCTCAAATACTGGAATACTGCTATCATGTCTCCCCTATTTCTTCTTTTCTTTAGACTGGCCAAACCCAAGTCCCGCAGCCGTTCTTCGTATGTTTTGGTCTCCAAGCCTTGGATCATCTTAGTTGCTCTTCTCTGAATTTTTTCCAAACTCTCCACATCTTTTTTGTGATATGGTGACCAAAATTGGTGGCAGCATTCAATGCTAGGTGCATCTCAGGCAACCTCTAGATATTGATCTTGGACAAGTATCAGTGACAAGTAAGCTTGCAGGAGGCAAAGAAAAAGCCACAATTAGAAGCTAAAGAAGAAAAAAGAAGGGAAAAAAAGAAGAAAGGAAAGGAAATGTGTTCATCAACTTATGACATAGATCGCTGGCATTCTCTTTTACACATTAGCCTGGAGCTAAAATGGAAAGCTCTCCAGAAATTTAGCTAGCTGAGAGAGAGTAATTTAAGGGCAGCAATCATCTGTTTCAGAAGCTCCTTCCTGTCTAAGACCACACCTGGAATATACAGCATCCAGTTTTGGCCCCCAAATTACGAAAAAAGATGTTGAGACGTTGGAAAAAGTGCAGAGAAGAGCAACAAAGATGATTAAAAGCCTGGAGACTAAAACATATGAAGAACGGCTGCAGGATTTGGGTTTGGCTAGTCCAGTGGTTCTCAACCTTTCTAATGCCGCGACCCCATAATACAGTTCCCCATATTGTGGTGACCCCCAACCACTTATACATCACTGGGTGCCAGGGGCGTGGCCAAAAAAAGGGGGGAAAATGGCGGACAGCCTTGTTTGGTGACCCCCGTGAAATGGTCGTTCGACCCCAAATGGGGTCCCGACCCACAGGTTGAAAACCACTGGGCTAGTCTAAAGAAAAAAAGGACCAAGGGTGACATGATAGTAGTACTCCAGTATTTGGGGGGGGGGCTCCCACAAAGAGGAGGGGGTCAACTTATTTTCCAAAGCATCAGAAAGCAAGACAAGAAACAATGGGTGGAAACAAGTCAAGGAGAGAAGCAGTGGTGAGATTCAAATAGGTGAACAACCGGTTCGTTGTGTGGATGCCGCTTCCAGAAGTCCATTCTGGGCCTGGGCAACAAAAAATTAGCTACTGGTTCTGCTGGTGCGAACTGGCTGAATCCCACCACTGGAGAGCAGCAACTTGGAATTAAGGAGACACTTCCTGATAGAACAATTAATCAGTGGGACAGCTTGTCTCCAGAAGTTGTGGGTGCTCCAATTTAATTTAAAAAAATTAAATTAAATATCTCAACAATAAGGATCAATGAAATTCAAGAGGGGCTGGACTTGGATCGCTTGTGGGAATGTAATAACTCTAAGTTTACTCCACATTCTGGACAGAGAGGACCTCTGGTTTGAAAGAAGTTCCAAGAGGCCATCTACATTAAAACATTTCCTGACAGAACAATTGATCAGTGGGACAGCTTGTCTCCAGAAGTTGTGGGTGCTCCATCACTGGAAGTTTTTAAGAAGAGATTGGACAACCAGTTGTCTGAAATGATATGGGGTCTCCTTCTCTAGCATGGGGTTGGACTAGAAGACCTCCAAGGTCTCTTACAACTCTGTTGTTCTATGTTCTATAAACTGGAAAGTGTTATAAACTTTAGGAATGAGCTTCTGACAAATCCACCAAGCCTCACAGTTTTATATATATATATATATATATATATATATATATATAAAGCTTTAGGCCTTGTTCCTTCATTTCATGATACTATTCCTAAGCACGCCGTGTGTTTTTTGGCACCATTAGATTATGGACTTGATGGTATGTCAAATATACGTTTGACTTCCTTCCTTCAACCCTGTCTAGAGCTTAAACCTCCTGCTTTCACAAATGTCTAAGCTGGCTGGAGGCTCTTTTACAATTGATGGTGTCTCACAGAAGCATAGAGGGACAAATTATTAAGGGCGCATCCTTAAGCAAGCTGACTTCCTGAATATGACTTTACTCTGGCTCAGCTTTTTAAAGGGCCACTTTAAAAAGCTGAGCCATATCTATAATTTTGTACATAATTTATTATTGTTCATGCCCTAATTCCACCATCTACACATTCACACCCAAAAGGATAGGAGAAGGACGAGAACAGGAGAAGAATAGAATAGAATAGAATAGAATAGAATAGAATAGAATAGAATAGAATAGAATAGAATAGAATAGAAAATATGGAACGGAATGGAATGGAATGGAATAGAATAGAATAGAATAGAATAGAATAGAATAGAATAGAATAGAATAGAATAGAAAAGAAAATATGGAATGGAATGGAATGGAATAGAATAGAATAGAATAGAATGTTCTATTCTGTAATTCTATTCTGTAATTCTACTCTATTCTGTAATTCTATTCTGTAATTCTATTCTATTCTGTAATTCTATTCTATTCTGTAATTCTACTCTATTCTGTAATTCTGTTCTGTAATTCTATTCTATTCTGTAATAGTCAACAATAACAATAATAATAGTAAGACAAAGGTTAAAGTTATACAAAATTTCCAGGGCTTCTTATCATCCCAAAAGTTAACAGTAATTCGTCCTGGATCAAATAACTTAACTTAAATAACTTAACTGGAAGGGACCTTGGAGGTCTTCTAGTCCAACCCCCTGCTCAAGCAGGAGACCTTACACTATTTCTGACAGATGGTAGTCCAGCCCCTTCTTGAAAGCCTCCACAACATCTGAAGTCAACTTTCTGTTCCATTGATTGATTGTTCTCACTGTCAGAAAACGTCTCCTTATTTCCAGGCTGAATCTCTCCTTGATCACTTTCCATCCGCTGTTCCATGTTTGTTTTGTTCATGCCATCTCTTATCAACCCTAAATTTAATTTTTGAAGCAGGGAATAAACCACGGTGCTGGTGGAGAACAGCAATTAATAGAATCCACAAAACTGGGAGGTATAGATCACAATCATTTGTTTCTTGAAATGGTTGTTCATGATGGCTGAGATTGACAGAGATGTTCCTGAACTGGAGAGCTGAGGTAACATAATAATAACCCTTGGTAGTTGTCTAATAGAGGACTGTTGAAACTCATTATGGATTCTAGGGATGAGTCTGTATATGAAACTCCATAATGAATATTTACACGCTAGTAGATGCCAGAAACTCATGGACTTCTGTATGTGCCTGCAGCTTCCTGCTAGAAACATATTATCAAATGTTGGGCTGATAGCCAAGACTTATGATTCTTCTACGGAGACATTTGAATCTGACAATTCTCAACTTGCCATACTCCACAAAGTTAAAAAAGGACCGCATTGCTATCCATACTACTACTTAGGAACGGTCTAGAGGTAGTCAGAATAACAGAGTTGGAAGGGATCTTGGAGGTCATCTAGTCCCAACCCCCTGCTCAGGCAGGAAACCCTAGACCGCATCAGACAAATGACTGTCCAATCTCTTCTTAAAACATTGCAGCACCCACAATTTCTGGAGGCAAGCTGTTCTAGTGATTAATTGTTCTAACTGTCTGGAAATTTCTCATTTTTAAGTTGGTTCTCGCCTTGACTAGTTTCCATCCGTTGCTTCTTGTCCTGCTTTCAGGTGCTTTAGAGAAGAGGTTGACCTCTTCTTCTTTGGGGCAATGCTTTAGATGTTGGAAGTCTCCCTTTCTTCTCTCCTTCTTTTCATTAGACTAGACATACTCAATTCCTGCAATCTTTCTTCATGTGTTTTAGCCTCCACCCCTCTAATCATCTTTGTTGCTCTTCTCTGCATTCTTTCCAGAGTCTCAACCTCTTTTTTATATTGTGGCAACCGAAATTGGACCAAAACTGCAGCTTTTTTGCTGGGCCAACAGAGGCATCCTCTCCAGATGTTATAATAATAATAATAATAGTAGTAAAGTTGGAAGGGACCTTGGAGGTCATCTAGTCCAACCCCCTGCTCGGGCAGGAAACCCTACACTATTTCGGACAAATGGCTGCCCAGTCTCTTCTTAAAAACCTCCAGTGTTGGAGCATTCACGACTTCTGGAGGCAGGTTGTTCCACTGATTAATTGTTCTGATTGTCAGGAAGTTTCTCCTTAGTTCTAGGTTGCTTCTCTCCTTGATCAGTTTCCACCATTGCTTCTTGTCCTGCCTTCGGATGCTTTGGAAAATAGCTTGATTCCCTCTTCTTTATGGCAGCCCCTGAGATATTGGAAGACTGCTATCATGTCCCCTCTGGTCCTTCTCTTCGTTAAACTAGACATACCCAATTCCAGCAACCGTTCCTTATATGTTTTAGCCTCCAGTCCCCTAATCATCTTTGTTGCTCTTCTCTGCACTCTTTCTAGAGTCTCAACATCTTTTTTACATCGTGGTGACCAACTAAGCTCTTTCACCTCTAGGATTGGAGAGAAGAACTTCTAAGAACAAACACTGAACAATTCTTAATTTGAAGCATTCGGTTCCTCACCCTTCCGCCAGGTTTCATCTGTTATAAAGCCACACCTTGAGTAATGGCAACTTGTTTCCTGTGTTGTAATGGAAGCAGGAAGGTCTCTTGGGTGTGGTTGAATCATGGCAGGCCCAGTAGTTGGACCTTGGCAGAGACTTTGCCCAGTACTGCTATTGCCAATGCATCTTGTGGGAAGTTTTATATCAAAATATATTTTATTCCTTATACTGTCTCCATCTTTCCTTGAACATTAAGCGAATCCACAATGGACTGAGAACCAGCGTCTCCATTAGACAATCGACAGTCAAGTTGAAACTAAGTTAATCAAATAAAAATAGCAAACAGGGCTGGGGGAATCTTTTACTCAAAGTTCCTTAAACCCCCAAATAAGGTATCCAGACTCAATCCACACATCAAAGAAGAAACTTTGTAAACACAAATAGAGTTAATAATTAAAACTGTAACCTGGGACAGGCAGGTGAAGCCTCCCCAGGTGTGCAGAATGGACCTCCAGGTGTGCAACACAGTTCTTGAGAATGGATGAGTGGTGGACATGTTTAGCAGAGAGAGATGTTGTTAATTGCGACCCCATGGACAACGTTCCTCCAGGCCTTCCTGTCCTCTACCATCTTCTGGAGTCCATTTAAATTCACACCTACTGCTTCAGTGACTCCATCCAGCCATCTCGTTCTCTGTCGTCCCCTTCTTCTATTGCCCTCAATCTTTCCCAGCATTAGGCCCTTCTCCAGTGAGTCCTTCCTTCTCATTAGGTGGCCAAAGTACTTGAGTTTCAACTTCAGGATCTGGCCTTCTAAAGAGCAGTCGGGGTTGATCTCCCCTAGGACTGACCGGTTTGATCGCCTTGCAGTCCAGGGGACTCGCAGGAGTCTTCTCCAGCACCAGAGTTCATAGTTTCTGGACATAACCAGCATGTTCACACTTCCAGACCCCTTAAAACCCACACCAAGGACAAGCTCTCCTATTAAATAGCCCATTTGTACCACATTTTCTCTGTAGCTACCCCCAGAGGCGAACCTCTTTGCTTTTGGCAATAAATAAATTCCCTTCCCTCACAGCTCTCTGGATTTCATTTTGATTTGTTCTTGTGCAAACCCAGCTCCTATTGGAACCCCAACATCTTCTGATTGTCTCCTAGAACATTTGATGTTAAGTTCAACCTGCCCCAGTGTCCTCAAATCCAGTTCACCTTCCCTTCGACTTCCCACACTTTTGTTTGTGATGTGGACATGATCACGTTGCAGACATGTCCTTGTTATGAAACAGGTATTCTCTGAATGGTTTCTGATATTGTGGATCTCTATGAACAAATGAGGTGCTGATCCTGGTGCAGGGAGTCACACTAGGTGCACAACGGATTCCAGGGATGGTGTGAAGTCACAAGATCATGGATCACCGTGGCTCCTCTGCTTGATTAGAGTTAGAGATTTTACATTGTTTTCTATAAAAGTGGACGAGAAAATCTGAATTCAGCAATGGACAGGGGGGTGAGCAGCACGTAGGATGGACTTTATAATACTTGAACTATGGGTTTCATAGTACTTTCACACTGGCAAACTAACATGGGCTCACCTTCTTTCATTTTGCTCCACTTTGGAGCATAACCTTGTAAG
Source organism: Crotalus tigris (assembly GCF_016545835.1). Taxonomy (NCBI): domain Eukaryota; kingdom Metazoa; phylum Chordata; class Lepidosauria; order Squamata; family Viperidae; genus Crotalus; species Crotalus tigris. The sequence continues at coordinate 123,619 of NW_024096925.1, forward strand.
AACGGAAGGCTGGAAGTTTTCCCTTAGCAACCAGACTTGCTGTAACTAACTGAAAGATAAGAACTTTCTCAGGTTGAATAACAAAAGGGTGGTTTTTTTTCTCCTGACTGTGCATGTTAAGAATTTCCAACTTAGCTGAAATTGTATCTTTGCACAACGGATTCTGTGGGACTCACGATGTGAGTCACAAGTTTTCCTTGTCGTCTATTTCTAACACAACGCTCTTTTGTACGGCTAGGCTCACATATTGTTGGACTGGAGGCTAAAACATAGAAAGCAACTGTCCCCAAACATTGCAACTTGGTGCTGGGGCTGGGGGGGGGGGAGAGGGGAACTGGGCTGCACATGTGGCAGACGGGCATATGCATGTGCAGGTTGAACGTGCGTGCCTGCACACGCTCCGGACAGCTATTTGTACTGTCAAGATTGATTCAACTTTTCACCTAGATCAGGGGTAGGCAACCTTGGCTCTTTTATGACTCGTGGACTTCAACTCCCAGAATTCCTGAGCCAACATGAGGGAACTATGGCCCCTTCATGACTCGTGGACTTCAATTCCCAGAATTCCTGAGCCAGTCACGCTGAGGGGAAAGGGAGAGGTTTCCAAGCTGAGCCAGGCTGGCTCAGGAATTCTGGGAGTTGAAGTCCACGAGTCATAAAAGAGCCAAGGTTGCCTACCCCTGGACTAGGAGGCTCACCGCTTAGAGCAGGAGGACTTAGGACAGGGGTAGGCAACCTTGGCTCTATTATGACTGGTGGACTTCAACTCCCAGAATTCCTGAGCCAGCCATGCTGAGGGGAAATGGAGAGGTTTCCAAGCTGAGCCATGCTGGCTCAGAAATTCTGGGAGTTGAAGTCCACAAGCCATGAAGGGGCCATAGTTCCCCCATGCTGGCTCAGGAATTCTGGGAGTTGAAGTCCACAAGTCTTAAAGTTGCCAAGGTTGAGGACCCCTGATATAGGGCAGGGGTGGGGAACCTTGGCTCTTTTATGACTCGTGGACTTCAACTCCCAGAATTCCTGAGCCAGCCACGCTGAGGGGAAAGGGAGAGGTTTCCAAGCTGAGCCATGCTGGCTCAGGAATTCTGGGAGTTGAAGTCCACGAGTCATAAAAGAGCCAAGGTTGCCTACCCCTGACCTAGATTTTCTCTTTTGCTCATATCTTGACGATGGAATGCAAAGGTGGGGGGACATGATGTCTAGACAACCAAGAGCCAAGGCCAGCTGCTGGAAACAGTAGTGGACTGTTTCCATAGCAAGAAGAAATATTACTATTGGACAATGTGAACACCCAGTGTGGGGGGCCGAGGGAGTGTATCGTTTAATTAAGCAAGCCTTCCAGTGGAAAAAACAGAGCTGGTTTCATTTTCTTCCTGTGCCAATGTAAATTTCCAGTAAAGTATTCTAATCATGTCCCAGGAGTTCCTTTTTATGGAAATGCCAACTGGACAGTTGACATGTGCAGCCCACAGCATGGTAGTGGGCTGCAGTCCGGGGTTTGGGGACTCCCTAATATAAAGAAAGGTTGCAAGAATTGGATATGTCTAGTCTAGTGAAAAGAAGGAGTAGAGGTAACATGATAGCAGCATTCCAACATGTAAGCAGATGCCACAAAGAGGAGGGGGTCAATTTCTTTTGCAAAGCACCCGAAGGCAGAACAAGAAGTAATGGATGGAAACCAATTAAGCAGAGAAGTAATCTAGAACTAAGGACAAATTGCCTGACAGTGAGAACAATTAATCAGTAAGAACAACTTAATTCCAGATTGCTTCTCTCTCTGATCAGTTTCCAACTACTGTTTCTTGTCCTGCCCTCTGGTGCTTTGGAGAATAGTTTGATGCAGCCTCTCAAATACTGGGATACTGCTATCATGTTGCCCCTGTTTCTTGTTTTCTTTGGATTAGCCAAACCCAAGTCCCACAGCCATTCTTCATATGTTTTAGTCTCCAGACCTTGGATCAACAAAAGTACATATAGTCAAGGCCGTGGTTTTCCCAGTTGCAATGTATGGCTGTGAAAGTTGGACCGTAAGAAAGGCTGAGCGCCAAAGAATGGAGGCCTTTGAACTCTGGTGCTGGAGAAGACTCCTGCGAGTCCCCTGGACTGCAAGATGATCCAACCAGTCAGTCCTGGAGGAGATCAACCCTGACTGCTCTTTAGAAGGCCAGATCCTGAAGTGGAAACTCAAGTACTTTGGCCACCTAATGAGAAGGAAGGACTCCCTGGAGAAGAGCCTAATGCTGGGAAAGATGGAGGGCAAGAGAAGAAGGGGACGACAGAGAATGAGGTGGCTGGATGGAGTTCCTGAAGCAGGAGACATGAGCTTCAATGGACTCCAGAAGATGGTAGAGGACAGGAAGGCCTGGAGGAACGTTGTCCATGGGGTCGCAATGGGTCGGATACCACTTCGCAACTAACAACAACAACGACCAAAATTGGCTGCAATATTCCAGGTGTGGTCTTACTAAGGTTTTAGAAAGCAGGACTCACACTTCAGGTGATCTTGATTCTATGCCTCTGTTTATACAACCCAGTATTGTATTAGCTTTTTTGGCTGTTGCTGCACATGGCTGGCTCATGGTCAAGTGAACATCCACGAGGAAGGAACTTGCCTCCAGAAATTGTGGGTGCTCCTTCACTGGAGGTTTGCTAAAACAATTTGTCTGGGATGGTTTAGGGTTTCCTGCCTGAGTGGGGGGTTGGATTAGAAGACCTCTAAGTTCCCTTCCAACTCTGTTATTCTGCTTTAATTCTCATGATGTAAATGGACAGATGATTGTTTCTGAATCAACTTTGACTTTGAAGTTGTTTGTGGTGCTAGCTATAAAAGTAAATGGATGCCATTTTTGCAGGTTCTCTCTCTTGTAAAAGGGAATCCTATTTATCTTAGAGCAGTGATGGCGAGCCTTTTAGAGACCGAATATGCCCCAAAACTGCCCCCCGCTCCTGTCCCCGCTCCACCCTGCCCACTGGGCTACCCGCCACCTCCACGGTCCGCCACAGATCACCCAGTCAGCCCAGCAGCATCATGGCGGCCACACCCTCCGCCCGTGTCCCGTAGCATCATCTGCGTGCAACGGGGCGCAAGGGTGGAGTCTTGTCACCAGTGTCCAGCTACCATGTTCTTGGCTGCATTGCTTCGTGTGGGCCATGCCCAGGGGCGACTCTCCTCTGGGGGGGCTTCTGGTGAGGAGGGGGCTGTGGGAGGAGGCAGGGCTGGGGAGATAGTGTGTGTGCCCACAGAGAGGGCTCCGAGTGCCACAACTGGCACCCGTGCCATAGGTTCGCCACCACTGTCTTAGAGCATTCCAAATAAGTTGTAAAGTAGATGGTCTTCCTGTCATGGTATTTAATTGCGGTCCAGCATACCCAGGCATGAACCTAGAGCAGTGGTTCTCAACCTTTTTAATGCCGTGACCCCCAACCGGTTGTAAGTCGAGGACTACTCAACCGGTCGTAAGTCGAGGACTACTCAACTGGTGCAGCACCATTTGCAGAATGGGACTTTTGGCGGGCTCAGCAGGGCAGAGACAGCCTGGACAATTCCTATTGTCTTTTGAAAGCCAATAGAATTAGACTCTATTCAAGAGAGTCTATTCTATTGGCTTTCAAAAGCCAATAGAATAAAAGGGAGTGGCACAGCTAAGGAAAAGGGGGGAAAAATGGTGGACTGCGTTGTTTGGCGACTCCCGTGAAATGGTCGTTCGACCCCAAATGGGGTCTCAACCCACAGGTTGAGAACCACTGACCTAGAGCCACATTTGTCCATCATCTACTTAAGCTTCAGTAAATGACTGAGACACAGCATTACACCACAGGGCTGAACGTCTGAAGCTTCTACCAAGACTAAATTAAAGAGCACTTTGTATAGTCTCTGTGGTGAAAAACAAGACTTTTACACTTTTCCCCTCTATGAACTTTTTCTGATCTAGTAATAATAATAATAATAATAATAATAATAATAATAATAATAATAATAATAATAATAATAATAAAGTTGGAAGGGACCTTGGAGGTCATCTAGTCCAACCCCCTGCTCAGGCAGGAAACCCTACACCATTTCGGACAAATGGCTGTCCAGTCTCTTCTTAAAAACTTCCAGTGTTGGAGCATTCACCACTTCTGGAGGCAGATTGTTCCACTGGTTAATTGTTTTAACTGTCAGGAAGTTTCTCCTTAGTTCTAGGTTGCTTCTCTCCTTGATTAGTTTCCACCCGTTGCTTCTTGTCCTGCCTTCAGGGGCTTTGGAGAATAGCTTGACTCCCTCTTCTTTGTGGCAGCCCCTGAGATATTGGAAGACTGCTATCATGTCCCCCCTCGTCCTTCTCTTCGTTAAACTAGACATCCCCAATTCCAGCAACCGTTCCTTATATGTTTTAGCCTCCAGTCCCCTAATCATCTTTGTTGCTCTTCTCTGTACTCTTTCTAGAGTCTCAACATCTTTTTTACATCGTGGTGACCAAAACTGGATGCCGTATTCCAAGTGTGGCCTTACCAAGGCCTTGTAGAGTGGTATTAACCCTTCACGTGATCTTGATTCTATCCCTCTGTTAATGCAGCCTAGCACTCTGTTGGCCTTTTTGGCAGCTGCAGCACACGGCTGGCTCATAAAAACTGTCTTGCAGAGAGATAAATCTATCCTTCACGAGGGAGTCACTGCCTCTCACTGCTGAACATTTCTTTGGTTGCAGCAAATCTTCAGCCTTTACTCCTCCAGTTTGTGAGATCCTTGCTTCCAAAATTACAAAACACTTCTGGATGCACAATTATGGCTCTGAGTCAGCCCAGGAAGTCGTGGTGCAAGACACCATAATTTATTTACTTATGAGAGGTATCTAACCTATCATTAACGTACAATCTCATTATTCTGGATCTCAGTTCCCTTTCCCAGATTATGTTTAGATCCACTGAAAAGAGAGATCTCTTCCCCCCCCCCCCCCCGTCTGAGTTTATCTTCAGGTGAATCCAAGAAAATCTAGATCTCCATTTTTTCTCTCCTGTCTTTGAGGTGGTCTTCAAAGCACTCCACGGACTCTCATTTTAACCTTTATAGATGGCAAAGACAGAGACATTTAAGAGCACAATCACACAACAATCTGGAGTTGGCAGACAACAAGACATGTTGGCTCCTTATTACAAATTTGCATAGCAATTTTAAGGCTGGGTCTGGGAAATCCGCAACTAGAGAGTTCATTCTTGATCAGTCTAATTATTTTTGTATATCATTTCTATTAAAACGTTTAAACAAGAAGATGAAAACTAACATTAAAAAAGAAAAGAAAAATAACAAGGTCAAAGAAAAAGCAAAAAAAAAAAAAAGCAAGGAAAGTTGAAGGAAAATAGAAAAGAGGGGAAAACTACAACTGCAAATATATTTTAATCCTTCTCTCTCAATTGCATCATGTGTAATTGTGGTGTATATTCATTCTGTAAGCTATCCTGTCTACTCATCAAAACCATAAATCACAAGTGCGTTTTTTTTTATTTTTCATTTTGCGCAAGAAATCCATAAGCAGTTTCTCATTACTAACAAATGCACTGTAGACAGTGCTGGGATTCAGATAGGTAAAGTTTCGGAAGTCTATTCTGGGCCTGGGCAACAAAAAATTAGCTACCTAATTTTTAGCCAAAGTGGTGCGAACTGGCTGAATCCCACCACAGGAAGGAAGGAAGGAAGGAAGGAAGGAAGAAAAGAAGGAAGGAAAGGAAGGAAGGGAGGGGTGGTGGGATTCAAATATGTGAGCAACCGGTTCTCTGTAGGGATGCCACTTCCGGAAGTCCATTCTGGGCCTGGGCAACAAAAAATTAGCTACCGGTTCTGTCGAAGTGGTACAAACCGGCTGAATCCCACCACAGGAAGGAAGGAAGGAAGGAAGGAAGGAAGGAAGGAAGGAAGGAAGAAAAGAAGGAAGGAAAGGAAGGGAGGGAGGGAGGGAGGGAGGGGTGGTGGGATTCAAATACATGAACAACTGATTCTCTGCATGGATGCTGCTTCCGGAAGTCCATTCTGGGCCTGGGCAACAAAAAATTAGCTACTGGTTTTGCTGAAGGGATGCGAACCGGCTGAATCCCACTACAGGAAGGAAGGAAGGAAGAAAAGAAGGAAGAGAGAGAGGGAGGGAGGGAGGGGTGGTGGGATTCAAATATGTGAACAACCGGTTCTCTGTGTGGATGCCACTTCCGGAAGTCTATTCTGGGCCTGGGCAACAAAAAATTAGCTACCGGTTCTGTCAAAGTGGTGCGAACCGGCTGAATCCCACCACAGGGAGGAAGGAAGAAAAGAAGGAAGGGAAGGAAGGAAGGAAGGAAGGAAGGAAGGAAGGAAGGAAGGAAGGAAGGAAGGAAGGGAGGAAGGAAGGAAGGAAGGAAGGAGGGAGGGAAGGAAGGAAGGAGGGAGGGAGTGGTGGGATTCAAATACATGAGCAACCGGTTCTCTGCATGGATTCCGCTTCCGGAAGTCCATTCTGGGCCTGGGCAACAAAAAATTGGCTACCGGTTTTGCCGAAGTGGTGCGAACGGGCTGAATCCCACAATTGACTATAGATAATCTCTCCAATCAAAGAGGACAATTTGTCCATTTCAACAACACCTGTCAGCTTCACCAACTTTCCTCCGGAGTGGGTAGTGTAGCATCCTTCTATCTCTGGGCATATAATAATCTCATCATAGCAATTATATATTGAAATGATCTTGGCCCAACTTGTTTGGTTGAGATATTGGTGAGAGTGAAGTTTCGTTCTCTGAAACTTGTGGGTTGGTTTCTAAACGTTTCGTTACCAGGCTGGGTAACATCTTCAGCAGAGTTTATGGGATGTCTGTGTTCTTCTGTTTATAAGGACTTCAGGGGTGGCCAAAATAGTGGAAACCTTTTGGGAAAAGTGTACAGTAGAAATGCCACCTTGGGTTAAGTTTCCACCCATTTTTCTTCTCATTTCTTTATAACTGTAGCCTTGTTCACTTAATAATACTATTTTACATCGCTTTCTGGGTGACCAGTCAACTCTTTGCATCATGACTTTAATTTTATGACGTTTTACAAGCTCACTAAATGAAAGAACACACACACACACACAAACCCAACCAACTGGATAGTGATCACACAACACACTGACAACTGTTCTCCACTCAGCTTCAATATGTGAGATCAATAATTGAATCCTACTGTGATCTGATTGGCTTATTGCCAAAACAAGATGACACCCGATTGGCCCTCTAAACACTCATGCTCATTGGCTACCATCAGATGAAGGAAAGCTACCTGAGATCAACCTAAGCAAGTTGTGCTTCCTTTTTCTGGTTATTTGGCTATCACTTTTCATAGAATGCAGTACAGATAAGCGAACAAACTATGTTGCATTACATTCTTAATTAAATTATCTTTCCGTTGATATATAGTTTTATGGTACTACTCCCCCCAAAAAAGTGGTGTTATTAGTCATCCAACCTCAAAAATACACTTTTCCCAAAAGGTTTCCACAATTTTGGCCACTATTGTAGTTGGGTAATGAAATGTCTGCAAGAAATTACCAACTCAGAAAGCACAATTTAAATCCAATTGTTTTTAATATGTTACAGTTTAAGCTTTGTTAAAAATGGTTGAATATGATATTTACTCACTATTATGATCCGGGCGGTTGCTTGTTTGTTGAAATATGTGATTGTACCTATCCTTATTTTATCTTAATTCCTTATTTCCTTCCCCTCCCCTTTTCCTTTTACCTCTCCCTTTACCATACCTGTATTGTTTCTATTTTTCCTTACCTGTATAAATTTAATAAAATTTTGTTAAAAAAAAAGAAGGCATAGTTTAAACCCCACAGTTTATATGCACCATAGTCTTCCTCTTGAGTAGCATATCTTCTACTTAGAGTAGGCCAAGATAGATCTAAATATTTTAAGGTTATAGACAGCGTCCTTGTGAATTTTTCAGCCTAAGAAGAGGGTCTGTTTCTCTTTTAACCTCTGTGATGGGTGTGCATCACCTATTGACACAATCTTATGTTTTTTTTAATTCTGGTTTTTCATATTGAGCAGTGGTTCTCAACCTTTTTAATGCCGCGACCCCCAACTGGTCGTAAGTCGAGGACTACTCAACTGGTGCAGCACCGTTTGCAGAATGGGACTTTTGGCGGGCTCAGCAGGGCAGAGACAGCCTGGACAATTCCTATTGGCTTTTGAAAGCCAATAGAATTAGACTCTATTCAAGAGAGTCTATTCTATTGGCTTTCAAAAGCCAATAGACTAAAAGGGAGTAGCACAGCTAAGGAAAAGGGGAAAAAAATGGCGGACTGCGTTGTTTGGCGACCCCCGTGAAATGGTCGTTCGACCCCAAATGGGGTCCCCACCCACAGGTTGAGAACCACTGATATTGAGCAACACACCAGTTCTTGCATTCTTTTCTTATGCCTCGAGCGAGAAATTCCTTTTTTCTTTTCTCTTTTGGGTAATTTACAAAAATAGAAGAACATTTGTATTGCCTCCCTTAGGCCCCAAATATCTTGGGCTCGTTCTCTTAAGTGGCTACAGGGCTTAACATGAGAAAGGGTTGAGCCGTACAGTCAGGTTTAAATGCTAGCATTGTATCCAGGAATACATGCAGTAATAACTACAAAGAAAGGAACTCTTCTAGGTATGTATGGAAAAGTTTCTCCTCATTTTGAGAGACTATCTTCCACCATGTGATCCTCACAATAAACCCAATTTTAAACTCCACTTCACAACCTGACATCATAAAGAAAATGTTCTCCCTCTGGGGTTTTTCTCTTCCAAAGAACAGTTAAACCAGACCTTTGCGGATTATTGGTCTGGAGGGAAAAGGAGGAGCAGAGAAATGTACGTGCACGCATGCACACATGTGTAAACAGGCACACGCATGGTGGCAGCACTAGAGAGCGCATGCATGCACAAACAGGCCGTGTACAAATGGCCACTACCACCTAGTGGCCATGTGATGCTGGCAGCAGCACTAGTGCCCCGTGCATACACAAACGGTTGTGTGCATGGTGGCGACGATAACATGCATGTGCATGCACAAACAGGCGCTAGCTCCACATGCAAACGGGATGCTAGGGCCCGCATACATGCACAAACAGGGCTGCTAGCAAATGGGGGAGTGCACGCACATGTGCACACACTCACCAGCCATTCCCATGGCCAAATGGCCAACAGGCTGTGGCCCGGTATCGGCCCGGGACCCATTGGCTGGGGACCCCTGAGTTAAACCATGGAACTCTTTCCCACTGGACATTGTGAGAGTAGATGGACTGAAGCTGCCAAAGCTAAAAAGTAAATTTTATTGTTTTATTAAATGATATTCTGCTGTTCCAATATTTTTTTTTATTGAGAATTTTTAAAAGTTTTTACAAATAACAAAAAAAGAACAATAACAAACAAAAAAAAAACAAAACAACCCTCACCCAACCCCTCCCAAACCACCCCCTCCATCCCCCCCCCCCCGAGCTTCCCAGAGCTGAATATAGGCTTAATTAAAATTTTAAAAAACCTAAACAAATCTTAACAACTTATAAAATAGTTAATAATAAAATATATATGACATAAACATTAAAAAGAAAAAATACTTAAAAAAAGAAAAAAAAAAGAAAAAAGAAAGAAAGAAGAAAAGAAATAGGAAAAAGAAAAAAAAGGAAAAAAGAGAAAACAATCTATAAAATATCAAAAATTATATGCAAGTTATAAAAAAGCTAAATGATACTTTTTTATATCCAATTTATGTTGTATAAAATTTATCCATTTTTCCCATACAGCAAAAAATTTCTCTTGCGATTGCTCCTTTAAAAAAGCCGAAATCTTTGCCATTTCCGCCAGATAAGAAACTTTAAAAAACCACTCTTGCAAGGTAGGCAAAGATTCCTTCTTCCAATATTGCCTACTAACAGCCTTGCGGCTGTAATCAAATTTAACATCAATATAACCTCCTTAGCATCACAATCAGTAACAATACCTAACAAAAATAATTGCGGAGTAAATTTTACCCTCCTTCTAAAAATTCTTTGAATATTCCACCATATTTTAACCCAAAAAGCTTTTATATTTTTACACGACCACCAAATATGATAATAGGTGGCGTCCAAACAGCCACATCTCCAACATTTAGGCTGCTGTTCCAATATTTGAAGGGCTGTCATAGAGAAGAGGGGATCGACCTATTCTCCAAAGCACCTGAAGGTAAGACAAGAATCAATGGATGGAGAAGGTGAGAAGCAACCTGGAACTAAGGAGAAATTTCCTGAGAGTGAACCACTGGAACAACTTCCCTCCAGAAGTCGCGGGTGCTCATCATCGGAGGTTTTCAAGGACAGGCATTTGTCTGAAATGACATAGGGCAGGGGTGTCACACTCAATTTCATTGAGGGCTGCATCAGCATTGCGGTTGCCCTTGGGGGGCCAGGTGGGTGTGGCCAGGGTGGGTGCAGCCTACTGGGTGGACGTGGATGGAGTGGGTGTGGCCTACTTGGTGGACCAGCTCTACATCATTTGTGTCAAGAGTGCCTGCGGGGGTCTGGGCAGGAGTGGTACAAATCTGAGGGTCTCTGGCAGAAGGGGGTGGGACCAGGGCAAGCGCCAAGGCATGGTGCATTTCTTCATTCCTCACAAAGGGTGACACCTCCCCAGCATGCACCTAGGGGGGGAGGACCGACATGGCAGGGGCTGGTTCCTCGCTGTTCCCAGATGGCCTTGTGGAGCTAAGACTGAATGCATTTCAGCATAGATGGCCACCACAAAATTGTACAACGGCTCCCGGCCGGCCTGGGCCAGGGCCAAGGCAGTGGGGGCCATTCCCTCACTGTTTCCAGGATGGCTTCGCGGGCCACATGAAACCACTTCATGGGCCGCATCCGGCCCCCGGGCCTTGTGTTTGACATGTCTGGCATAGGGTTTTCTGCTTGACTAGAAGACCCACAAGGTCCCTTCCAATTCTGCCATTCTGTTATTCTGTTTGAATGCAGAAAAGAGCAACCAAGATAATAAGGAGTCTGGAGGCTAAACCATACAAAGAACAGTTGAGGAAACTAGGTATGCCTGGTCTAATGAAGGACTCGGAGTAACATGATAGCAGTCTTCCAGTACCTGAAGGGCTACAACAGAGAAGAATGGGTCAACCCATTCTCCAAAGCACTCCAGGACAGGACAAGAAGTAAAAGGTGGAAATTTATCACAGAGTGATCCAAACTAGAACTAAGGAGAAATTTCCTGAGAACAGTGAGAACAAATAACGTCGCGAGTTTGACATGTCTGTTGTAGGTGCTCAACCTCTGGAGGTTTTCAAGAAGAGACTGGACAGCTGTTTGTTTGGAATTATATAGGGTCTCCTACTTGGGCAGTAGATTGGACTAGAAGATCTCCAAGATCCCTTCCAGCTCTATTATTCTATGTTCTATGTCACCAAAATATACTGTAGCCAGTTGGGTTTTTCCAAAGTGTCTTCATCAATCATTTTTCTCCACAAATATAACCTTTGGGTCAGGCCACTAAGACAGTTGTGACCTCCTGCTGCTGATTTATTGTTATGTGGCTTTGACTGCTTTAAATTCTCGTTTTTCACAAAATGATTTAGACTGTGAACTTTCTTGTGGAAACTAATTTTGGTTTTGCTTTCTTGTTTGGCTCTGTTGTGTAATCTGTCTGGGGTTTAGCCAATTCTCCCAAACCAGGAAGGTAATAGTTAGACAACCAAAGTCAATATCTGGAACATGTTTATGGCTTTCCGATACGTGTTTAGGTCAGTGTTTTTCAACCTTGACAATTTTAAGGCATGTGGACTTCAACTCCCAGAATTCCACAGCCAGCAATGCTGGCTGTGGAATTCTGGGAGTTGAAGTCCACATGCCTTAAAATTGTCAAGGTTGAGAAACACTGGTTTAGGTGATGTTAAGGTGACCAACTTTTTTACAGTGAAAAGGAGGACACAAATAAATTGAAGAAAAAAATATCGTAAATAAAAGAAACATTTTATTCATTGCAACAATAATACAGAATACACTACAGTATGATACATGCATAATAAAAAACATTTGTAACAATAACATTTTATATTGTAATTATGCTTACATGCCGTGCCCCCACCTGCAGCCGCCCCGCCAGCACTGCTGCCCCGCCATGTAGAGTGGGCCCCGTGGCTGCCATAGCATGGGGTGCAGCCAGCCACTGCCGCCCCTCACACCCCCACCCGCAGCAGCCCCGCTGCACCTGCCTCTTGCACCCACAGCCATTATTGCCCTAGCGGGGCCGAAGATCAAGAGAAAGTTACCTTTGCGTCGCCACTCCAGTCTCCTCCAGGTATCTTCGGGACTAACTAGGACAGTGGTTCTCAATCTTTTTAATGCCGTGACCCCCAACTGGTCTTAAGTCGAGGACTACTCAACCGGTCATAAGTCGAGGACTACTCAACTGGTGCAGCACCGTTTGCAGAATGGGACTTTTGGCGGGCTCAGCAGGGCAGAGACAGCCTGGACCATTCCTATTGGCTTTGGAAAGCCAATAGAATTAGACTCTATTCAAGAGAGTCTATTCTATTGGCTTTCAAAAGCCAATAGAATACAAGGGAGTAGCACAGCTAAGGAAAAGGGGGAAAAAAGCGGACTGTGTTGTTTGGCGACCCCCGTGAAATGGTCGTTCGACCCCAAATGGGGTCCCGACCCACAGGTTGAGAACCACTGAACTAGGAGATGGTGTAGTTGGGTAGCAGGGAGGGGTGCAAAGTTCCTGCCAATTCGCCTTCGCTGCAGACAACTTACATGTGCAAAGTTTGCCGGCTGGGTGTTTTGGCGTGCTCAGCAGCAATTCCTATTGGCTTTCGAAAGCCAATAGGGGGAGTAGCACAGTTCATGCAAAAGCTGAAAAAAAACCATCAAAAAAAGGTTCCGGAATGCCGTTCTGAGCATTCTATGAGAAAAAAAAAAGCCCTGTAGATTAGTCTTCAAATATCGAAAAGGAGGACATGTAGGAAGACACTTTTTGAGGGAGGACAGAACTCACAAAAGGAGGACTGTCCTCCCTAAAGGAGGACGGTTGGTCACCTTAGGATGTGTAAAGATCTGTGAATCACAACCCTGAACATGGAAGCTTAACTTTGCTAAGTTCCAGTAGTTTCTTTGCCTTCCATGGCACATAAATCCTCAACAATTTGGATTGGGATTATATTTGCCTCAGATGGGATTTTCTTCAGACACTAACTGTGTGACTCATTGGAGCAGCTGATGGTTCAGGGATTATGAAAATAGAAAAAAAGAAATAGGAAGCAGTACAGTTTATATATAATTAAGCAGGCTGACTTGGAAAACCTGTTGAGTTTATCTTCAAGGAGAGGAAGAAGATAGTAGAACAGGTCCATAAAACTAGAAGCTGGAAAAAATCCCCAAAACTTTACATTATCTCTGAATGTAAAAAAATGTCCTGTTGTTTTTCAGCAGGGAATGGAATGAAGGCTATCTGTCAGGTCCGAAGAATGGATTGAAGAATGGACCATAAATTAAGTTCTGGTTAAGATTTTATTCTATTCTATGATTTATTGCTCATGCTTGTACACAAGAATCTGGTCAAACAACAGTCATCAAGAAATTGGCGCTAGATAAGTGTCAGGAGTCAGAGACGCTGACACAAACTTGTATTTTTAGATAAATAAATATGTTTTACAGTACACCAGCTAACTAGAGAGTCAGCCAAACAGGAACGTCCTGAGGTAAATCAACACAGCAGGAACATCATGAGATAAATTGCAGAACACAGTAGAGAAAAAAGGCGGGAAACATCAACTAACAGTCATCAATAAATTGGCACTAGATAAGTGTCAGGGAATTACTCAGGAGTCAGAGACACTGACACAAACTTGTACTTTTAGATAAATAAATATATTTTACAACTATATACAGTACACCAACTAACTAAATAGTCAGCCAAACAGGAACGTCCTGAGGTAAATCAACACAGCAGGAACATAATGAGGTAAATTGCAGAGTACAGTAGAGAAAAAAGGCGGGAAACAAGGAAACACCCCCTTTTCACTCACAGCAACCAATCACAGCATAGATTGACGGATGCAGTGTCCAGCTCTCTTCAACCCATTAACCATAACTGTGTGTTCTTATTCAGTGTCCAACCTTTCACTGCTCCAGCTCTTAAATTAAATATCTCAACAATAAGGATCAATGAAATTCAAAAGGGGCTGGATTTGGATCGCTTGTGGGAACGTAATGACTCTAAGTTTACTCCACATTCTGGACAGAGAGGACCTCTGGTTTGAAAGAAGTTCCAAGAGGCCATCTACCTTAAAACATTTCCTGACAGAACAATTAATCAGTGGAACGGCTTGCTTCAGAAGTTGTGAGTGCTCCATCACTGGAGATTTTTAAGAAGAAACTGGACAGCCATTTGTCTGAAATGGTATAGGGCAGCGGTTCTCAACGTTTGTGTGACGGCGACCCCCGTCACACAAACGTTATGCGCATGCGCGGTGCCGCCCCCATGTGCGCATGCGTGGCGCCGCCCCCGGGGGGGAGAAAATGGCGGATCGCCGCCTTTGGCAATTGTCGATCGACCCCAAATGGGGTCGCGACCCATAGGTTGAGAACCGCTGGTATAGGGCCTCCTAGCCGGGGCAAAGAGAAGACCTCCAAGTTCCCTTCCAGCTCTCTTATTCCTTTATTCTATAATCCCAGATCAATTAATTAGTGGAACAGCTTGCCTTCAGAAGTTATGGGTGCTCCAACACTGGAGGTTTTTAAGACGAAATTGGACAGTCACTTGTCTGGAATTGTATTGAGTCTCCCTCTTGAGCAGGCGGTTGGACTAGAAGACCTCCAAGGTCCCTTCCGACTCTGTTCTTCTATTAAGTTGTTCTTTCAGGTGATAAAGTGGAAGCACACTTGTAGCTCTTGAACTTGAACTGGTCACTGGGCCCAGGTTTTGATCATATAGTAATAGTAGTAAAGTTGGACGGGACCTTGGAGGTCATCTAGTCCAACCCCCTGCTCAGGCAGGAAACCCTACACCATTTTGGACAAATGGCTGTCCAGTCTCTTCTTAAAAACTTCCACTGTTGGAGCATTCACAGCTTCTGGAGGCAGGCTGTTCCACTGATTAATTGTTCTCACTGTCAGGAAGTTTCTCCTTAGTTCCAGGTTGCTTCTCTCCTTGATTAGTTTCCACCCGTTGCTTCTTGTCCTGCCTTCAGGCGCTTTGGAGAATAGCTTAACTGCCTCTTCTTTGGGGCAGCCCCCAAGATATTGGAAGACTGCTATTATGTCCCCCCTGGTCCTTCTCTTCGTTAAACTAGACATACCCAATTCTAGCAACCGTTCCTTATATGTTTTAGCCTCCAGTCCCCTAATCCTCTCTGTTGCTCTTCTCTGTACTCTTTCTAGCGTCTCAACATCTTTTTTACAACGTGGTGACCAAAACTGGATGCAGTATTCCAAGTGTGGCCTTACCAAGGCATTGTAGAGTGGTATTAATACTTCACGTGATCTTGATCCTATCCCTCTGTTAATGCAGCCTAGCACTGTGTTGGCCTTTTTGGCAGCTGCAGCACACTGCTGGGTCATATTTAGGTGATTGTCTACTAGGACTCCAAGGTCCCTCTCACAGTTACTACTATTGAGCATGGTGCCACCTATGCTTTACTTGTGCATTTGGTTTTTCTTGCCTAAATGTAGAATCCTACTTTTTTCACCATTGAATTTCATTTTGTTAGATAGCACCCAGTGTTCCAGTCTGTCCAGATCCCTCTGTATCTTAAGTGTTGGCTATTCCTGCCAGCTTGGTGTCATCTGCAAATTTGATGAGTTCCCCATCTATCCCTTCATCCAAATCGTTGATGAAGATATGGGATATGACCATGGGAATGCTGCAACAGTTGTAAGTGCATGGACCAGAAACACTATAACATACCATATGTGGGCTCAGCTCAACTCCTGTGCTGGTCCAGCATCTGTGGGACCAACCAGGTTTCATGGTCTTTTGGAAGGCTGAGATGGTGGAGACCCTCTAGGTCTCAGGAGCAGGACGCCGTTCTCCAGGGCACCAACAGAATGACTAAACAATAGGACATATAGAAAGTAGAACATAGAATCATACATCTGGAAGAGACCTCAAAAGGTCTTCTAGTCTTTAAATCAGACATGTCAAACACAAGGCCCGGGGGCCGGATGTGGCCCGTGGTTTCATGTGGCCCGTGAAGCCATCCTGGAAACAGTGAGGGAACGGCCCCCGCTGCCATGGCCCTGGCCCAGGCCGGCCAAGAGCCAATGTACAATTTTGTAGTGGCCATCTATGCTGAAACGCATTCAGTCTTAACTCCACAAGACCATCTGGAAACAGCGAGGAACCAGCTCCTGCCGCGTCGGTCCTGCCCCCTGGGTGGATGCTGCGGAGGTGTCACCCTTTGTGAGGAATGAAGAAATGCACCATCGCCTGGAAGTGGCTAGCAAATGGCCCTCGCCTACTTCACATATCCGGCTTGATGGGTTCTGCCCTGGTCCCACCCCCTTCTGCCAGAGACCCTCAGATCTGTCCCACTCCTGACCAGGACCCCACAGGCACCTTGATGGGAATGATGTAGGCCACACCCACTCCATCTATGCCCACCAGTAGGCCGCACCCACCCGGCCCCTTGAGGGCAACCGCAACGCTGATGCGGCCCTCAATGAAATTGAGTTTAACACCCCTGCTTTAAATCATCTCAATGGTTGTCCAGAGGTTTGGAAAATCTCCAGAGTGAGAGCACCCATAACCTCAGGAGACAAGATATTCCATTGATTAATTGCTCTCGCTGTCAGAAAATGTCTCCTAGGTTGGATCTCTCTGTGTTACAGAAGAACAGAAGAACAGAGTTGGAGGAGACCTTGGAGGTCATCTAGTCCAACCCCCTGCTCAGGCAGGAGACCTAGACCATTTCAGATAAATGGCTGTCCAGTCTCTTCTTCGAAAACCCCCAGTGATGGAGCACCCACAACTTCTGTTCCACTGGTTAATTATTCTAATTGTCAGGAAGTTTCTCCTTAGTTCTAGGTTGCTTCTCTCCTTGATCAGTTTCCATCCGTTGCTTCTTGTCCTGCCTTCAGGTGCTTTGGAGTATAGCTTGACTCCCTTGTCTTTGGGGCAGCCCCTGAGATACTGGAAGGCTGCCATCATGTCCCCCCTCATCCTTCTCTTCATTAAACTAGACATATGCAGTTCCTGCAATTTTTAGAAATGCAGATAATAATAATAAAGTTGGAAGGGACTTTGGAGGTCATCTAGTCCAACCCCCTGCTGAGGCAGGAAACCTTATACCATTTCAGACAAATGGCTGTCCAGTCTCTTCTTAAAAACTTCCAGTGTTGGAGCATTCACCACTTCTGGAGGCAGGGGGTTCCACTGGTCAATTGTTCTCACTGTCAGGAAGTTTCTCCTTAATTCTAGGTTGCTTCTCTCCTTGATTAGTTTCCAACCATTGTTTCCTGTCCTGCCTTCAGGTGCTTTGGAGAATAGCTTGACTCCCTCTTCTTTGGGGCAGCCCCTGAGATACTGGAAGGCTGCTATCCTGTCCCCCCTCGTCCTTCTCTTCATTAAACTAGACATACCCAGTTCCTGCAACTGTTCTTCATATGTTTTAGCCTCCAGTCCCCTCATCATCTTTGTGGCTCTTCTCTGCACTCTCATTACAGCACTAGGAAGAAACACTAAACATAGGAAAATTCCACACAATGAAAGATTAAAGGAACCAACTGCATCCTGACATCTTCGCCATCAGCAATTTTGAATTTCAGCAACTTGAATTTCAGTATTGCAATCTGAGTGCCAGGCTGCTTGCTTTGCAATACATCAAACGCAAAGAAGGATTTGATGTCCATTAGTCAGGAAGGATACGGCCGAGACATTACCAGGATGCCATGCAGTCAGCATAATAACAGCATTTAGCAAGAGCATCATAAGAGCAAGTTGATTTTTTTTTATGGATTTTAATCCAATTGCCGTCCACGTTCCTACTCTACTCACTGAAGTACAGGTAGCCCTTGATTTACAACAGTTCATTTAAAAACCAGGGGGCTGGACTAGATAATCTCCAAGGTCCCTTCCAACTTTATTATTATTATTATTATTATGGATCATTGCACAATCAGCCAGATGTTCAGACTGGATTTGGCATTTTGTCTACCTATCGAGTCCTTACCCATGACCTGGGATAGGCAGATGTGGATGTTTGATGCTATTACAGATATCATTGCAGGATGGAAGCAGTTCCTAATAAGGCCGCCTTTTGCAATTGACTAATAGCAAATTTGTCAATGCCAATGGTGTTCAAGTGGTGCTCCAGTTGTTTTGGGATTGCACCTAAGGAGCCTATTACTATTGGTACTACCCTTGCTTGCTTTTGCTGCAGTCTTTCTATTTCTGTTTGTAGGTCTTTGTATTTTGTTATCTTCTCCAGCTCTTTCTCTTCTATTCTGCTATCTCCAGGCACTGCCACGTCCACTATCCAGACTTCTTCTTCTTCTTCTTCTTCTTCTTCTTCTTCTTCTTCTTCTTCTTCTTCTTCTTCTTCTTCTTCTTCTTCTTCTTCGTCTTCTTCTTCTTCTTCTTCTTCTTCTTCTTCTTCTTCTTCTTCTTCTTCTTCTTCTTCTTCTTCTTCTTCTTCTTCTTCTTCTTATTATTATTATTATTATTATTATTATTATTATTATTGATCATCGCACAGTCAGCCAGATGTTCAGACTGGATTTGGCATTTTGTCTACCTATCGAGTCCTTACCCATGACCTGGGATAGGCAGATGTCGATGTTTGATGGTATTACAGATATCGTCGCAGGATGGAAGCAGTTCCTAATAAGGCCGCCTTTTGCAATTGACTAATAACGAATTTGTCAATGCCAATGGTGTTCAAGTGGTGCTCCAGTTGTTTTGGGATTAATAGTAATAGCCTATTACTATTGGTACTACCCTTGCTTGCTTTTGCCACAGTCTTTCTATTTCTATTTGTAGGTCTTTGTATTTTGTTATCTTCTCCAGTTCTATCTCTTCTATTCTGCTATCTTCAGGCACTGCCACGTCCACTATCCAGACTTTTTTGTCTTCCTTATCGACAATTGTTAAGTCTGGGGTGTTATGTTGCAGGTGCTTGTCTGTTTGAATTCTGAAGTCCCAGAGCAGTTTAATTTTACCATTTTTTGTGACTTTCTCTATTTTATGATCCCACCAGTTTTTGCTTACAGGCAAATGATATTTTTTGCAGATCTTCCAGTGCACCATTGTTGCTACTTTGTCATGCCGCTGCTTGTAATCAGTCTGTGCAATCTTCTTGCAACAGCTTACCAGGTGGTCCACTGTTTCTTCAGCTTCTTTGCATAGGCGGCACTTACTGTCTGTTGCTGTCTTCTCAATTTTGACTTTGTATGCATTTGTCCTTAAGGCTTGGTCTTGTGCAGCCAGAATTAGTCCCTCGGTCTCTTTCTTCAATTTTCCTGCTCTTAGCCATTGCCAGGTTTTATTATAATCTGCTTTCCCAGCTATTTTTTTCATGTATTGGCCATGTAGTGAGTGTGGACTTTAAGATCTTCTTCACTCTCTTGATGTATTCACCTCTAATCTTTTTCTTGACTTTAGTGTGCTTGATGTTGTCAGCTATTTGGAAGAGACCTTGGAGGTCATCTAGTCCAACCCCCTGCTCGGGCAGGAAACCTACACCATTTCAGACAAGTGGCTGTCCAGTCTCTTCTTAAAAACTTCCAGTGTTGGAGCATTTACTGCTTCTGGAGGCAGGCTGTTCCACTGATTAATTGTTCTCACTGTCAGGAAGTTTCTCCTTAGTTCTAGGTTGCTTCTCTCCTTGATTAGTTTCCACCCGTTGCTTCTTGTCCTGCCTTCAGGTGCTTTGGAAAATAGCTTAATTCCCTCTTCTTTATGGCAACCCCTGAGATATTGGAATACTGCTATCATGTCCCCCCTTGTCCTTCTCTTCGTTAAACTAGACATACCCAATTCTAGCAACCGTTCCTTATATGTTTTAGCCTCCAGTCCCCTAATCATCTTTGTTGCTCTTCTCTGTACTCTGTCTAGAGTCTCAACATCTTTTGTACATCGTGGTGACCAAAACTGGATGCAGTATTCCAAGTGTGGCCTTACCAAGGCATTGTAAAGTGGTATTAATACTTCACGTGATCTTGATTCTATCCCTCTGTTAATGCAGCCTAGCACTGTGTTAGCCTTTTTGGCAGCTGCAGCACACTGCTGGCTCATATTTAGATGATTGTCTACTAGGACTCCGAGGTCCCTCTCACAGTTACTACTATTGAGCATGGTGCCACCTATGCTGTACTTGTGCATTTGGTTTTTCTTGCCTAAATGTAGAACCTTGCTTTTTTCACCACTGAATTTCATTTTGTTAGTTAGTGCCCAGTGTTCAAGTCTGTTCTGGATATGACTAGTCAGCTCCTGTAATCGTTCTTCATATGTTTTATTCTTATTGGAAGTTGTTATTTTAATGATCTGTATGCATTTGGATTGTCTCATTATGTCAGTTACCAGAATCACCAAATGAGATAGGCAGCTACCCAAGTATGATTTAATTAGTAAATAAATCTATGTGCCAATATGTGGCCAGGTAGATGACCATTGCATTTATTATGCCAAACCTGAAAAACCTCCTAATCACAATAATATTTAAATTTCATGGCTTATTATGGATGCCATTACTAAGCATCCTGAATACAATAAGCCATCACCACATGTAACAAGATGAACCTCACCTGAATAAAGTAATTTATATTGGTGGTAGGATGAAAGTATTACAAAGGTAATTTCCCCTCCTGCTTCCCACAGCTGCCCTTTACAAGCCACAAACAGCCACAAAATAACAAGGTTCTGACACATCCTTGCACCAATGACACAATCATGTCCTGGCATCCAATTTCTTCCAGAAACATTCCTTGACAATGTCATCAACGGGCAACATTGTCGTTTGCCAAGCCTTGCCTGTGGGGGGTCAACAGCCCTCAGGATGCAGAAGGTGAATGTTCTCTGGAATTTGGGAGCCCTGATAGGATCAACCATGGATGTCTTTGAGCAAGGGGTTGGAACTAGAAGACCTCCAAGGTCCGTTCCAACTCTGTTATTTTGAAGGAAGAAGATGATGGTTATGGGGAATCTTCAAGCATCTTATTTACTCTGCAATTGTCTGACTGGCAGCTGTCCAAACTGAGGCGTGTTGGCCCTTGCAAAGAAAGGCAAAAAATGTTTACAATTCTTAGAAGTGCCTGCAAGCTGGAATATATGACTTAGAAGAAATAATTAGATGTGAACCAGAGCAGGTAATCAAGAGAAGGAGTATTCTTCTCAACAGAGCAGGAAGTTCATTCTGTTCTGTTCTGTTCTGTTCTCCTGGAGAGAAAGAGGACAGGGTGTGTGGAACAGAGGAGGCAATAGATGGAAGAGTCAGAATAACAGAGTTGAAGGGACCTTGGAGGTCTTCTAGTCCAACCCCCTGTTCAAGCAGGAGACCCTAACCCAGGGGTAGGCAACCTTGGCTCTTTTATGACTCGTGGACTTCAACTCCCAGAATTCCTCAGCCAGCGTGGCTCAGCTTGGAAACCTCTCCCTTTCCCCTCAGCATGGCTGGCTCAGGAATTCTGGGAGTTGAAGTCCATGAGTCATAAAAGAGCCAAGGTTGCCTACCCCTGTCCTAAGTCCTCCTGTTCTAAGCGGTGAGCCTCCTAGACCAGGGGTAGGCAACCTTGGCTCTTTTATGACTGGTGGACTTCAACTCCCAGAATTCCTGAGCCTCATGGGGAAAACTTTGGCTCCTTCATGACTCGTGGACTTCAACTTCAGAATTCCTCAGCCAGCCTCCATTTTGTTTGTTAGATTTAAGACAGGAGTCTTCAAACTTGGCCCTTTTATGACTCGTGGACTTCAACTCCCAGAATTCCTGAGTCAGCGTGGCTCAGCTTGGAAACCTCTCCCTCTCCCCTCAGCCTGGCTGGCTCAGGAATTCTGGGAGTTGAAGTCTACCAGTTATAAAAGAGCCAAGGTGGCCTACCCCTGCCCTAGACCATTCCAGACAAGTAGCTTGCCAAATCTCTTCTTAAAAGCCTGCAGTAACGCAGCATCCACAACTTCTGAAGGCAGGTTGTTCCACTGCTTAATTGTCCTCAATGTTAGGAAATGTTCTCTTTAATTCTAGGTTGCTTCTCCCCTTGATTAGTTTCCATCCATTGTTTCTTGTCTTGCCTTCCGGTGCTTTGGAAAAATAGGTTGACCCTTTTTTTCCTTTGGAACACTGCTAAGGTGTCACTTGTAGAAGATCCAGGATGGACCCTTCCAGCAGTTGAACCCAAAGAGGACCACCCAAAAGAGACACTAGACTCCAGAGTGTTGCTTCTCAAGCTCAGCAAGTTTAAGATGGGTGGATTTCAACTCCCAGAATTCCCCCAGACCGCACGCTGTGTGTGGGAATTCTGGGAGTTGAAGTCCACCCATCTTAAACTTGCTGAGAAAACCCTGCATCTAGCAGATGGCCCACCGAATTCCATGTGGCTTCTGGGTCAGGTGCTGGAGAGATGGATGAATGATCAGGAAGGAGAGAATCTAGAGCATTCCTAACCTGTGGCTAAGTCAGCGTGGGAGAAGAAAAGCAAAGCACATTTGCATAATAGACACAGTAGTAGTAGGTTAAGTCTTGTAATTAAGTTCCAGATATTAAACGAGAGGGCGTATATTTAGACTAGGCCACAATTAGTAGATATAAGCATATACAAACACGACATCTACATAAACGCTTGCATATAAACTTTGCATTATGTCGGTGTGGTAAAAAAAACAGCCTTGTTTTCACTTCTTAGCAAATGTCTCTGTTGCGTGTGTATGTCTAGTTTTTTCCCCCGATCCTTGGACAGTGGTGACAGATTATAGCAAACAATAAAGCCCCTTAAAGCTTTTCTGATTTATAGAATCCTTGAATACAGATAATAATAGTAATAATAATAATAATAATAACAACAACAACAATTGTCGATAAGAAAGACAAAAAAGTCTGGATAGTGGACGTGGCAGTGCCTGGAGACAGCAGAATAGACGAGAAAGAACTGGAGAAGATAACAAAATACAAAGACCTACAAATAGAAATAGAAAGACTGTGGCAAAAGAAAGCAAGGGTAGTACCAATAGTGATAGGTTCCTTGGGTGCAATCCCAAAACAACTGGAGCACCACTTGAACACCATCGGCATTGACAAATTCGCTATTAGTCAATTGCAAAAGGTGGCCTTGCTAGGAACTGCTTCCATCCTGCGACGATACCTGTAATACCATCAAACATCCAAATCTGCCTATCCCGGGTCCTGGGTAAGGACTCGATAGGTAGACAAAATGCCAAATCCAGTCTGAACATCTGGCTGACTGTGCGATGATCCATAATAATAATAATAATAATGGAGACAGCAGAATAGACGAGAAAGAACTGGAAAAGATAACAAAATACAAAGACCTATAAATAGAAATAGAAAGACTGTGGCAAAAGCAAGCAAGGGTAGTACCAATAGTAATATGCTCCTTGGGTGCAATCCCAAAACAACTGGAGCACCACTTGAACACCATTGGCATTGACAAATTCGCTATTAGTCAATTGCAAAAGGCGGCCTTACTAGGAACTGCTTCCATCCTGCGACGATATCTGTAATACCATCAAACATCCACATCTGCCTATCCCAGGTCCTGGGTAAGGACTCGATAGGTAGACAAAATGCCAAATCCAGTCTGAACATCTGGCTGACTGTGCGATGATCCATAATAATAATAATAATAAATGTCATGGTTCCGACAGATGAAACTCTTCAAAGAACTTCGAGGCATTGTTTAGCTTAAAGAATCTTTCTTCGAGTAGCATAGCATCGGCACGTACATAGGCAAAGCCAAAATCTGAATTCCCCTCCCCTGAGCACATAGTATCAAAGCACAATTCCGTCCTCCAATTAACAGTCATAAATCACATTCTCCAATTAGTTTGAAACGCAGGCTTTCCCTCCAGTTCTTCAACTCCGCCATTTCTTATCATCTCTTATTTCAAAAAACCTTGGTTCTCACACTAGTTACAATATTGTTATACCTAACTAAACTCCCATGCACATTCCTCCTCCTCCCCTCCCCAGTACCATCTAATTCAATCATCAATCAATTTCAACTTCTTGCGGGATGGGGGAAAGATCTCACAAAGTTGGAATTGATTGATTGAACTTTTTAGTCCCCCGCAGTCTGCCATTACCACTGCAGCCACACCCACCCAATGGGCCACGGCCACCCAATGGGCCACACCCACCCGGCACCTGACCATACATTAGTGGGTTTTGGGTTGCAGTTTGGGCACTCAGTCTCTAAAAGATTCGCCATCACTGGCCTATACCATTTCAGACAAATGGCTGTCCAGTCTCTTCGTAAAAACTTCCAGAGTTGGAGCATTCACCGCTTCTGGAGGCAGGTGGTTCCACTGGTTAATTGTTCTTCCTGTCAGGAAGTTTCTCCTTAGTTCTAGGTTGCGTCTCTCCTTGATCAGTTTCCATCTGTTGCTTCTTGTCCAGCCTTCAGGTGGAGATATTGCTTGACTTACAACTGTTCCTTTAGTGACCGTTAAAACAACATTGAAAAAAGTGGCTTAGGGACGTTTTCCATACTTGCAGTATCCCCATGGTCACATGATTAAAATGCAGACAGTTGGCAACCGACTCCTATTTATGACGGTTGCAGCGTCCCAGGAGCCATGGCATCCCCCTTTTGTGACTTTTTGACCCGCAAAGTCAATGGGGAAGCCGGATTTGCATCACAGCCATGTGACTAACTTAACAAGTGCCGTGATTCACAAGGTCGTAAAATGGGACAGAACCCACTTAAGAACTGCCTCGCTTAGCAACACGAAAGTTCTGGATTCCGTTGGGATGGTAAGTTGAGGACTAACCTGGACATCACACGGTAAAGCCCCTTAAAGCTTTTCTGATCTGTTGAATCCTTGAACGCTGCCGATCTTGCTATCGATTCGAAGGCCATCTTGGCCTCAGGATATTGAGAAGCAACCTGTGTTGTTGGGCTGAGCAACATTCATCCCTGGGAGTGGAAATAAGACAGCTTTCCTTGACAGCAGGAAAGAGGCATCATCTTCAAAGAGCAGCGAAGGAAAGAAAACACAGGGAGGAGAAGAGAAAACAAAGCATCCATCACCACATGCCAGGAGAACCAAAAAGGTCCTCTGGAGAGCTGGCCAGGAGGATAGCTGCCTCTTCCAGGACGGGCCCCTCCAGCCCTTCCCAGCTATGGTACCCCAAAGTCTCCACGGAAGGTGGGGAGAAGGACAGGGAGCCCCCTGCCCCCCTGAGGGAATGGAGCATTCCTGAGGATCACCGCCAGTTAACTTGGCATTGTGGCTGGAAGGGAGAGGACCGCTGGAACATCACATCACATGTGAAATGGTATAGGGTCTCCTGCCTGAGCAGGGGGCTGGACTAGAAGACCTCCAAGGTCCCTTCCAGATTCTATTCTATTCCATTCCATTCCATTCCATTCCATTCCATTCTATTCTATTCTTCCATTCCACTCCACTCCATATATTCTATTCTATTCTATTCTATTCTATTCTATTCTATTGCACTCCACTCCACTCCACTCCATTCCATATTTTCTATTCTATTCTATTCTATTCTATTCTATTCTATTCTATTCTATTCTATTCTATTCTATTCCATTCCATTCCATTCCATTCCATTCCATTCCATATATTCTACTCTACTCTACTCTACTCTACTCTACTCTACTCTACTTCTATTCGTCCATTTATGGAGATTCTCAATCATCTAGGTCACCTTGTCCCAAAGGTGCTTTTTCCAAAAGGCAGCTGGACTTTCTTGGCTTCCTCCCCCCCTCTTGAAAACGTTTCACTTCTCATCCAAGAAGCTTCTTCCGTTCTTATTAAGCAGCTTCTTGGATGAAAAACGAAGTGTTTTCAAGGGAGGAAAACAACAACAACAGCAAGAAGAAGAAAGTCCAGTTGCCTTTGGGAAAAACACTTTTGGGACCCCTGGATGGCAGCCTAGCCCCCTGCCTCCCGCTAGCCAAGTGTGTGTGTGTGTGTGTGTGTGTGTGTGTGTGTGTGTGCTCCCAATCTTGGTCGCGGAGGGGGCTCCCCAGAGCCAAACTCGTGGGGTGGGATAGGGGACTCCCGACTAGAGACTGGAAGAACTGGGGCTGGAGGGCGGAAAAGCTGGGGGGGGAGGTAAGAGGCGCGACCCCCGGCTCAGCCCCTTCTCCCCGCGCCGGCGGGTCTCCTCTCAGCTGTGTCTCCAGCGCAGGGATCGGCCGAGACACCGCAGAGGCTGGTCTCCGGCCGTTCCGCAGGGCAGGACAAGGTGTTGCTACCTGTTCACTCCACCCTCGCCGCGCGTCTACTTAAATGCAGGAGCCTCCGCCTCCTCTTTTTTTGCTTCCTCCTATCCGTTCATCCGCCACCGGCCGCTCCCAGGGCACAATGAAGCCGTTCTCAGCCGCGCTGCTGGCCGGACTTCTCTGCGTGCAGACGGGTAAGGCTGCTCGCCCCGGTGGGGAAGTGGAAGCCAACATGGTTTGTCGCTGCGCGTCTAAGGAGGCGCGCGTCGTGATGGCGCAATTCGTGGCTTGGGGGAATCGGAGGCGAGCTCAGCCGGGTGGGTGGGCTGGGGGGGTCCCAAGGGGGCCGGGGAGGGGAGCTGAAGCGGCTCTGATTAAGGTGAGGGGGGTTATTCAAAGATCTGGGCTAGCTGCGATGCCAGGTGTGGTGAATGTTGGCTTGCCAAAAGCGGTCCGGTTGTTTATCGCGCGTGGTTGTCGGGATCTGATCTCAAGCCGCGATTGTATTTTGGATGGGGGGGGGGGGAGAAGGAAGCGCTCTTTAGCATCGCTGGTTTAGCCAGGTTTAAGCCAACTATGGTTTCTTCATGGAGCCCAGTCTGGTGCCAAGGACACCTTGAGCTCTAAACTAAATCGATCCACTGGATCGGAAGAGGTAAAATGGGGTTGGACGGTTGAGGGTCAATCATCCCTTCATCTAGCCTGGTGCCTAAACCTAACGGGTGGGGTTAATTAGGAGGTCGATATATAATTAATGCAATCTTCCCCCCCCAAAAAAAAATATATGTATCAGTTAGGAAAATCACGGCCTCGGGGGGGGGGGTCACCGGGCTGGGTGTGTGGTGCAAATTTGCTTTGGTTTCAGGAAGGAAAAACGGTATTTCTGTAAGACAACAGATTCCTAGAATGGAGGGGGCATTGGAGATCATCTAGTCCAACCCTTTCTCTGTCCATGCTTTGCAGACGAAAGGGCTTGCAGGATGGCCATTTGAGGAGATGCCTTCTGTGGCCACTCAGTAGTGCTGGCAAGGGAAGATGGACACAGCTGGTATTTTGTATTTTTATAGCTTTGTAGTATTCTATTTATATAGTTTTATTTATGTATTTATTTATGTATTTATGTATTTATTTATTTTAATATTGTGAGCTGCACAGAGTTAACTTGCAGTAAGATGGGTGGCTGATAAATTAGATAGATAGATCAGTGGTTCTCAACCTGTGGGTCGGGACCCCATTTGGGGTCGAACGACCATTTCACGGGGGTCGCCAAACAACGCAGTCTGCCCTTTTTTTCCCCTTTTCCTTAGCTGTGCTACTCCCTTTTATTCTATTGGCTTTTGAAAGCCAATAGAATAGACTCTCTTGAATAGAGTCTAATTCTATTGGCTTTCAAAAGCCAATAGGAATTGTCCAGGCTGTCTCTGCCCTGCTGAGCCTGCCAAAAGTCCCATGCTGCAAAAGGTGCTGCACCAGTTGAGTAGTCCTCGACTTACGACCGGTTGGGGGTCGCGGCATTAAAAAGGTTGAGAACCACTGATCTAGTCCAACCCTTTCCCTGTCCATGCTTTGCAGACGAAAGGGCTTGCAGGATGGCCATTTGAGGAGATGCCTTCTGTGGCCACTCAGTAGTGCTGGCAAGGGAAGATGGACACAGCTGGTATTTTGTATTTTTATAGCTTTGTAGTATTCTATTTATATAGTTTTATTTATGTATTTATGTATTTATTTATTTTAATATTGTGAGCTGCCCAGAGTTAACCTGCAGTAAGATGGGTGCCTGATAAATTAGATAGATGGATAGATGGATAGAATAGATAGATAGATAGATAGATAGATAGATAGATAGATAGATAGATGGATAGATGGATAGATGGATAGAATAGATAGAATAGATAGGATAGATAGGATAGATAGATAGGATAGATTGGATGGATGGATGGATAGATGGATGGACAGACAGATGGATAGATAGATAGATGGATAGATGGATGGACGGATAGATGGATGGACGGATAGATGGACACACAGATATATGGACAGATGGATGACAGACAAACAGACAAATTCAGGTAGTCCTTGACTTACAATAGTTCATTTAGTGACCATTTAAAGTTACAGTGGTGCTGAAAAACGGGACTTATGACCGCTATTCACAGTTATGATCTTTGCAACATCTCCATGGTCACATGATCAAAATTCAGATGCTGGGCAGCTGAACTCTTATTTATGTTGGTCGCAGTGTCCCTGGGGTGTCACGTGATCCTCTTTTGCGACCTTCTCTCAAGTAGTGGGCAAAGCTGGATTCGCTTAACGACCGTTGTCCCTGATTTAACAACTGCAGGGATTCACTTAACAACTGTGGCAAGAACGGTCGTGAAATGAGGCAAAGTTCCCTTCACGCATGTTGCACTTCGCAACAAAACCTTTTGGTGCTCGGTTGCGGTTGTTAAGCACCCGTTGAAGAAACTCTGACAGGCTGCAAACACCCATTAACTGGAAGCTTTCAGGATGTAGCTGGCACGGCTTCTCTTCGGACGGGCAAACAAAATGCTTGATATTCTTAATTAAAGCATAATTATTATAATTATTCCTCAGCTGAAGACGGAAGAGCACCTTGGCTTTTTCGCTGCTATTCCTCCTTCACATCCAAAGATTCCCGTAGCCATTTATGCCCAGGTATTTGCATGCGGGAGTGAACGGACGGGTCTGGCACAGCCTGACAGGTTGGCAGCTGGTGTCCCTGGCCTCAAAACTGCCCCCCTTCGAAGCTGCCTCTATCATTTTGTCCCAATTGCAGCAGGCCCTCAAATAGGTTGGCAATAAAGAGCGTCTCGGCCAGGCTGGGCTACTGACACCTGCTTTATTTTCCGTCCCTCCCTGTAAAATGGCTTAAGGCACAGGTGTCAAACTCAATTTCATTGAGGGCCACGTCAGCATTGCGGTTGCCCCCGGGGAGGGGTGGATGGGTGTGGCCAGGGTGGGTGTGGCCTACTGGGTGGGTATGGACAGAGTGGGTGTGGCCTACTGGGTGGGCATGGCCAGCTCTACATCGTTCGCGTCAAGGGTGCCTGTGGGGGCCTGGACAGGAGTGGGATAGATCTGAGGGTCTCTGGCAGAAGGGGGTGGGACCGGGGCAAGTGCCAAGGCAGGGTCCACTGGAGGAGCCTCACTGCCTGCTGAAACCCCTTCCCCAGAGCCCATCAAGCCGGATAGGTGAAGTGGGCAAGGGCCATTTGCTGGCCACTTCCAGGCGATGGTGCATTTCTTCATTCCTCACAAAGGGTGACACCTCCGCAGCATGCACCCAGTGGGCAGGGCTGACGCGGCAGGGGCTGGTTCCTCGCTGTTTCCAGATGGCCTTGTGGAGCTAAGACTGAATGCGTTTCAGCATAGATGGCCACCACAAAATTGTACATTGGCTCCTGGCCGGCCTGGGCCAGGGCCAAGGCAGTGGGGGCCATTCCCTCACTGTTTCCAGGATGGCTTCACGGGCCACATGAAACCACTTCACGGGCTGCATCCGGCCCCCGGGCCTTGTGTTTGACATGTCTGGCTTAAGGGGTGGCTTAGAGGAATAGAGAGAAGCAGAATCAGCCCGGCAGAGACCAGCATCCTGTGTCACTCTGAAGTCTGAACGATGGCTTGAGTCACGATAGGCTTCATCCGCCTCCGTTTGAGAAAACTTCCTGTCTGCTGACCTATCTCAACTTTTTGCCGATTTCTTAACATTGGAAGCTGCCTTCCCCAACCTGGGTGTTGCTGTTAGGATGTGGGGATGGCAATTCCCAGGTTTTTCAGCTTAGCTCTAGACAATTTCTCCTGCCTCAAGAGAGACTTTTCCACACTGGTGCCCTCAACTGAGAACCAGTTTGGTCTAATGGTGAAGGCAACCCGGTGTTGTGAATCCTCGCCAGCCGGTGGACCCGGCAGCTGAGTCCGAGGAATCAGAGGAGGAGGAGGAGGGCCCTGGAGTGACATCAGAGTCAGAAGAAGGCTCTGAGGAGCTCCAAGACTTACAGTCGGACGAGGAGCCCGGCCCCTCTACTTGCACTCAGGCTGAGACACAGCTGTGCTGGGAGTCTGAGTTGGACAGTGATGAAGAACAGCTGGGACAAATCCCGGATGCACGAAGGCGCAGGCAAGAGAAGCGAGTAGGACAGAGGAATGCAATGGGGCGGTTCCAAAGGCAAAGGAGATGGCATTAGGAAGCCACGTCTGGGCTGCATAATAAAAGGGAAGGTGTGGGAGGTGCTGGTGGCCGAAGGCAGCTGTTTGTGTTGAGGAATTGAGTTTCTGTGAACTGTGTTTGTTTGCCTTGAACATTGACTCAAGGCTTGAATAATAAAAAGGGACTGGTTTTTTCCTGCATTCCATCTCTCTTCTATTCTATTCTATTCTATTCTATTCTATTCTATTCTATTCTGTTCTGTTCTGTTCTGTTCTGTTCTATTCTATTCTATTCTATTCTATTCTATTCTATTCTATTCTATTCTATTCTATTCCATCCCATCCCATTCTATTTCATTCCATCTATTTTATTTTATTCTGTTCTGTTCTATTCTATTCTATTCTATTCTATTTCTATTTCTATTTCTATTTCTATTTCTATTTCTATTTCTATTTCTATTCCTATTCCTATTCCTGTTCCTGTTCCATTCCAATATCTATTCTATTCTATTCTATTCTATTCTATTCTATTCTATTCTATTCTATTCTATTCTATTCCATTCCATTCCATTCCATCCCATTCTATTTCATTCCATCTATTTTATTTTATTCTGTTCTATTCTATTCTATTCTATTCTATTTCTATTTCTATTTCTATTTCTATTTCTATTCCTATTCCTGTTCCATTCCAATATCTATTCTATTCTATTCTATTCTATTCTATTCTATTCTATTCTATTCTATTCTATTCTATTCTATTCTATTCTATTCTATTCCATTCCATTCCATTCCATTCCATTCCATTCCATATTATTCTATTCTATTCTATTCTATTCTATTCTATTCTATTCTATTCTATTCTATTCTATTCTATTCTATTTCTTATTCTATTCCGACCTTCCGACAAGCAAAGTCAATGGGGGAAGCAAGAGTCACTTAACAACCAGGTTGCTAACTTAACAACTGCAGTGATTCACTTAGCAACTGTGGGAAGAAAGACCATAAATGTGAGAAAAACTCACCTGTCTCACTTAGTGATGGAAATTTTGGGCTCAGTTATGGTCATATGTCAAGGACTGCCAGTTCATTGTTCAGAAAGACCCTCCCAAAGTATCTAGGGATCCGGTCCTGAAGTTTTGATCGACAGGCTTCCCCTGCCCACCACCAACCCCCGTGATCCTGTGACTGCATTTGGGGTGTTTGGCAACCACCCCAGCATTTTTTAAGGAAAAAAATGGACTAAAATATTCCCAAGTGTAAAACAACAAATGCATTTTAAAGACAGGGAAATTTAGTGGGTTTTTTTTTTTCCCCAGACCACAACCAAATATCTTTCTCCTGTCCCAGACCTGGTGTGTGTGTGTGTGTGTGTGTGTGTGTGTGTGTGTGTGTGTGTGTGTGTATGTTTGTGCGCCTGCAAGTGAAAATGAGAAACAAAACCCTGACTTTTGTTTCCTGCCTGGAGTGTCCATCAGTGGTGTAAACATTACAACATAGTAATTATGATCCCCACCAGCACTACTAATGGAATGGGAATTAAGTAGGGATTTTGGAAAGAAACTGCCAGCAATTATAGCAGTCTGTTAATAGTAGCAAACAGCAACCGGGTGAAGTCATGGTAATCCCCACCCCACCCTCAAGCAAACACACACAAACACAAACGCACAGGTTGTTCCTGTGCAGATCCCTCCCAGCCAATTGCCTTTTTTCTGCAAAGGAGCAGGGCAAAGAGTCCCTTTAAAATAAGGCTCTGATTGGGAGGAGATGTTTCAGAGAACTTCAATTGCAGGATGAGAGTTAGGGTTAGGGTTAGGATGAAGTATTAATACCACTTTACAAGGCCTTAGTCAGGCCACACTTGGAATCCTGCATCCAGTTTTGGTCATTACGATGTAAAAAAGATGTCGAGACTCTAGAAAGAGTGCAGAGAAGAGCAACAAAGATGATCTGGGGACTGGAGGCTAAAATATATGAAGAACAGTTGCTGAAATTGGGTATGTCCAGTTTAATGAAGAGAAGGACGAGGGGGGGACATGATAGCAATCTTCCAGTATCTCAGGGGCTGCCCCAAAGAAGAGGGAGTCAAGCTATTCTCCAAAGTGCCTGAAGGCAGGGAAACTAATCAAGGAGAGAAGCAACCTGGAACTAAGGAGAAACTTCCTGACAGTGAGGACAATTAACCAGTGGAACAACCTGCCTCCAGAAGCAGTGAATGCTCCAACACTGGAAGTTTTTAAGAAGAGACTGGACAGACATTTGTCTGAAATGGTATAGGGTTTCCTGCCTGAGCAGGGGGTTGGATTTGATGAAGTCCCAGGTCCCTTCCAACTTTATCATCATCATCATCATCATCATTATTATGGATCATCGCACAGTCAGCCAGATGTTCAGACTGGATTTGGCATTTTGTCTACCTATTGAGTCCTGGAGTGGGGGCAGGGCGGGGGCAGTTTTGGAGCAGTCGGTCTCTAAAAGATTCGCCATCACTGGTCTAAATCTTCTTCACCCCCCCCCTCCCCCTCCTTCTCTCCACAAACACTCCCATTGCTTTCTAGCATTGATGATGTTATCCAGCTGGGTCATGAAACATCTTCAAGAAACCCACCAAATCCAGAGAGCACCAAGGACCGCGTAGTCCTCCTCTTCCTCATCCCACAAAGAGTAGACTTTCCAACTGGAAAAAATAGACTCCAGCAATGCAAAGGTTCAATGCAGACTTCAGAACAGGGTTCTGTACTGAAGGAAGCCCTCCCTGCCTTTCATCCTGACTTTCATCCACACACACACACACGTGCACACACACACACACACAGAGAGAGAGAGAGAGAGAGAGAGAGAGAGAGAGAGAGAGAGAGAGAGAGAGAGAGAGATGGGACAACTCCTCCCTGCAAATCTCCTCCCCTCCTAGCACTGATGATGTTATCTAGATTGGTAATGAAATGTCTGCAAGCTCAGAGAGCACCACCAAGGACCCACACTTCCTCCTCCTCCTCCCTTCCTCCTCTTCCTCCATGTCCTCCTCTGCTTCCCTTCCTCCTCCTCCTCTCTTCCTCTTCTTCCTCCATCTCCTCCTCTGCTTCCTTTCCTCCTCCTCCCCCTCCTTTTCCTCCTCCTCCTCTCTTCCTCTTCCTCCATCTTCTCTGCTTCCCTTCCTCCTCCTCCTCTCTTCCTCTTCTTCCTCCATCTCCTCCTCTGCTTCCTTTCCTCCTCCTCCCCCTCCTTTTCCTCCTCTTCCTCTTCCTCCATCTTCTCTGCTTCCTTTCCTCCTCCCCCCTCCTCCCTCCCTCCTTCCCTCCCTCCCTCCCTCCTCCTCCTCCTCTCCCAGTTGTATTTCCATCCAGGCCTTCTCCACTCCCTTGGATTTCCAACTAAGGCCTTCTTCTGCAGATCCAACTCTCCATTGTCTCCATCTCGTGAGAACATTCTTCTACAAGAACATAGGTCAGCCCAGGAGGCTTCCACGGGAAGGCAGAAAATTAAAATGGTTAGGGTTGCTTCATCCCTAATGCCTGAGTAGAACACATGGTTTGGAAGATTATCTTGCCCTATATCTTTGCTAAGAGGTCATTTCGAAAGAAAAAAAAAAAAGCCAGCGGGTTGCTCGTATCAGAACACCCCCATGAATACCAGCGGGGAAGACGTGATGAAAGATGAAAAGTCTTTGGTTTCGTTAAGACATGTACGAATTTAACCACACATTCCACTGGGAAGCTATTACTCTCTTAGTTCAAGCCACAAGCCACATCCAACAATGCTGGATAACTTGTAGAAGCCCAGCATTCTGATATATCCAAGTTGAGATAAACCAGATCTACACATTATTATTTTTTTTTTAAAAAGGAGAAAACCTTGGTTACATTCTTCCTTATCATGCTGGAAGCAGATCGATATCAAGGCAAGCAATTCAACAAGCTTTGAAAAAAAGGGCGAAGAAGAGCAACTAAGATGATTGAAGCCCTGGAGGCTAAAACATACAAGGATCGGTTGCTGGAATTGGGTATGTCTAGTTTAATGACGAGAAGGACAAGGGGGGACATGATGGCAGTGTTCCAGTATCTCAGGAGCTGCCACAAAGAAGAGGGAGTCAAGCTATTCTCCAAAACCCCTGAAGGCAGGACAAGAAGCAACGGATGGAAACTGATCAAGGAGAGAAGCAACCTAGAACTAAGGAGAAACTTCCTGACAGGGAGAACAATTAACCAGTGGAACAACCTGCCTCCAGAAGCGGTGAATGCTCCAACACTGGAAGTCTTTAAGAAGAGACTGGACAGCCATTTGTCTGAAATGGTATAGGGTTTCCTGCCTGAGCAGGGGGTTGGACTAGATGACCTCCAAGGTCCCTTCCAACTCTTTTCTTCTGTTCTTCTATAACACGGAGAGATCCAATCTAGGAGACATTTTCTGACAGCGAGAGCAATTAATCAATGGAATATCTTGTCTCCTGAGGTCATGGCTGCTCTCTCCCTGGAGATTTTTGAAACTTGACTGGACCACCAGTTGATCAAGATGATTTAAAGACTAGAAGATCTCTGAGGTCTCTTCCAGTCATAACAGTGAGGACAATTAACCAGTAGAACCACTTGCCTCCAGAAATTGTGGGTGCTTCATCACTGGAGATTTTTCAAGAAGAGACTGGACAGCTATTTGTCTGAAATGGTCTAGGGCAGACATGTCAAACAGAAGGCCCGGGGGCCGGATGCAGCCCGTGAAGTGGTTTCTTTTTTTTTTTTTAATAATAATTTTTTATTTTTCCAAACTCTCCCCCATACATATACCGTGGTATTTATCAGATGTTAACATACATTCTTTTTACATTCATATATAAGATACTTTTAATAAAATGAAATACATACACATGACTTTTGGTGTTGCTCATCCATTTCCCCTTTCACTGTATCCACACTCCTTCTTCTCTACCTTCTTTCTCCCTTTCTTCTCTTCCCTACTTCCCTCTTCTTCCTCTCCTCTTCTCTTTCCTTCCTTCTCCTCCCCTTTCTCCCCACTTCTCCTCTTCTCCTCCAATCTTCCTACTTCCTTCTCCCCTCCTTCACTCTTTTCTCTCTCCTCTCCTTTCTTCCCTCTTATCCCTCTTAAATACAATTCGGGGGTAATGTCCCAGCAACTCCTCTCTCCAAATTTCCCTATCTGTATTATATACAATAAGATTAATTTTCTCTTACATTAATACTTCGATTTATCTAACCTTCTCGGTATATACTTCTATAAATATTTAGACAACCTCCAGTTATTCAATACCGTGTCGCCTGGGTCTCTCTCCTTATCTGCTCCTTCTTCTCTGCAAAATGGTTTCATGTGGCCCGCGAAGCCATCCTGGAAACAGTGAGGGAACGGCCCCCACTGCCTTGGCCCTGGCCCAGGCCAGCTGGGAGCCCATGTACAATTTTGTGGTGGCCATCTATGCTGAAATGCATTCAGTCTTAGCTCCATAAGCCCCTCTCCGCATGGCCTGAGAGGAACAGTGAGGCTCCTCCAGTGGACCATGCCTTGGCGCTTGCCCTGGTCCCCCCCTTCTGCCAGAGACCCTCAGATCTGTCCCACTCCTGCCCAGGCCCACCCAGTAGGCCACACCACTCCATCCACGCCCACCCAGTATAGGCTGCACCCACCCTGGCCACACTCACCCAGCCCCCTGAGGTCAACCGCAATGCTGATGCGGCCCTCAATGAAATTGAGTGTGACACCCCTGGTCTAGGGTCTCCTACCTGAGCAGGGTGTTGGACTAGAAGACCTTTAAGGTCCCTTCCAGCTCTATTCCGACTACTAAGCAAGAATAATTCATTTAGTGACCGTTCAAACAGCAGCACTAAGATAGTGATTTATGATCTCTTTTTCACAACTGCGACTTGATGCCATATCCCCACAGTCAACGTGATCAAAATTCAGACGCTTGACAGCTGACTCACATTGATGATGATTGCAGTGTCCCGGGGTCAGGGGATCCTCTTTTGTGAGTTTCTGACTTTCTGACTAACTTAACATCTGTCATGATTCACTTAACAACTGTGAAAGGAAAGGTCATCAAACGGGGCAAAACCCACTGAACGAATATCTCGTTTAGCAACGGAACTTGTGTGGGTTCCCATTGCGGTAAGTCGAGGGCTACCTGTATTCCTGTTTTTTGCTTTTATTTTAGGATGCTGATAAGGCCTGCAAAATTGCCAGGATCTCTCTCCATTTCATGACATTGTTCTAATGCCTGTGTGTCTCTGTGTTTGCTTCTATGCGGCGCTTTGCAGTGTCTTCGCTCTACTGCTTCAAGTGCGACAAAGTGGAAGATAACGCGCAATGCTATCATGTGGAGAGCTGTGGTGAAGACCAGCGACATTGCACAACAAAATATTTTGGTGGAGGTAAAGGTAAGTGGATGCAGCCCTCTGGGAACTTTTCATTCTAGAATAGAATAGACTAGAATAGACTAGAATAGATTAACTAGACTACACTAGAATAGAATAGAATAGAATAGAATAGAATAGAATAGAATAGAATAGAATAGAATAGAATAGAATAGAATAGAAAATATGGAATGAATAGAATAGAATAGTATATATGGAGTGGAGTGGAATGGAAGAATAGAATAGAATAGAATAGAATAGAATAGAATAGAATAGAATAGAATAGAATAGAATAGAAAATATGGAATGAGTAGAATAGAATAGAATAGAATAGAATAGAATAGAATAGAATAGAATAGAATAGAAAATATGGACTGGATTACACTGAACTGAACTGGACTCTACTGGAATAGGACATGACAGGACATGACTGAACAGAGCAGAGCAGAGTAGAACAGAACAGAACAGAATAGAATAGAATAGAATAGAATAGAATAGAATAGAAAATATGGAATAGAATGGAATAGAATAGAAAAGAAAATATGGATTGGAAAAGAATAGAATGGAATGAATAGAATAGAATAGAATAGAATAGAATAGAATAGAATAGAATAGAATAGAA
Source organism: Crotalus tigris (assembly GCF_016545835.1). NCBI lineage: Eukaryota > Metazoa > Chordata > Lepidosauria > Squamata > Viperidae > Crotalus > Crotalus tigris. Next base: position 161,115 of record NW_024096925.1, read on the forward strand.
AATATGGAATGAATAGAATAGAATAGAATAGAAAATATGGAATGAATAGAATAGAATAGAAAATATGGAATGAATAGAATAGAATAGAATAGAATAGAATAGAATAGAATAGAATAGAATAGAATAGAAAATACGGACTGGACTACACTGAACTGGACTGGACTGGACTGGACTGGAATAGGACATGACAGGACAGGACAGGACCAAACAGAACAGGACATGACAGGACATGACTGAACGGAGCACAGCAGAGCAGAGCAGAACAGAACAGAACAGAACAGAACAGAATAGAATAGAATAGAAAATATGGAATAGAATAGAAAAGAAAATATGGACTGGACTAGAATGGAATGGAATAGAATAGAATAGAATATTTTTTATTGACCAAGTGTGATTGGACACACAAGGAATTTTTGTCCGGTGGGTAACTCTCAGTCTGTGTATAAAAGCAACAAGTGATAAATAATCATCATAAAACTACATTCATCCTAAATCATAAGATACAACACTCAGTGATAGTCATAGGATATAAATAAGCAAACAACATAAATCATACTAGGTTACTAAATAAAACAATATAAATTGTAAGATACAAGCCAGAAAGTTATAGCCATAAGAAGATAAGGATAATAGTAATATAGCCTTAGTACATAGTTTGACAGTGTTGTGAGAATTAGTTGTTTAGCAGAGTAATAGCATGGGGGGGGGAAACTGTCCTTGTGTCTAGTTGTTTTGGCCTGCCATGCCCTATAGGTTTGATATCAAGGGCAGAAGTTGGAACAATTATCTCCAGGATATGAGGGGCAGTGGTGGGATTCAAACAATGGTGGGATTCAGCCAATTCATCCCATTTCGGCAGAACTGGTAACTAATTTTTTGTTGCCTAGGCCCAGAGTGGACTTCTGGAAGTAGCATCCCTACAGAGAACCGGTTGTTCACATATTTGAATTCCACCACTGGATTCAAATAGATGAACAACCGGTTCTCTGCATGGATGCCACTTCCGGACATCCATTCTGGGCCTGGGCAACAAAAAATTAGCTACCAGTTCTGCCGAAGTGGTGCGAACCGGCGGAATTCCACCACTGGTGAGGGGTCTGTAGTTATTTTCTCAGCCCTCTTTCTGACCCGTGCAATATATGGATCCTCAATGGAAGGTAGGCTGGTAGCAATTGTTTTTTCTTAAAGTTCTAATTATCCGTTGAAGTCTGTGTCTGCCTTGTTTGATTGCTGTGCCAAAAAGTTCTACTTTTTTTTTACTTTACTGTTGTTTCATTCAGCATTGCAATCTTCATTCTGCAAGAGGTGGTCTTTCAAAACAGATTCTTAGAAGTTTCTTGGGTTAACAAAGCACATCTTTTTGCTTATCAAAAATTAAATCAATCAAAGCACATAGTTTTTAAATTGGTAAATCAATCAAAGCTCATATTTTTGATAAGCAAATTGATTTACCAATTTTAAAAAATATGTGCTTTGATTGATATCAAAGCCCTCCTCCCATACATAAAAGGCACCACAGACAGAATCAGCAAGATCCTCCACAAACACAACATCGAGACAGCATTCTGCACAAACAGAAAAATATCCACCATCCTAAGAAACCCCAAAGACAAAATTGAGTTAGAAAACCAAGGAGTATATGAAATCCAATGCACCGCTTGTCCCACCACATACATCGGACAAACCAACAGAAGAATAAGTGTACGCATTGAAGAACATAAGAACTCAGTCAAAAAAGAGGAACCAACTTCTTCCCTGGTCCAACGCCTTAAAGCCACAGGACATGAAATTGACTTTAAAAAGACCAGAACTATCGCTAAAACTGAACACTTTAATAAAAGAATAATCAGAGAAGCCATCGAGATAGAAAAACGCCCACACAGCATGAATAAACAAGATGATACCTCCCGCCTACCAGCCATTTGGAAACCTGCCCTTATTGACAAACGAGTCCCTAACACAAAGAATGATACCAGACCCACACTCACGAAAACCACACAGGATGTCACCACCATACATTCATGCAAAAAGCAAACCCAAACCCACACCGATGATGAGGCACGACCACAAACCAGAATCCAGACCACAACTGCATCATTAGCCACTTTAAACCCCTCTAATCCATACACGAAGCAAACTGACACTCACCATGAAGATGAGGCATGACCACGAATGCAAAGCCAAACAACAGCAACGCAGCTCATCATTTTAAACCCCCCTGCAACTCAGACTAACCCAAGCACAACAAAGCCCCCACCCAAACAGAACACTCCCCCATCCAATCAGAGCACAGCCAAACCCCATCCAATCAGAGCACAGTCAAGCCCCTAACCAATCAGAACACTCCTCCACCCAATCAGAACACAGCCAAGCTCCCACCCAATCAGTTCACACACCCCACTGGCAGTTAAAAGGAAGAAACAGCTACGATCACACATTGCTCCTAGAAACATGAAGCTGAAAACACCAGCCTGAAGATGACAAATGGGACTTCGTCAAAACGTCACCAAGACACTTCCAATTTTACACGGGAGAAAACCCGGATAACCAAAGACATACATACATACATACATACATACGTACATACATACATACAAAAATAATGTCTTGGCGTATTCGGGTTTTTTCCCGTGTAAGATTGAGAGTGTCTTGGCGACGTTTCTACTAGGTCCCACTCATCATCTTCAGGGTGGGGTCTTTGGCTTCATGCTTGTGCGAGCAAAGTGTGATCGGAGCTGCTGTCTCTCTATAAATATTGGTGGGGTGTGTGTGGAGTGCTGGCTTAGTTGCTGTAGATGGGTTGGTTGGCTGTGTTGGAGTTATTGTTTGCAGATTGTTTGGCTGTTTTGCAACATCCTGAGTAGCTGAGGTGCTGGCTGTGTGCCCATTAGTCTTTTGTGTTGTAATGACCTGGGTAATGGGCTGTGTGATGACATCCTGAGATCTAGTGTAGTGATATCCTGAGTTCTGTGTTGCAACATCCTGGGTGGTTGACTGTGTTGTAACATCCTGAGCTTTAGCATTGTAACCTCCTGAGTTCTGTGATGTGATGTCCAGAGTAGAAGGCTGTGATGTAACATATCGGGCTTTGGTTTGGCTCTGAGTTTGCGATCTAGCTCTGTGTTCATGGCATGTGTCTGTTTGCTTTGTGTGGGGGTTGGATGGAGGTGTAGCAGCTGGTGATGTCATCATGGTTTGGCTTCTGGATGGTGGTTGCATTTCATCTGAGGGATGGGTTTGGGCTTGGGTTTGGGTCTGGTGAGGGTGAATGGTGGTGGCGTGCTGTGTAGTTCTGGGTCCAGTGTCAGTTTTCATGGCTAAGACTCGTTTGTTGATTAGGGCTAGTTTCCAGGTGTCTGGTAGGCGGGAGGTATCGTCACGTTTATTCATGTTGTGGGGATGTTTTTCTATTTCGATTTCCATAATTATTCTCCTGTTGTGGTATTCAGTTTTGGAGATTAGTTTGGTTCCTTCAAAATCAATTTCATGTCCTGTAGCTTTAAGGTGCTGGAAGAGGGAGGAAGTTTTTTCTTCTTTTCTGACTGCGTTCTTGTGTTCTGTGATGCGTGCATTTATTCTCCTGTTAGTTTGTCCAGTGTATCTGGCTGGGCAGATTTTGCATGGTATTTCATAGACTTCTTGGTTTTCTAGCTGGATCATGTCTTTGGGGTTTCTTAAGATGTTGGCTATTTTTTGGTTGGTGCTGAAGGCTGTCTTGATATTGTGTTTGTGGAGAATTTTGCTGATTTTATCTGTGCTCCCTTTGATGTAGGGGAGAAGGGCAATGTCATTGTACTGGTCTATGTCTCGGTTCTTGGGGGGTGTTTCCCTTTGGATTAGGTTGGTAATAGTATTTCTTTGGAATCCGTTGGAGATTAATAAACGTATGCTGTGTATTTTGTGTTGCAGCATCCTGGGTGGTTGGCTGTGTTGGCTAAAGCTCAGGATGTTACAACACAGCCAACCACCCAGGACGTTGCAATACAGAACTCAGGATATCACTACACCAGATCTCAGGATGCCATCACACAACCCATTACCCAGGTCGTTACAACACAAAAGACTAATGGGCACACAGCCAGCACCTCAGCTACTCAGGATGTTATGAAACAGCCAAACAATCCACAAACGATAACTCCAACACAGCCAACCAACCCACCCACAGCAACTGAGCCAGCACTCCACACACACCCCCACCAATATTTATAGAGAGACAGCAGCTCCGATCACACTTTGCTCACACAAGCACGAAGCCGAAGACCCCAACCTGAAGATGACGAGTGGGACCTAGTCGAAACATCACCAATCATACTCTCAATCTTACATGGGAAAAGACCCAAATATGTCAAGACATTATTTTTGTATGTATGTATGTATGTATGTATGTATGTATGTATGTCTTTGGTTATTCGGGTTTATCTATCTATCTATCTATCTATCTATCTATCTATCTATCTATCTATCTATCTATCTATCTATCTATCTAATCTATCTATCTATCTATCTATCTATCTATCTATCTATCTATCTATCTATCTATCTATCTATCTATCTTATCTACCTACCTACCTACCTACCTACCTACCTACCTACCTACCTCTATATCTATCTATCTATCTATCTATCTATCTATCTATCTATCTATCTATCTATCTATCTATCTATCTATCTATCTATCATCTATGAGTTCCAATCTTCATCAGAGCAACTATAAGCAAAGTTAATAACTGTTCACCCCTTATAAAGTTAAACAGATATCTCTTCATTCCATATCCCATTGATCTATAAGCTAAGCCATAAAACATCAATTTTTCAATACTGGTGCCATCAAAATATCGATAAAGGGTTGCCAAAACTGCCCCCCCCAAGAGTCTTATTTCAACTTTGATCAAATAAGCCAACTGTGTATTCCTTCCTTTTCGTTCTTTTAGAACAGCCAGTCTTATTATTTCAATCAGCCACTCATGGGGAGGAAAAAAAAGTATAAATGATGGAGACAAAATAATCGTGTTAATTTTCTTCCTGACCTGCAGGTGACAATCACAAGCAATTGATCTCCAAAGGGTGTTCTGCCACGTGCCCCGATGTACAGTTTGATGTCGGTATGATGGCTTTCTCAATGAAATGCTGTGATCAGTCCTTCTGCAACGTAAGTGGTGCTGTCGGTGTGAAGACCAGCTCCTTGTTGCTGCTGGTGGGCACCTTGGTCAGTATCTTCTACATCCTGGGAGCCAAGCTGTGATGAGAGACTGCATGAGCTCGTGGTAGCTCCCCCAGGGAGGTCTCCAACCGATCCTGGAAAATTGTAGGTTAAAAAGAATTTCTCTCTTGCTTCTTGACTCTGCATCAATACTTTCAACTAATAGTCCAGCCTAGTTCTGGGAACACCTCGGTTGTGTCCGACCTACATGGACCTTTTCTTGGGTCAAGGGCCTGATTCTCCTTTCCTCCCCAGTCATGATTTTGCAGATGTTTGTGATTCCTTTGCAATTGCTCCTTGCAAACGCCAGCCCACAGGAGTGACCAAGGTTGTGCGCAGCGGATCGCAAGATGCGTTGCTGCAGAGTTGAGAAATAGCCCTCTGGGTGGTGGTTTACTCCTCCCAGGAGAAGAACTCCAAGCCTTCCTTCTTGCTTGAAACAACTGTTGTGGTTCCTGCTAATGAAACATTCCAAAGAACTTCCAGGCATTTATTTTCCTAAAAGTCTTTTATTGTTACAAAATGTCAGCACAGGCACAACGGAGGGATGCTAGGATCTAAGTTCTCTTCCTCTGAGCAGTCATATCTCACATTATCCAATTAGTGTGAAGGTCAAAGGTTTTCTTCCTCTTTCTTTCCTGGGCTTTACCCCCAACGCCCCTTCTGCTCTGTATTAACCCCATAATTACCAGACAATTCATATTGTCATAAAGCAAGAATATATAATATTTGCAGCGTTGACAACAACCTTGTTTGCAAGGAAATCTACTTAGGGCTTACTTTACACTTGGACATCTGTGGAGATTCTCAGTCATCCAGGCCACGGCTGTCCCAAAGCTGCTTTTTCAAGAGGCATCTAGACTTTCTTGTTTTTCCTTTGAAGACATTTCGCTTCTCCTCCAAGAAGCTTCTTCAGCTCCGACTGAAGGGTGGGGAATGGAAGGATTTATACTCCCTGAAGACAGTTGGTCATTTGCCTTCTTTTAGAGAGTCATTGAGGCCACCTGGAGGTTTATCTGTGTCCTCAGTGAGTGGTGCAAATGGAAACTGGGAACCATTTGCGCTTCAGTTTGAGACGCAGACAACATGGACAACACGGACTCATCCCCAACAGCCTTCGCCTGTCTTCCACAGTGACCCAGGGCAGAAAACATTCTGCAGAAAACACAGCTCCACAACACAGCAGTTCCAAGAAGACTCCACACCCATTTGCACAGCTAAACCTCCAAGTGGCCTCAACGGCTCTCTCTGAAAAGATGCAAATGACCGGCTGTCTGCAAGGAGTATAAATCCTTCCATTCCCCACCATCCGGTCAGAGCTGAAGAAGCTTCTTGGATTGAGAAGCGAAACGTCTTCAAAAGAAAAACAAGAATGTCTAGTTGTCTCCTGAAAAAAAAAAAGCACCTTTGGGTTTATACTTGGACCTCCTCCTTATTAAGCTCAATTGTGGATAAGCTGGCTGTTTCCAACATAAAGGAATTATATTTCACATGTGGTGAATTGTGTAGAAATGAATGCCTGGTGTCATGCAATCCAGGGTTTGCTAGTTAAACTGCCTGGACTCACACAATGTGCTGGGCCATAAGAACATGATGTACAGTTGACAAGGATTGGGTTTACAGGCAACATTCAGCCCTATGGAATTGGGTTTGGTCTTATGCTGGTTGGGTTCATGGCTGAATAAGGGTTGGTTTTACTTAGAGAAGGTAAAAGGTTTTTTTTTTCAGCAATATTGCCCAAAAAACTCAATAGTAAGATGGGCAGCATATAAAGTTAATAAATATATTTATTTACACACACACACACACACACACACACACACACACACACACACGCCAATGCCAACTTTTTCCCAAATCAGTTGGCCACAAATTATTTGACAAAAGCCAATTTTGGCTTACTATTAATTAACTTTGGTTAATATTTTTCACTAGTGGTGCTGCCCTCTAGATTCCTCTAGAGGTGGAATCTATACAAGAAAGAACAAAACAGAACAGAACAGAATAGAATATAAAATATGGAATGGAATGGAGTAGAGTAGAGTAGAGTAGAGTAGAGTAGAGTAGAGTGGAGTGGAGTGGAGTGGAGTGGAGTGGAGTGGAGTGGAATGGAATGGAATGGAATAGAATCTGATCATTTTGTGACATTATGCACCACTTCAAGATTTACTTAGGAGTAAGTCGGACACTTCCAACACTGGGACACATTTGGTGAGCATCTTTAAAATTAAAGCATCCATTCAAAGAATGCCATTCAAACAATCAATTGCATTTTCTCTCTCTCTCCCTATACCCTTGTAAAGTGTGTATTTTTCATAATGCTTTCCAAACTAAATAATGTTAATAATAAAAAGAATATTAAACCTTTCTTGTGGTTTGTCTCTCTCTCTCTCTCTCTCTCTCTCTCTCTCTCTCTCTCTCTCTCTCTCTTGTGGAGCTTTAAACAACCACCTTGTTTTGATGTAGGTTGCTTTTACAGTTACCAGCTTATGATGACTAGCAAAGGAATTTTAAAATATCATCTACACTCTTGGGGACATTTAGGGAAAAAAATAGAAAAATAGAAAAAGATAACTCCTTTATCTTTCTTGCAGATTCATAGTATAGGCAACAGGTCAACCTAGTGTTTTTCAACCTCAGAAAATTTAAGATCTGTGAACTTCAAGTCCCAGAACTGAAGCTGGCAAACCTGGCTGGGGAATTCTGGGAATTGAAGTCCACACATCTCAGAATCCTGGGAGCTGAAGTCCAAACAGAATTCTGGGAGTTGAAGTCCAAACACTTTAGAATTCTGGGAGTTGAAGTCCATGCATCTTAGAATTCTGGGAGCTGAAGTCCAAACAGAATTCTGGGAGTTGAAGTCCATGCATCTTAGAATTCTGGGAGCTGAAGTCCAAACACAGAATTCTGGGAGTTGAAGTCCATGCATCTTAGAATTCTGGGAGCTGAAGTCCAAACAGAATTCTGGGAGTTGAAGTCCATGCATCTTAGAATTCTGGGAGCTGAAGTCCAAACAGAATTCTGGGAGCGGAAGTCCACAGATCTTAGAAATACCCGGCCTGTGGCCCAATCAGAACCAGGCCATGCAAGCAGTGGGAGAAGCATTTGCTTGAGCAGTAGGAGCTCATGCTCCTGTTTTGCAAGCAGTAGGAGCTCATGCTCCGGTTTTGCAAGCAGTGCGCACATGCACCCACTGCCTGTGTAAATAGAACTGTGCATGTAAGCAGATATGCCTGCTGCTGTCTATCCTACCTCTCTCTCTCTTCTCTCTCTCTGTCCTATCTTTCTATCCTATCTAACTATCTCTATCTATCTACCATTTATCATCTGTAAATTATCTATCTATCATCTATCTATCTATCATCTATCTATCTATCTATCTATCTATCTTATCATGATGTGCATTCAAATGCAGGACTCAAAGAAAAGAATCAAGACTTACTGGAGCTCTGGTTTATAAACTCTGGTTTATTCAACAACAATTTGAGAAAACGTGGCTTATAAAAATCAGTACCGAACTCCCTCAGCAGATGGCAGCTTTAAACCAATTTTTCTTTCTTTTTCTTTCTGTTTCATCCTATTCAATTCTTGAAGACTGCCTGGACCAGTCCCTGCAGTTTTCTTGGCAAGGTTTTTCAAAAGGACTTTGCCATTGTCTCATTCCTGAAGTTGAGAAAGAGTGACTGGCCCAAGATCACCCAGCCGGCTTTGTGCCTAAGCTAGCAATAGCATTTAGATGTCTATGTAAACTTCTATACAGCAGCTGCCAAAAAAGCCAACACAGTGCTAGACTGCATTAACAGAGGGATAGAATCAAGATCCCGTGAAGTATTAATACCTCTTTACAATGCCTTGGTAAAGTCACACTTGGAATACGGCATCCAGTTTTGGTCACCACGATATAAAAAAGATGTTGAGACTCTAGAAAGAGTACAGAGAAGAGCAACAAAGATGATCAGGGGACAGGAGGCTAAAACATATAAGGAACGGTGGCTGGAATTGGGAATGTCTAGTTTAATGAAGAGAAGGACGAGGGGGGACATGATAGCAGTGTTCCAATATCTCAGGGGCTGCCCCAAAGGAGAGGGAGTCAAGCTATTCTCCAAAGCTCCTGAAAGCAGGACAAGAAGCAACGGATGGAAACTAATCAAGGAGAGAAGCAACCTGGAACTAAGGAGGAATTTCCTGACAGGGAGAACAATTAACCAGTGGAACAATCTGCCTCCAGAAGCAGTGAATGCTCCAACACTGGAAGTTTTTAAGAAGAGACTGGACAGCCATTTGTCTGAAATGGTGTAGGGTTTCCTGCCTGAGCAGGGGGTTGGACTTGATGACCTCCAAGGTCCCTTCCAATTTTTTATTATTATTATTATTATTATTAGTAGTAGTAGTAGTAGTAGTAGTAGTAGTAGTAGTAGTAGTAGTAGTAGTAGTAGTACCGCTTTATAAAACCCTAATGAGGCCACACCTGGAATATTGCAGCCAATTTTAGTCACCATATCACAAAAAAGATGTTGAGAGTTTGGAAAAAATTCAGAGAAGAGCAACTAAGATGATCCAAGACCTGGAGACCAAAACACATGAAGAACGGCTGCAGGACTTGGGTTTGGCTAGTAGTCTAAAGAAAAGAAGAAATAGGGGAGACATGATAGCAGTGTTCCAGTATTTGAGGGGCTGCCACAAGGAAGAGGGGGTCAGGTTGTTCACCAGAGCACCAGAGGGAAGGACAAGAAACAATGGTTGGAAACTGATCAAGAAGAGAAGCAAGCTGGAATTAAGGAGAAATTTCCTAACAGTGAAGACAATCAACCAGAAATCATGGCTGTTCCATCACTGGAGATTTTTAAGAAAAGACTAGACAAGCACCTGTCTGAGATGGTGTAGGTCAGTGGTGGCGAACCTATGGCACGGGTACCAGAGGTGACACCCCTCTTTGTGGGCACGCGCATCGTCGCCCCAGTCCTAGGCCTTCAGCTGGGTTTTATAAAATCTTTTCGCTTTAGGCCTCCGCCGCCGTGTGCAAAAAAAAAATAAATATTCAATCAATCAGTCAATTTCAACTTCTCGCAGGAAAAAAAAGCTGGAATTGATTGATTGAACTTTTTAGTCCCACCCAGTCTGCCGTTACCACGCCCACCCAATGGGCCATGCCCACCCGGCACCCAATGATGCATAAGTGGTTTTTGGGTTGCAGTTTGGGCACTCGGTCTCTAAAAGGTTCGCCATCACTGGTGTAGCTTCTCCTGCTTGAGCAGGGGGTTAGACTAGAAGACCTCCAAGGTCCGTTCCAGTTCTATTCTATTCTATACTGCTTCACAGTGCTTTTACAGCCCTCTCTAAGCGGTTGACAGAGTCAGCCTATTGTCCCCAACAATCTGAGTCCTCATTTTACTGACTTTGGAAAAACCCTCCAATGTTCCTTCCAACCGTATTATTCTATGTTCAGTTTCAGTTTCCAGCCTGATGCCTTCAGAATAGAATAAAGGTGGAAGGGACCTTGGAGATCTTCTAGTCCAACCCCCTGCTCAAGAAGGAGACCCTATTCCAATTCAGAACAAATGGCTGTCCAGTCACTTCTTAAAGGCTGTCCAGTCACTTCTTAAAAGCCTCCAGTGTTGGAGTATGCACAACGTCTGGTGGCAAGCTGTTCCACTGGTTAATTGTCTTCACTGTCAGGAAGTTTCTCCTTAGTTCCAGGTTGCTTCTCTCTTTGATCAGCTTCCATCCATTGTTTCTTGTCTTGTCTTCTGGTGCTTTTGGAGCAAAATTTGACCCCTTCTTCTTTATTGCAGCCCCTCAAATACTGGAACTCTGCTATCGTGTCTCCCCCCCCCCAAGTATAGGTCCATCAAACTGCCTCCAAAACAAAGGTGGGTGATCCCCAAATGCTAAAACAGACTCAGACCTGGAACCCATAGAAAAATTCCAGGACTTTGGGATGGACTGGCCAAGTCCCAGAAATGGCAAGGACGAATCCCCCTTTGATGCTTCCGCCAGGAAAACGCCAGGGGCGTGCCTGTGAAATTTCCAGAAGATTTTTGAGATGGACCTTTTCGTGATGGAACTCTGCGTGTGGGTGGAGGCTAAGAGAATGCAAGTTGACCTAGTTCAGGGCTAGGCAACCTCGGCTCTTTTATGACTCATGGACTTCAACTCCCAGAATTCCTGAGCCAGCATAGCTGGCTCAGGAATTCTGGGCATTGAAGTCCATGAGTCATAAAAGAGCAGAGGTTGCCTACCCCTGACCTAGTTCCTAGGCAGAGGTGGGGCTGACTTAATAAAATGTTGCAAGGCCTTCTTTGCCCTTGCTGGCTGTCCGATCCCAGAAAGGAATCTGAAAGCAAATGCAATTTGGTAAGATCAGCCAGAGACCGTTCGCGAGAAGCTGCCCGATTGAAGCATAGAACTTAGAAAATAAAATAACACCTTTTGGAAGGGACCCTGGAGGTCATCAAGTCCAACCCTCTGCTCGAGCAGGAGAACCTATCTACCATTTCAGACCGGTGGCTGTCCAGTCTCTTCTTGAAAAACCTCCAGTGATGGAGCACCCACAACTTCTGGAGGCAGGTTGTTCTACTGGTTTAATTATTCTCACTGTTGGGAAATTTCTCCTTAGTTCTAGGTTGCTTCTCTCCTTAATTATATTACCAAAATGCAACTTCTAGATCAGCGGTTCCCAAAGGCACCCCTAGAACGATAATAGTAATAATAATAATAATAATAATAATAATAATAATAATAATAATAATACTACAAAGACCTACAAATAGAAATAGAAAGACTGTGGCAAAAGCAAGCAAGGGTAGTACCAATAGTCATAGGCTCATTGGGTGCAATCCCAAAACAACTGGAGCACCACTTGAACACCATTGGCATTGACAAATTCGCTATTAGTCAATTGCAAAAGGCAGCCTTACTAGGAACTGCTTCCATCCTGCGACGATATCTGTAATACCATCAAACATCCACATCTGCCTATCCCAGGTCCTTGTTGAGGACTCGATAGGTAAACAAAAATGCCAAATCCAGTCTGAACATCTGGCTAACTGTGCTATGATCCATAATAATAATAATAAAGTTGGAAGGGACCTTGGAGGTCATCTGGTCAAACCCCCTGCTCAGGCAGGAAACCCTATACCATTTCAGACAAATCATTGTCCAGTCTCTTCTTAAAAGCTTCCAGTCTTGGAGCATTCCCCGCTTCTGGAGGCAGGTAGTTCCCCTGGTTAATTGTTCCAACTGTCAGGAAGTTTCTCCTTAGTTCTGATATATTCTTGCACCCCTTACAAAGGTTCAGAATAATGGCAATGAATTATCCATGCGCCCTATAATTTTGAAAACCCAAGTTTTCACACCCCCTGGAATATTGCCTCGCACCCCCCGGTTGGGAACCCGTTCTAGATCCTTGTCTCAAAGGTGCTTCTGTAAGGACATACCTCATCTAAGCCTCCCAAGAAAGCAGAGCTCTTGAAACAGGTCTTGTGGAATAAACTGAAGGACTTTTATGAATTCCAGAGGGTTTAGCAGAGAGATTTATTGTGCAGGTTCAGAAGCACCAGAGACAAGCAATTCTGTACCCCGAGGGCGGGTTCAGACTACAGTTTTATACATTCCTTTCCTCAGGAACAAAGGAACACACATAGAAATCTACATTGTAAAACATTAGGTTCGTTTCTCACAGGCATACAACGGAGAATTTGCTACATGCATTGTATCCGAATGCAATGCGCATTTGGTTAGTCCAGTGGTTCTCAACCTTTTTAATGCCGCGACCCCCAACCAGTCGTAAGTCGAGGACTACTCAACTGGTCATAAGTCTTGGACTACTCAACTGGTGCAGCGCCATTTGCAAAATGGGACTTTTGGCGGGCTCAGCAGGGCAGAGACAGCCTGGACAATTCCTATTGGCTTTTGAAAGCCAATAGAATTAGACTCTATTCAAGAGAGTCTCTTCTATTGGCTTTCAAAAGCCAATAGAATAAAAGGGAGTAGCACAGCTAAGGAAAAGGGGGGAAAAAATGGCGGACTGCATTGTTTGGCGACCCCCGTGAAATGGTCGTTCGACCCCAAATGGGGTCCTGACCCACAGGTTGAGAACCACTGGGTTAGTCACATATTGCTAACACAGCATTATTCCAGTAATTATGCAGACACATCATTATTTTAGTGATTTTTCATTGTTCTACATTACAGGCATTGTCTCAAAGGGAATTTTTATTAGGGATCTAGTGGCAGCAAGGAAAACAAGAGGAGACCTGGAGAAAAACCCGTGCAAGCAGTATATTAAAAGCAATAGTAAAAGCAAGGTTCTACATTTAGGCAAGAAAAACCAAATGCACAAGTACAGCATAGGTGGCACCATGCTCAATAGTAGTAACTGTGAGAGGGACCTCGGAGTCCTAGTAGACAATCACTTAAATATGATCCAGCAGTGTGCTGCAGCTGACAAAAAGGCCAACACAGTGCTAGGCTGCATTAACAGAGGGATAGAATCAAGATCACGTGAAGTATTAATACCACTCTTTAATGCCTTGGTAAGGCCACACTTGGAATACTGCATCCATTTTTGGTCACCACGATGTAAAAAAGATGTTGAGACTCTAGAAAGAGTACAGAGAAGAGCAACAAAGATGATTAGGGGACTGGAGGCTAAAACATATAAGGAACGGTTGCTAGAATTGGGTATGTCTAGTTTAACGAAAAGAAGGACAAGGGGGGACATGATAGCAGTATTCCAATATCTCAGGGGATGCCATAAAGAAGAGGGAGTCAAGCTATTCTCCAAAGGACCTGAAGGCAGGACAAGAAGCAACGGATGGAAACTAATCAAGGAGAGAAGCAACCTAGAACTAAGGAGAAACTTCCTGACAGTGAGAACAATTAACCAGTGGAACAACCTGCCTCCAGAAGCAGTAAATGCTCCAACGCTGGAAGTTTTTAAGAAGAGACTGGAGAGCCATTTGTCCGAAATGGTGTAGGGTTTCCTGCCTGAGCAGGGGGTTGGACTAGATGACCTCCAAGGTCCCTTCCAACTTTATTACTATTACTATTACTCCTCCCCCAAGGGTCCCAGGGTCTGTCCGATTCCCAGCCAATCCGCAGGTGGCATCGTGTTTTGGTAACTGGCTCCCTTGAGCCGCTCCTCAAGGTTTTGTTTCTCCCTGACTCCAAGCACAAGCTGTCCCCTAGATAAGGGTGATGCATTCCTTCAGGATCCAAAAAGATCTTGACAAACTGGAACAAGGGGCCTGTTAAGTCCTGGGAGCGATGGTGAATGAAGAAGACACATGTCTATAGAACAGCTCTTTATTGTGCATTTAGTCAAAACTCCATCAACGAGCAAAGGCACGCAGGCCTCCTTTTATACGTCCCAAATCCCTGGACAAAATGGCAACATCTCTAGGCACTTTTCGCACCTTGCGCATGCGCGCTAGGCTGGTGCCACTCAGTCTGGTCCCGGGCAGCTTTTGCAATTACCGGGGAAACCTTGCAATGTCCCAAGCCTGACTTTTGCAGGCTCAGGACACAATAATAATAGTAATAATAATAGTAGTAAAGTTGGAAGGGACCTTGGAGGTCATCTAGTCCAACCCCCTGCTCAGGCAGGAAACCCTACGCCATTTCGGACAAATGGCCGTCCAGTCTCTTCTTAAAAACTTCCAGTGTTGGAGCATTCACCGCTTCTGGAGGCAGGTTGTTCCACTGATTAATTGTTCTCACTGTCAGGAAGTTTCTCCTTAGTTCTAGGTTGCTTCTCTCCTTGATCAGTTTCCATCCGTTGCTTCTTGTCCTGCCTTCAGGTCCTTTGGAGAATAGCTTGACTCCCTCTTCTTTGGGGCAGCCCCTGAGATATTGGAAGACTGCTATCATGTCCCCCCTTGTCCTTCTCTTCCGTAAACTAGACATACCCAATTCTAGCAACCGTTCCTTATATGTTTTAGCCTCCAGTCCCCTAATCATCTTTGTTGCTCTTCTTTGCACTCTTTCTAGAGTCTCAACATCTTTTTTACATCGTGGTGACCAAAACTGGATGCAGTATTCCAAGTGTGGCCTTACCAAGGCATTGTAGAGTGGTATTAATACTTCACGTGATCTTTATTCTATCCTTCTGTTAATGCAGCCTAGCACTGTGTTGGCCTTTTTGCCAGCTGCAACACACTGCACAACAGGGCCCTATCTAACAAAATGAGCTTGAATGTGGAGAAAAGCCAAGTGTGACACTTAGGCAGGAGAAACCAAAGGCACAAATACAGATTGGGTGAGACCTGGCTTAAAAAACAGTAACTGTGAGTCCTAGTGGACGATCACTTGACTGTGAGCCAGCGGTGTGCAGCAGCAGCTAAAAAAAAAGCTAACACAATCCTGGGTTGTATAAATAGAGGCATAGAATCAAGATCACACATAGTATTAGTACTGCTTTATCAAACCCAAGTTGTTTGGAACGTAGCTCAAGATCCCAAAACAAACCAACTCACCTGGAATTCCAGCGACAAAGTTTTATTCAGAAAGAACTGGAAGGGACTGGAGGCTAAAACATATAAGGAACGGTTGCGAGAATTGGGTATGTCTAGTTTAACGAAGAGAAGGACAAGGGGGGACATGATAGCAGTATTCCAATATCTCAGGGGCTGCCATAAAGAAGAGGGAATTAAGCTATTTTCCAAAGCACCTGAAGGCAGGACAAGAAGCAAAGGGTGGAAACTAATCAAGGAGAGAAGCAACCTAGAACTAAGGAGAAACTTCCTGACAGTGACAACAATTAATCAGTGGAACAGCCTGCCTCCAGAAGCAGTAAATGCTCCAACACTGGAAGTTTTTAAGAAGAGACTGGACAGCCATTTGTCCGAAATGGTGTAGGGTTTCCTGCCCGAGCAGGGGGTTGGACTAGATGACCTCCAAGGTCCCTTCCAACTTTACTACTACTATTATTATTATTATTATATAAGAAGCGTTTGCAAACGCCTGGAGAGCTGAAACACACGCAGGAGTTCAGCCACACCTTAAAGAGCCGTTTGACAATTTTTATATCCTACCCCCGACGCAGATTCCCCCTCTCCTATCACACTCAACGCCCCTTTCCTAATCATCCAATAAACTATCCAGACCACCTAAAAGCACTGTCCCTCCCACGTTCCACTGTCCCTTTGTGTACATCCTAACTATCACCATCTAATTTTCTGTTAACAAAGCTCGGCTCCTATTGTTATTTTTGTATTTCCTCTGCTTGCGATTTAGGTTAGCTAGCAACTTCTGTTTTTCTTACTTGTGTATAGTTTACTTGTCTGACTTTATGACTTTCAGGTGGCTTCTTCAATCAACCTTCATTAGAAATTTCTGAATAAGACTTTATTCCTTTCACTAGTGAGGCCACACCTGGAATACTGCAGCCAATTTTGGTCTCCCTATCACAAAAAAGATGTGGAGAGTTTGGAAAAAAAAAAAAAAAATCAGAGAACCGCAACAAAAATGATCCAAGGCCTGGAGACTGAAACATGCGAAGAACGGCTGCAGGACTTGGGTTTGGCTAGTCTAAAGAAAAGAAGAAATAGGGGAGACGTGATAGCAGTCTTCCAGTATCTGAGGGGCTGCCACAAGGAAGAGGGGGTCACGTTATTCACCAGAGCACCCGAGGCAAGGAGGGGAAACAATGGCTGGAAACTGACCAAAGAGAAGCAACCTGGAATTAAGGAGAAAATTCCTGACAGTGAGGACAATCAACCAGTGGAACAGCCTTCAGAAATCGTGGGTGCTCCATCATTGGAGATTTTTAAGAAGAGACTGGACAGTCACCTGTCTGAGATGGTATAGGTTCTCCTGCTTGAGCGGGGGGCTGGACTAGAAGACCTCCAAGGGCCCTTCCTATTCTATTCTGTTCTGTTCTGTTCTGTTCTGCTCTGCTCTGCTCTTCTCTGCTCTCCTGGGAGAAGGGAATATTAGCAAGACTAGTTCCTCTCTTATTAGAATTTGCTAAACTTAGTTTTAACATGAGTTCTTTTTTTTTAATCTTGGGCTTAGTTATATGAAGTCAGGCCCCTTGGCTGAAAGATGATTGAAGGTGCAAACCCGTAATTATATAATGGATCACGTGACCACCGGATTCCTTCAGCGGTCGTGAGGGTGAAAAATGATACCGAGTCCCTTTTTTTTTTTAGAATTTAGAACGCTCCCTCAATGAGCAGCTGTAAATTGAGGACTACCTGTATATTTCACAAGGCCCTGAAAAGTCAGATTTACTAAAAGGAGGTTGAACAATGCGTGACTCACCGGATAACTCTAAGCTTTGGCTCAGGAGAAAACAAAGAGCTGGTTTTGTAATGACGGGTTGTGCCCCAAATAAACAGTCATTATTACAGCTCTTTCAGTCCTGAAAGATAACCACGGGATTGCCCCATCGAAAAACCTTGCTGCCCCATTTTTGACTAGTCCATCTTATTGTGTGAATCCGATTGGGTTGTGATTCTTGGGTTCTGTGACTCGGGACAACTGGATCGATTCAAGCAGTTAAATCAGTCATGGCTTACTTAGTGTATTGTGTGAACATAGCTTGTCTGGGGGATGTTCCTGGAACTGCCTTTCAAACTTCAACCAGTGCAAAAAGCAGGACTTGGGCTGCTGAGCTGTCACTCATTCAAATGAACACATTTGAAATGGTATAGGGGTTTCCTGTCTGAGCAGGGGGTTGGACTAGATGACCTCCAAGGTCCCTTCCAACTATTATTATTCTTATTATTCTTATTCTTAATCATTACACAGTCAGCCAGATGTTCAAACTGGATTTGGCATTTTTGTCTATCTATCTGGGATAGGCAGATGTGGATGTCTGATGGTATTACAGATATCGTCGCAGGATGGAAGCAGTTCCTAGTAAGGCCGCCTTTTGCAATTAACTAATAGCGAATTTGTCAATGCCAATGGTGTTCAAGTGGTGCTCCAGTTGTTTTGGGATTGCACCCAAGGCGCCTATTACTATTGGTACCACTCTTGCTTGCCTTTGCAACAGCCTTTCTATTTCTATTTGTAGGTCTTTGCATTTTGTTATCTTCTCCAGTTCTTTCTCATCTGTTCTGCTGTCTCCAGGCACTGCCACGTTCACTAGCCAGACTTTTTTGTCTTTCTTATCGACAATTGTTAAGTCCGGGGTGTTATGCTGCAGGTGCTTGTCTGTTTGAATTCTGATTATTATTATTATTATTATTATTATTAATTACACAGTCAGCCAGATATTCAGACTGGATTTGGCATTTTTGTCTATCTATATGGGATAGGCAGATGTGGATGCTTGATGGTATTACAGATATCGTTGCAGGATGGAAGCAGTTCCTAGTAAGGCCGCCTTTTGCAATTGACTAATGGCGAATTTGTCAATGCCGATGATGGTGTTCACATGGTGCTCCAGCTGTTTTGGGATTTGCACCCAAGGTGCCTAATATTATTATTATTACTATTATTATTATTACTACTATTATTATTTTATTAAAAGGCATAAGATTTGGATGTTTACATCAGATGGTTATATTTTTATTTTATTAGGTTTTTTAACCCCATCTTTATTGCTTTATAAGTAGCTCGAGATGGCGAACATACCCAATACTCCCCGTCCTTCTATTTTCCCCACAACACCAACCCTGTGAGATGGGTTGGGTTGAAAGCTCCAAAGCGCCTGAAGGCAGGACAAGAAGCAACGGATGGAAACTCATCAACGAGAGAAGCAACCTAGAACTAAGGAGAAATTTCCTGACAGTGAGAACAATTAGCCAGTGGAACAACCTGCCTCCAGAAGTTGTGAATGTTCCAACACTGGAAGTTTTTAAGAAGAGACTGGACAGCCATTTGTCCGAAATGGTATATAGAGTCTCCTGCTTGAGCAAGGGGTTGGACTAGATGACCTCCAAGGTCCCTTCCAACTTTGTTATTCTGCCTTAGTAAAACCATACTTGGAATATTGCATCCAGTTTTGATCACCATGTTGAGACTCTAGAAAGAGTGTAGAGAAGGATCTGGACAGACTTGAACACTGGGCACTAACTAACAAAATGAAATTCAATGGTGAAAAAAGCAAGGTTCTACATTTAGGCAAGAAAAACCAAATGCACAAGTACAGCATAGGTGGCACTATGCTCAATAGTAGTAACTGTGAGAGGGACCTTGGAGTCCTAGTAGACAATCACCTAAATATGAGCCAGCCGTGTGCTGCAGCTGCCAAAAAAGCCAACACAGTGCTAGGCTGCATTAACAGAAGGATAGAATCAAGACCACGTGAAGTGTTAATACCACTTTACAACGCCTTGGTAAGGCCACACTTGGAATATGGCATTCAGTTTTGGTCACCACGATGTAAAAAAGATGCTGAGACTCTAGAAAGAGTGCAGAGAAGAGCAACAAAGATGATTGGGGGACTGGAGGCTAAAACATAGTTGCTGGAATTGGGTATGTCTAGTTTAACGAAGAGAAGGACGAGGGGGGACATGATAGCAGTGTTCCAGTATCTCACGGGCTGCCCAAAAGAAGAGGGAGTCAAGCTATTCTCCAAGGTGCCTGAAGGCAGGACAAAAAGCAACGGATGGAAACTGATCAAGGAGAGAAGCAACTTAGAACTAAGGAGAAACTTCCTGACAGTGAGAACAATTACCCAGTGGAACAACCTGCCTCCAGAAGCGGTGAATGCACCAACACTGGAAGTTTTTAAGAAGAGACTGGACAGCAATTTGTCCGAAATGGTGTAGGGTTTCCTGCCTGAGCAGGGGGTTGGACTAGATGACCTCCAAGGTCACTTCCAACTTTATTATTATTATTATTATTATTATTATTAATAATAATAATAATAATAATAATAATAAATATGGGATGATAAGAATTGGTGGGCTGGAGAACTGGAGGGAGAGCCTGCATTTCAAAGTAATTGGAGAATGTGATTTATGACTGTAAATTAGAGGAGAGAATTGTGCTTTGATACTATGTTTCATTCCATACAGCATTAACCTTGTGAACCATCAAGCTTCCTCCTTCCATTATATATTCAAGATGGACAGTATTTAATATTTATTTGCTATGTATATGTAGGGGTTTGGGTATATATATATATATATATATATATATATGTTGTACATAGTATGTTTAGGTATGTGTCATGTATGTGTTTCACTTTGAGAGCGGGCAACTAAATTTCATTTTTGAAAGTTAAAGAAAAAGATGCATTAGCTTAAAGAAAAATCGAGAGTCTTGAAAAGGATGTATACAACAACAAGAAGAAAATATTCTATGAGGGTAACTTGGAGGGAGTGACCTAAATTTAATGAGTTAATTGGAGTTAGTTGGAATTGTACTGGTCTGAAAGTGAACTTTCAAGTATGTATGCGAAGTGGACATTTTTTTTTAAAAAATATGCATTAGAATGTTTCAATTTTAGAAATGTTTTTAAAGCAAAGCTTAGTGTTTTAAAATGGATGAAACAAAAAATTCCTTTCAAGATTAAAAAATCCCAAAGAATACAGTGCATTTTTTTTTAATACAAATGGCGATAGATTATAAAGATTATTAAGGGCAGATAGAAATACATACTATTTCAACAGCAAGGAAGATGAAGCAGTAATGGTTAAATTGATTGTTCTATTCCAGTGATGGTGAACCTTTTAGAGACCGAGTGCCCAAACTGCAACCCAAAACCCACTTATGCATCGTCGGGTGCCGGGTGGGTGTGGCCCATTGGCTGGGCGTGGCCCATTGGGTGGGCATGGCTGCGGTGGTAACGGCAGACTGGTTGGGACTGAAAAGTCCCATCAATCAATTCCAACTTTGCAAGATCTTTTTTTTCCCGCGACAAGTTGAAATTGACTGATTGATTGAACTTTTTTTTTTTTGCACACGGTGGCGGAGGCCTAAAGCAAAAAGGTTTTATGAAACCCAGCTGAAGGCCTAGGACTGGGGCGATGGCGCGCGTGCCCATAGAGAGGGCTCTGAGTGCCGCCTCTGGCACCCGTGCCGTAGGTTTACCACCACTGTTCTATTCCAAGAGGAGAATATATTTTCATTTTCATTTCTGGATTTTCTGCTTGCGATGAAAAGAAAATGAAACCTTGACTTTGGTTTTGCTGATTGCGATGAAAAGAAAATGAAACCTAGACTTTGGTTTTGCTGATTGGCAATGAAACATTGGCAAGGAAACCACCAAGGATTTTCTCTCCAAGGTGGCAGGGTTTGGGAATGGC
Organism: Crotalus tigris; assembly: GCF_016545835.1. NCBI lineage: Eukaryota > Metazoa > Chordata > Lepidosauria > Squamata > Viperidae > Crotalus > Crotalus tigris. The sequence continues at coordinate 182,520 of NW_024096925.1, forward strand.
CAGTTTAGACAAAACAAGGAACAGGGCTGACAGGATGGCAGTCTTCCAGTATTTCAGGGGCTGCCACAAAGAAGGGAGGAAGGTCAAACTATTCTCCAAAGCGCCGGAAGGCAGGACAAGAAGCAACGGATGGAAACTCCTCAAGGAGAGAAGCAACTTGGAATTAAGGAGAAATTTCCTGACAGTGAGGGTGAGGCAGACTGGAGAATACATACCGTACTCATAGTAGCAGAACATTTTAGTAGACGCTTCCTTGCTTTGATGTTGTAAGCTTTAGGAAAAGGGAACTTTCCTTCATGTAACAATGAGCTGTGTGACCTGTGTGCTAGTTATTGACTGTAATGGAACATATTGTAAGAAAGGTGTAAGCCAGTGGTTCTCAACCTTTTTAATGCCGCGACCCCCAACCGGTCGTAAGTCGAGGACTACTCAACTGGTGCAGCACCGTTTGCAGAACGGGGCTTTTGGCGGGCTCAGCAGGGCAGAGACAGCCTGGACAATTCCTATTGGCTTTTGAAAGCCAATAGAATTAGACTCTATTCAAGAGACTCTATTCTATTGGCTTTCAAAAGCCAATAGAATAAAAGGGAGTAGCACAGCTAAGGAAAAGGGGGAAAAAATGGCGGACTGCGTTGTTTGACGACCCCCGTGAAATGGTCGTTCGACCCCAAATGGGGTCCCGACCCACAGGTGGAGAACCACTGGCTTAGGAAAAGGGAACTTTCCTTCATGTAACAATGAGCTGTGTGACCTGTGTGCTAGTTATTGACTGTAATGGAACATATTGTAAGAAAGGTGTAAGCAGTAAGCAGTTCTATTCAGATGCTGTAAGATAATATCCTTATAGAGAAATGTAGTATGATAACCAATAATATAAACTTCTCCTTTTCTTCACTCCTGCTATAGCTGATAAGGTAAGGTATAGCTGATAAGGCGGGGCTGGGGTTGTAAAAGGGATAAAACTAATGCCCTGGGAGTAGCCCGAGGGTTCACAATCTGTCATGATAATGCTCTGAACCTTTGCACAAATAAACCTGTTTCTCCAACCCTTCGTGGTCTTGTCTTCTGAATACATATCGAGGTTTTTCTACTACAAGGGCAATTAACCAGTGGAACTCCTTGCCTCCAGAAGTTGTGGGTGCTTCACCACTGGACATTTTTAAGAAGAGACTGGACAGCCATTTGTCCGAAATGGTATAGGATTACCTCCCTGAGCAGGGGGCTGGACTTGAAGACCTCCAAGGTCCCTTTCTAGCTCTATTCTGATTGATTGATTGATTGATTGACTGATCTCTTTTGTTTTTGAACCCTATTCTTAGAATAGAGTAGAGTAGAGTAGAATAAAGATGGAATAGAATAGAATAGAATAGAATAGAATAGAATAGAATAGAATAGAATAGAATAGAATAGAATAGAATAGAATAGAAAAAATGGAATGGAGTGGAATAGAATAGAATAGAATAGAATAGAATAGAATAGAATAGAATAGAATAGAATAGAATAGAATAGAAAATATGGAATGGAATGGAATGGAATGGAATAGAATAGAATAGAAAATATGGAATGGAGTGCAATAGAATAGAATAGAATAGAATAGAATAGAATGGAGAGTGGAATGGAATAGAATGGAATAGAGAGTGGAGTGGAATGGAATGGAGAGCAGAGTGGAGTGGAGTGGAATGGATTAGAGAGTGGAGTGGAGTGGAATGGAATAGAATAGAATGGAGAGCGGAGTGGAGTGGAATGGAATAGAATGGAGAGTGGAGTGGAGTGGAATGGAATAGAGAGTGGAGTGGAGTGGAGTGGAATGGAATAGAATGGAATGGAGAGTGGAGTGGAGTGGAATGGAATGGAATAGAATGGAATGGAGAGTGGAGTGGAGTGGAATGGAATGGAAAGTGGAGTGGAGTGGAATGGAATAGAATGGAGAGTGGAGTGGAGTGGAATGGAATAGAATGGAATGAAGAGTGGAGTGGAGTGGAATGGAATAGAATGGAATAGAGAGTGGAGTGGAGTGGAATGGAATAGAATAGAATGGAGAGCGGAGTGGAGTGGAATGGAATAGAATGGAGAGTGGAGTGGAGTGGAATGGAATAGAGAGTGGAGTGGAGTGGAATGGAATAGAATGGAGAGTGGAGTGGAGTGGAATGGAAAGTGGAGTGGAGTGGAATGGAATAGAATGGAGAGTGGAGTGGAGTGGAATGGAATAGAATGGAATGGAGAGTGGAGTGGAGTGGAATGGAAAGTGGAGTGGAGTGGAATGGAATAGAATGGAATAGATTAGAGAACGGAGTGGAGTGGAGTGGAATGGAATAGAGAGTGGAGTGGAGTGGAATGGAATAGAATAGAATGGAGAGCGGAGTGGAATGGAATGGAATAGAATGGAGAATGGAGTGGAATGGAATAGAATGGAATGGAATGGAATAGAATAAAATGGAATGGAGAGCGGAGCGGAGTGGAATGGAATAGAATGGAATGGAGAGTGGAGTGGAGTGGAATGGAAAGTGGAGTGGAGTGGAATGGAATAGAATGGAATAGATTAGAGAACGGAGTGGAGTGGAGTGGAATGGAATAGAGAGTGGAGTGGAGTGGAATGGAATAGAATAGAATGGAGAGCGGAGTGGAATGGAATGGAATAGAATGGAATGGAGAATGGAGTGGAATGGAATAGAATGGAATGAAGAGTGGAATGGAATGGAATAGAATAAAATGGAATGGAGAGCGGAGCGGAGTGGAATGGAATAGAATGGAATGGAGAGTGGAGTGGAATGGAATGGAGAGCGTAGTGTAGTGTAGTGTAGAATCTGGAAGGGACCTCGGAGGTCTTCTAGTCCAGCTACAGGAGAACCTATACCATTTCAGACAAGTGACTGTCCAGTCTCTTAAAAACCTCCAGTGATGGAACACCCACAATTTCTGGAGGCCAGCTGTTCCACTGGTTAATTGTCCCTACTGACAGGAAATGTCTCCTTAATTCCAGAATAGTTTGACCCCTCCTCTTTGTGGCAGCCCCTCAAATACTGGAACACTGCTATCATGTCTCCCCTATTTCTTCTTTTCTTTAGACTAGCCAAACCCAAGTCCCACAGCTGGTTCTTTGTATGTTTTAGTCTCCAGGCCTTGGATCATCTTAGTTGCTCTTCTCTAAATTTTGTTCCAAACTCTGAACATATTTTTTTGTGGTAGGGGTGACCAAAATTGGCTGCAGCATTCCAGGTGTGGCCTCGCTAGGGTTTTATAAAGCAGTACTAATATTGTGTGTGATCTTGATTCTCTGCCTCCGTTTACACAACCCAGGATTGTGTTGGCTTTTTTGGCTGCTGCTGCTGCACCCGGCTGACTCATAGTCAAGTGATCATCCACGAGGACTCCAAGGTCCCTCTCACAGTGACTGTTTTTATAGCAGTCTGTATTTGCGCCTTTGGCTTTGCCTGCCTGGCAAATCTAGACAGCATACTAAAAAGCAGAGACATCACCCTGCCAACAAAAGTGCGTATAGTCCAGGCCATGGTTTTCCCAGTTGCAATGTATGGCTGCGAAAGGTGGACCATAAGAAAGGCTGAACGCCAAAGAATGGAGGCCTTTGAACTCTGGTGCTGGAGAAGACTCCTGCGAGTTCCCTGGACTGCAAGGTGATCCAACTGGTCAGTCCTGGAGGAGATCAACCCCGACTGCTCTTTAGAAGGCCAGATCCTGAGGTTGAAACTCAAGTCCTTTGGCCACCTAAGGAGAAGGAAGGACTCGCTGGAGAAGAGCCTGATGCTGGGAAATATGGAGGGCAAGAGAAGGAGAGGACGACAGAGAAGGAGGTGGCTGGATGGAGTCCCTGAAGCAGTAGGTGTGAACTTAAATGGACTCCAGAAGATGGTAGAGGACAGGAAGACCTGGAGGAACGTTGTCCATGGGGTCGCGATGGGTCGGACACGACTTTGCAATTAACAACAACAAAAACTTTGCTTTTCTCCACATTGGAACTCGTTTTGTTGGCTAGGGAGGGCGCATTGCTCCAGTTGGTCAAGATCTCGCTGGATCTTGAGTCGGTCTCCTGGGGTGTCGGCTACTCCTGCCAGCTCGGTGCCATCTGCAAATAAATACTCCTTCTTCATCGGCACGAAATCACGGCGCTGCCAAACCCAAGTCCCACAGCCGGTTCTTCGTATGTTTTAGTCTCCAGGCCAGTGGTTCTCCACCTGTGGGTCGGGACCCCATTTGGGGTCGAACGACCATTTCACGGGGGTCGCCAAACAATGCAGTCCGCCATTTTTTTCCCCCTTTTCCTTAGCTGTGCTACTCCCTTTTATTCTATTGGCTTTTGAAAGCCAATAGAATAGACTCTCTTGAATAGAGTCTAATTCTATTGGCTTTCAAAAGCCAATAGGAATTGTCCAGGCTGTCTCTGCCCTGCTGAGCCCGCCAAAAGTCCTATTCTGCAAACGGTGCTGCACCAGTTGAGTAGTCCTCGACTTACGACCAGTTGAGTAGTCCTTGACTTACGACCAGTTGGGGGGTCGCGGCATTAAAAAGGTTGAGAACCACTGCTCCAGGCCTTGGATCATCTTAGTTGCTCTTCTCTGAATTTTCTTCCAAACTCTACCAACATCTTTTTTTGTGGTACGGGTGACCACAATTGGCTGCAGCATTCCAGGTGTGGCCTCGCTAGGGTTTTATAAAGCGGTGCTAATATGGTGCGTGATCTTGATGCTCTGCCTCCGTTTACGCAACCCAGGATTGACTTTGCTTTTTCTCCACATTGGAACGCGTTTCGTTGGCTAGGGAGGGCGCATTGCTCCCGTTGGTCAAGATCTCGCTGGATCCTGAGTCGGTCTCCTGGGGGGTCCGCTACTCCTGCCAGCCTTCTGCAAAGAAAGCCTCCTTCTCCATCGGCACGCAATCCAGGGCGCTGCCCGCCTTCCCGGTCCTCCCCACGGGCTCCCCACGCGCGCCGGGAGAAACGAAAGCTCGGCGGAGGGAAGAAGCCCAGCTGCGCAACGCCCAGCCCGAGCGGGATTTGCCGAGCGGGCGCACGTGGCCGCCTCCCCGCCGCCCCCTCCCCAGCCCCGCTTCTCCCCCTTCTCTCCCCCCCAGACGTCGCCCAGCCCAGCCAGCCAGCCAGCCGCCGGCATCGCCTTTCTCCGGAGCGCAGCAGCCTCGCCACCGCGGAAGATGAAGGCGCCCTTGGCCATCCTCCTCCTGACCTCCTGCTTCTGCCTGGATGGTGGTGAGGCCTCTTGCGCAGCCCCCCCAGCCCCCCCCCAAAGCCTCCCCTTCCAGGCGGGGAATCGCCTTCCCTTCTGCCCCCGGACGGGCCGAAACCTCCGCCCTCCCCCAGCCTCCCGCGCAGGGTGCGCGCCTGGCGCCCCGGGCGAGTTTGGAGCCCGGCGGCGGGGGCAGATGCCGGAGTTCCCAAAAGGAATCTCGGGGTGGGGGGCAAGAGGGGATGGCTCGCCTTTCCTTCCTTCCTTCCTTCCTTCCTTCCTTCCTTCCTTCCTTCCTTCCTTCCTTCCTTTCTCCTTCCCCTACCTCCCTTCCTTCATCCCTTCTTCCCCCGCTCTCTCCTTCCATTCTAACTTCCCTCCTCTCTCTCCATTCATCCTTTTTTCCTTTTTCCCTCCCTCTCTCCTTTCATTCTTCCTCCTCCCTCTCCTTCCTCCCGCCCCCCTTCATTCATTCTCTTCCTTTTCCCCTTCCTCTCTCCTTCCATTCTTCCTCCCTCCCTCCCTCCCTCCATTCATCCTTTCTTCCTTTTCCCCTCCCTCTCTCCTTCCATTCTTTCTCCCTCCCTCCCTCCATCCTTTCTTCCTTTTCCCCTCCCTCTCTCCTTCCTCCCTCCATTCATCCTTTTTTCCTTTTCCCCTCCCTCTCTCCTTTCATTCTTCCTCCCTTCCTCCCTTCATCCTTTCTTTCTTTTCCCTCCTTCCATTCTTCCTCCTCCCTCTCCTTCCTCCCTCCCTTCGTCCTTTCTTCCTTTTCCCCTCCCTCTCCTTCCTCCCTCCATTCATCCTTTTTTCCTTTTCCCCTCCCTCTCTCCTTTCATTCTTCCTCCCTTCCTCCCTCCCTTCATCCTTTCTTTCTTTTCCCTCCCTCCTTCCGTTCTTCCTCCTCCCTCTCCTTCCTCCCTCCATCCTTTCTTCCTTTTCCCCTCACTCTCTCCTTTCATTCTTCCTCCCTCCCTCCATTCATCCTTTCTTTTCCCTCCCTCCTTCCATTCTTCCTCCTCCCTCCCTCCCTTCGCCTTTTCTTCCTTTCCCCCTCCCTCTCCTTCCTCCATTCATCCTTTTTTTCCTTTTCCCCTCCCTCTCTCCTTTCATTCTTCCTCCGTCCCTCCATTCATCCTTTCTTTCTTTTCCCCTCCCTCTCTCCTTTCATTCTTCCTCCCTCCCTCCATTCATCCTTTCTTTCTTTTCCCCTCCCTCTCTCCTTTCATTCTTCCTCCCTCCCTCCATTCATCCTTTCTTTCTTTTCCCCTCCCTCTCTCCTTCCATTCTTCCCTCCCTCCCCTTTCTTTCTCTCCTTTCTTCCTGCTTCCTTCCTTCATTCCTTGCCTCCAGCCACGTTTCTCGGCCTTCTAAACCCTGCAGGGTTGAGCTTCAAGGAGGCTGAATTTCTCTCTGGAGAAAGGGGAGGGAGGAGGAGTTGCTGCCCCCCCCCCCATGCCAGGAAGAGAAATGCTTTCTGCACATGGTCAGGGGCTGAACTTCTTCCGAATCAGAGCTGGGGTTCCCCACGGCAGGTGGTCCTGGACAGGGAAGGGGCTGTTTTGTTGCCTTCCTTATTAGTCAAGGCCAGCCTGCAGAAGGGTGCCTGGTGTCTTTCTCCTGGGGGGGGGAGGGACCCCACCTGGGGATGGAAGGCAGGGGAGCCCCCCACTTTGCAGAGGTGGAGATGGGGGGGTGTCTCTGTCTGTAGGGAAGGTGGGGAGGAGGGCAAAGCTTCAGGATCTCTCCCATGGTGATGCATTTGTTGTTGCAAATTCTTTAATCTTTAGTGCCATCAAATGATGCGTGTCCCAGGTTGGTTTCTTATCATTTGAGGAAAGGTCTCACATAATAATAATAATAATAATAATAATAATGATGATGATGATGATGATGATGATGTTGGAAGGGACCTTGGAGGTCATCTAGTCCAACCCCCTGCTCAGGCAGGATAGCTGTCCAGTCTCTTCTTAAAAACTTTATACTCTCTGGAGCCTTTTGTTTGGAGTTGTTCCTGTGGCATGAACCTTGACCTGAATGTGAGTGTGCTCTTTTGGTATTCTCATGGTGATGGCTTAATCCTATTATGTCCCAAAGGTCATATCCTGCTTCCCTGGGGCTGTGGCTAATGATTCTTAGAGTTTGGGTGAGGTATGCAGATTTTAAGCGTCTTTGTCTTCTTAATCTCCTAGCTTCAACCTTCCTGAATGGTTTACATCTGCATTTGTACAGAGCTGGTTTCTGCTTGGGGGAGGCAGACTTGGGGCTATTAAGGAAAAAAACTGGGCATGCTTTTCTGCCTCTTTATGATCCTTTGAGGAAATATATTTTTCTGCCCTTTTAATATTTCCTTTTCTGGGGGGCTGACTTCCCGCAGCGTCTTTTTCCTTAGCTCTGACCATTTTATCCATTTTCAGATCCACGTCTTTCTCCATCTCACATTTATCATATAGTTCAACAGTGTTTGGTTTTGTTTTATTTTTTTTTTTTTAAAAAAAACCCCAAATCCACAAACCTTCTCTTTTGGATTCCCCCCTCCCTTCCACCCTGGCTGCCCTCCAGATGTTTCCACTGGGGAATTTGCAAGTTGGAAACCCCCACGTTTGGAGAACGTTACATTGAAGGTGGGGCAAAAAACTTCACCGTGGGGCTGAAGGAGATGTAGTTTGAATCCTCTTCAGAGGTAGAATGTTTTTAATGATCAGGAGTGGAAGACCAGGTCCACACATTAATGTTAAAATTAACTGATTTATTGATAACGGTCCATGTATCTGAACCTCTGGGCTAATAATCAGCATGGAATGGAATAGAATAGAATAGAATAGAATAGAATAGAATAGAATAGAATAGAATAACAGAGTTGGGACCTTGAAGGTCATCTAGTCCAACCCCCTGCTCAGGCAGGAAACCCTATACCATTTCGGACAAATGGCTGTCCAGTCTCTTCTTAAAAACGTCCAGTGTTGGGGCATTCACCGCTTCTGGAGGCAAGTTGTTCCACTGGTTAATTGTTCTCACTGTCAGGAAGTTTCTCCTTAGTTCTAGCTTGCTTCTCTCCTTGATGAGTTTCCATCCATCACTTCTTGTTCTGCCTTCAGGCGCTTTGGAGAAGAGCTTGACTCCCTCTTCTTTGTGGCAGCCCCTCAGAGATTGGAAGACTGCTATCATGTCCCCCCTTGTCCTTCTCTTCGTTAAACTAGACATACCCAATTCTAGCAACTGTTCTTCACAGGTTTTAGCCTCCAGTCCCCTGATCATCTTTGTTGCTCTTCTCTGTACTGTAGTTACTAGAGTCTCAACATCTTTTTTACATCGTGGTGACCAAAACTGGATGCAGGATTCCAAATGTGGCCTTACCAAGGCATTGTAAACTGCATTAAACTAGACCAGGGGTAGGCAACTTTGGCTCTTTTATGACTTGTGGACTTCAACTCCCAGGCTGGCTCAGGAATTCTGGGCGTTGAAGTCCATAAGTCATAAAAGAACCAAGGTTGCCTACCCCTGAACTAGACCTACCCAATTCCAGCAACCGTTCCTTATATGTTTTAGCTTCCAGTCCTCTAATCATCTTTGTTGCTCTTCTCTGCACTCTTTCCAGAGTCTGAACATCTTTTTTACATTGTAGTGACCAAAACTGGATACAGTATTCCAAGTGTGGCCTTACCAAGGCCTTGTAGAGTGGTATTAATACTTCGCATGATCTCGCGTGAACTTCACGGCTGCATTCAAACAACACGTGGAACTTGATCAGTCTTAATCTTGGTTAGCGGTTTGGCTTGTGTGAATGGCAGGTGGGTGGGGCGTCAAAACTGTAATTTGTCCTCCAGGTCCTGGTTTGTCCCAAAGGTGCTTTTTTCAACTGGACTTTCTTGTTTTCTTTGAAGACCTTTCACTTCTCATCCAAGAAGCTTCTTCAGCTCTGACTGGATGGTGGGGAATGAATTAGAATTAGAATAACAGAGTTGGAAGGAACCAACAAGGATTATTAAGGGGCTGGAGGATAAAACATACAAAGAACGGTTGCAGGAATTGAATATGTCTGGTCTAATGAAAAGAAGAACCAGGGGGGACATGATAGCAGTGTTCCAATATCTCAGGGGCTACCCCAAAGAAGAGAGAGTCAAGGTATTCTCCAAAGGCAGGATGAAGCAACGGATGGAAACTAATCAAGGAGAGAAGCAACCTGGAACTAAGGAAACATTTCTTAAAAGTGAAAACAATTAATCAGTGGAACTCCTTGCCTCCAGAAGCTGTGAATGCTCCAACACTGGAAGTTTTTAAGAGGAGATTGGACAACCATTTGTCCAAAATGGTATAGGATCTCCTGCTTGAGCAGAGGGTAGGACTAGAAGACCTCCAAGGCCCCTTTCAAATCTGTTATTCTGATATTCCGTATGAAAGTGTCTCCTGCTTGAGCAGGGGGTTGAACTAGAAGACCTCCAACGTCCCTTTCAACTCTGTTATTCTCTTATTCTGCTTGTGGCTATGAGACAGCAAAACCTGAACCATGATAAGCCGGCACATGACTTTGAGATGGGAACCGAAAGTCTGAGATTTTCACAGTTGTCTAATTGTGTGAAAATATATATATATATTCATCTCTTCTGCTTTATTTAGCAATAAAGAGGGGAAAACATGCAAATTAGCTCATAACGGACTCTAAACAGTCTGGACTTTTAATAGGAAGTCAAAATTTTCCCCTTTCTGCATTGTCACCACCTAATCCTTCACCCTAAGATGGGCCACATGAAAATTTAATAAATAAATACATAAATAAAGGAATTTCAGCTCTTAGGATTCCCCTGCTGGTATGCTGGCTGAGGAATTCTGGGAGCTGAAGTCCACAGGTCTTAAAAGTTGCCCAGGTTTGAAAAATGCTGATTTAATTGAAGCATGCACGGAAATTTCTCCCCTCCTCTTGGCATATCGATCTGGTTTTTGGGCTAAATTTGGGTGGCAGGAATTCTGTCTGAATGGGAAAAGGTTTGTTGTGATCTGTGGAGGTGGAGGTTTGTAGGTTTGTAGGTTAGCTTTCTATGAAAAAAAGCTGGAAGGTTGAGGACAGAACATGCAACATCTCCCTCACCTTTTTCCAAATTTGTTCTCAGAAAATGAGGAAGTGATCTATAAGCTGCATTGATCCACACACAATGGACCAGAAATCCATTGGATTTCTCAAAGTTGGAGAGTTGAAGAACGTCTGTTGGGTTGAGTGTGGCATCCTGTCCTTTGAGGCTTCTTTGAGTTTCTTGGGTCTTCTCAGTTTTTTGGTTGTTCAGTTTTTGGAGGAGCCCCAAAGCTGGTTGGAGATGGGCCACCACGAGGGCAGATCTTGGCTGTAGAGCAGTATTTGCCAACCTTGGCAAACTTAAGGTGGGTTAACTTCAACTCCCAGCTGGATGAGGAATTCTGGGAGTTGAAGTCCACCCATCTTCAACTGGCCTTGGTTGGGAGCTACTGCTCTACAGCCAAGGTCTTCCCTCGTGGTGGCCCGTCTCCAACCAGCACTGGGGTTCCTCCAAAAACAGAACAACCAAGGAACTGAGAAGACCCAAGAAATCTGGACAATGGTTGACAAACGTTGTCCTGTCCTGAGTGGGTGAACAGGAACAGCACATCCAAAACTAAGAACTTCCCCAAATGAGGAGAGGAAAGTGGGGACAGAAAGAGGAAACTTAGTGAGGGTGTTAGAAGAAGCTGGGCCACCTGGGTGGGAGGCCACATCTGGAAATATCAGTTGGGGGGCAGGGGGAACCCCAAACAGGAAATCTGTCCGTCCACCTGCAAAGTCTTGAGGAACTCGGCTCAGAATGAGCCTTGAGGGCCCAGGTGTGCCCACTCCTCCCCAGCAGAAGACCCACAGATCCACCTTCACTTCCTCAGCAGCAACCAAACAAGCTATCACAATCCTGGGTTGTATAGAGGCATAGAATCAAGATCACACGAAGTATTAGTACCGCTTTATAAAACCCAGGTGAGGCCACACCTGGAATACTGTAGCCAATTTTGATCCCCGTATCAAAAAAAAAAAAAAAAAGACGTTGAGAGTTTGGAAAAGATTCAGAGAAGAGCAACGAAGATGATCCAAGGCCTGGAGACTAAAGCATATGAAGAAGAGCTGTGGGACTTGGGTTTGGCTAGTCTAAAGAAAAAAAGAAATAGGGGTGACATAATAGCAGTATTCCAGTATTTGAGGGGCTGCCACAAAGAAGAGGGGGTTACATTATTCTCCAAAGCACCAGAAGGAAGGATGAGAAACAATGGATGGAAACTGACCAAAGAGAGAAGCAACCTAGAATTAAGGAGAAACTTCCTGACAGTGAGGACAATCAACCAGTGGAACAGCTTTGCCTCCCAGAAATAGTGGGTGCTCCATCACTGGAGATTTTAAAAAAGAGGCTAGACTAGGGGTAGGCCACCTTGGCTCTTTTATGACTCGTGGACTTCAACTCCCAGAATTCCTGAGCCAGCCATGCTGAGGGAAAAGGGAGAGGTTTCCAAGCTGAGCCATGCTGGCTCAGGAATTCTGGGAGTTGAAGTCCACGAGTCATGAAGGGGGCCATAGTTTCCCCATGCTGGCTCAGGAATTCTGGGAGTTGAAGTCCACGAGTCATAAAAGAGCCAAGGTTGTCTACCTCTGGGCTAGACAGCCACTTGTCTGAGATGGTGTAGGTTCTCCTGCATGAGCAGGGGGCTGGACTAGATGACCTCCAAGGTCCCTTCCAGCTCTATTCTATTAAGATGAAGCTGAGAAGATCATCTGATTCTACTTGGAAGAATCGTATTTGTCAGAAACCAAGATGTAATTTTTGGCTTGTTTGTTGGTTTTTGAATAAAAAGCTTGCTAGCTTTTCTACAACCAAACTCTGGATTCTCAAACCAGCCGTGTGGTATTCTACTACAGGAGCCCACTCATAACATGGTTACATCCAGGAGCTAAGAATTCCTCTATGGCAGTGGTTCTCAACCTGTGGGTCGGGACCCCATTTGGGGTCGAACGACCATTTCACAGGGGTCGCCAAACAACTGCAGTCCGCCCTTTTTTCCCCCTTTTCCTTAGCTGTGCTACTCCCTTTTATTCTATTCGCTTTTGAAAGCCAATAGAATAGACTCTCTTGAATAAAGTCTAATTCTATTGGCTTTCAAAAGCCAATAGGAATTCTCCAGGCTGTCTCTGCCCTGCTGAGCCCGCCAAAAGTCCCATTCTGCAAACGGTGCCGCACCAATTGAGTAGTCCTCGACTTACGACCGGTTGAGTAGTCCTCGACTTACGACCGGTTGGGGGTCGTGGCATTAAAAAGGTTGAGAACCACTGCTCTATGGACCCCTGATTGGGGGGGGGGGATTTTGCAATCTTGGGGGTTGAAGTCACAGGGAAAAGAGGAGGAGGATCTTTGCCAGGAACGCTTATCTCAGGAAGAAAGAATGTGGACTATTGAAGGTCAGACCCAGCGGGTGAGAAGGCAAGTTGTTTGAGACCTTCAGAGATATAAGCCTGGCCTCCAGTTCACAGAGAGCCAGAGAAAAATGAGCCAGTGGGTTGCTTTGTTATAGAAGTAAGTAGCTGAACCACATCTCCCAAGAGTCCCATCCAGGAAGGGAGTAGAGAGGGATGCTGGGAGTTGTAGTTCAGGAGCCTTTGGAAGACCACCTGTTGGCCATTCCCGAAGGTGTCATCCCGAGAAGAAGCAGCTGATCAGGGTGGCCAAAGGAATTAAGGATGAATACAGATAGTCCTGGAATTGCGGTCGTTAAGCAGGTCATCACATTTTAGGACTTTTTTGGGGGGTGGTTGCAAAGCGAACGTAGCAATTGTTAAGTGAAGCCATTGTCTTCAATGGGCATTTTTTTATTGGCCAGGAACAAGAAGCAAATACACTTTACAGCAAAAAAAACCAGTCATAAATCACAATTGTGTGTACACATGGGTTGATTGCCCAGGGCCTAAAATGTGATCATGTGATCCCAGAGGGAGGGGCAGCTCTCAGAACTTTCAATCTAGCTCCTAAGTACCGTTTTTGGGACTTCCTTATTACTTTGTATCGGCCATAACACGAGGACTCCCTATGCAGGCCATCTCTGCATGTTGAAAGACACGGCTAGCGGTGTGCATGCTGGGAAACCTTTTAAAACAGCTTTAATAATGATAATAAAGTTGGCAGGGACCTTGGAGGTCATCTAGTCCAACCCCTGGCTCAGGCAGGAAACCCTATACCGGAGGTAGGCACCTTTGGCTCTTTTATGACTTGTGGACTTAAATACCCAGAATTCCTGAACCAGCCATGCAGACTCAGGAATTCTGGGAGCTGAAGTCCAAGAGTCATAAAAGAGCCAAGGTTGACTAATCCTGCCCTAGACCATTTCAGACAAATGGCTGTCCAGTCCCTTCTCAAAAACTTCCAGTGTTGGAGCATTCACAGCTTCTGGAGGCAAGGAGTTCCACTGATTAATTGTTCGGTCAGCAAATTCCTCCTTAGTTCCAGCTTGCTTCTCTCCTTGATTAATTCCCATCTGTTGCTTCTTGTCCTGCCCTTTGGTGCTTTGCAGAATAATGTGACCCCCCTCTTCCTTGTGGCAGCCCCTCAGATACTGGGACGCTGCTATCATGTCTCCTCTATTTCTTATTTTCTTTAGACTAGCCAAACCCAAGTCCCGCAGCCGTTCTTCTTGTCCTGCCTTCAGGAGCTTTGGAGAATAGCTTGACTCCCTCTTCTTTGGGGCAGCCCCTGAAATACTGGAACACTGCTATCATGTCCCCCCTCGTCCTTCTCTTCACTAGACTAGACACTCCCAATTTTGGAGGATCAGTCTGCCTCAGATTCAAGGTGGAGTGGGTGGGTGGTAGCACGGACTTCATAAAAGTCTTACTGGGTAGTTCTAGATTTGATCATGTTCAAAGGACTCTTTATAAGACGTTCTCTTATGAAGTACCACTCGGAATATTGGATCCATTTTTTTTTTGGTCTCCCCGATATAAAAAAGATGTTGAGTCTGTAGAAAAAATGTGGAGAAGAGCAACAAAGATGATTAGGGAGCTGGAGGCTAAAATATATGAAGAATGGTTGCTGGAATTGGGTCTGTCTAGTTTAATGAAGAGAAGGACGAGGGGGGACATGATAGCAGTCTTCCAATATCTCAGGGGCTGCCCCAAAGAAGAGGGAGTCAAGCTATTCTCCAAAGCCCCTGAAGGCAGGACAAGAAGCAAGCTGGAATTAAGGAGAAACTTAATAATAATAATAATAATAATAATAATAATAATAATAATAATAATAATAATAATAACTGGAGCACCACTTGAACACCATTGGCATTGACAAATTTGCTATTAGTCAATTGCAAAAGGCGGCCTTATTAGGAACTGCTTCCATCCTGCGACGATACCTGTAATACCATCAAACATCCACATCTGCCTATCCCAGGTCCTGGGTAAGGACTCGATAGGTAGACAAAATGCCAAATCCAGGCTGAACATCTGGCTGACTGTGCGATGAATGATAATAAATAATAATAATAAAGTTGGAAGGGACCTTGGAGGTCATCTAGTCCAACCCCCTGCTCAGGCAGGAAACCCTATACCATTTTGGACAAATGGCTGTCCAGTCTCTTCTTAAAAACTTCCAGTGTTGGAGCATTCACCGCTTCTGGAGGCAGGTGGTTCCACTGGTTAATTGTTCTGTCAGGAAGTTTCTCCTTAATTCTAGGTTGCTTCTCTCCTTGATTAGTTTCCACCCGTTGGAAGTGCATAGAGGAATATTGCAACAAACATAGAATCTGAGGCTCAGCTAATACTGACAGTCCTACTAGGGATCGGTAATCCCCGATCATTTACCAACTGTTCAAAATTACGATTCCTCCTCCCCCCCAAAAGCTATTTACAACCCGTTCCACTGATTAATTGTTCTCACTGTCAGGAAATTTCTCCTTAATTCTAGGTTGCTTCTTTCCTTGATTAGTTTCCAACCGTTGTTTCCTGTCCTGCCTTCAGGTGCTTTGGAGAATAGCTTGACTCCCTCTTCTTTGGGGCAGCCCCTGAGATACTGGAAGGCTGCTATCCTGTCCCCCCTCGTCCTTCTCGTCGTTAAACTAGACATACTCAATTCCAGCAACTGTTCTTTGTATGTTTTACCCTCCAGTCCCCTAATCATCTTTGTTGCTCTTCTCTGCACTCTTTCTAGAGTCTCAATGTCTTTTTTACATCGTGGTGACCAAAACTGGATGCAGTATTCCAAGTGTGGCCTTACCAAGGCCTTGTAAAGTGGTATTAACACTTCATGTGATCTTGATTCTGTCCCTCTGTTAATGCAGCCCAGCACTGTGTTGGCCTTTTTGGCAGCTGCAGCACACGGCTGGCTCCTATTTAGGTGATTGTCTTCTAGGACTCCGAGGTCCCTCTCACAGTTACTACTATTGAACAAGGTGCCCCCTATGCTGTACTTCTTGACAGTTACAACAATGAATCAGTGGAACTGCTTGCATCCAGAAGTTGTGAATGCTGCAACCCTGGAAGTTTTTAAGAAGAAATTGGACAGCCATTTGTCTGAAATAGTATGGGATCTCTTGCTTGAGGTTAGATTAGACTAGACCTCTAAAAAGACGTCATTTCCACTCCTGTTATTCTAGTTGTTTCTTCATTATTCTCCTGGTCTTTCGATAAGGAACAGCTCATAAACATTGGCCATTGTCTGGACTGGCTTTCCTCATATTTTTAGCTTTCCTTTTTTTTTTTTTTTTAAACGGTTGCGCTTCTCCATTGTTTAACAAAACTGGGAAATCGAAAGCTAAAAGCCTAAAAGGAAAGCAGGGTGTGAGGCAAGAAAGAGAAACACAACATTTTTTTTTAATTTATGGATTTTGAAAGCTGCCCTTGCACCCCGTTCCACAAAACCAGCCTAGGAAATCAAAAGTTAAAAACCTGAAACAAAAGCTGAATAGGGAAGAAAAGGAAATAGGCAAATTTCTATTTTAACAAAATTTTATTAAATTTATATAGGTAAGGAAAAATAGGAAGAATACAGGTATGGTAAAGGGAAGGGTAAAAGGAAAGGAGGAGGGGAAGGAGATAAGGAATTAGGCTAAAATAAGGATAGGTACAATCACATATTTCAACAAACAAAAGCAACCGTCTGATTCATAATAATGAGTAAGTATCATATTCAACCATTTTTAACAAAGCTTAAACTGTAACATATTAAAAATAATTAGTAAACAAATACGTTGATCTATTAAGTAAACACTACTAATAAAATCACAAAAAAAATAAATCCTAACAATCAAAAGTAACAAATGAAAATCAGTAAATCAGGAAAAGTAATCGTATCATCAAAATGTTAGTTAGAACTCGATTAAAAATCAGTCATCTGTTCTAAAATATTAAATCCTTCAAGTTCTAATGTGTTTCTAACCATTGATTAAAATTTTTCCCAAGTTCTAAAATAAATTGAATCCTCTTTTTCTTTCATTTCTTTTTTTTATTTAAAAGTTTTATAAATTTATTACAATATAAACCCCCCCACCCCTTCCCCCCTACCCCACTTCCCAGAGCTTGATTACAGGATAAAAAATAAAATAAACAAACATAATCTAACTAACATAAACCAACTATATTACCAATCAAAACCATAACACACCTTAACTCCTTCTCCAAACAAATATTAACAAATTAAATCAAAGATAATAAGATAATTAAAACTATTAATAATTATCTAAAATCTACTCAAAAGCAAGATAATAATACTTTTCAATCTCGTATTTCTTCTGAATGTAATCAGTCCATCTTCTCCAAACCATAATATATTTTTCTTGTGATTGATCCTTCAAATAGGCAGAGTTTTTTGCCATTTCTGCTAAATTAGACACTTTAAGTATCCATTCTTCCAAAGTAGGAAATAAGTTTTTCTTCTAATATTGCCCCACCAATAATCTTGCAGCAGTTATGAAGTTATGAAACTAATGAAATTAGTTTCTTTAACATCCAAATCTACAATAATACCCAACAAAAATAATTGCGGAGTAAACTTTATCTTTCTCTTAAAAATCTTTTGAATATTCCACCAAATCTTAATCCAAAAAGCTTTAATATCTCTACAAGTCCACCAAATATGAAAATAAGTTGCATCTAAATTTCCACATCTCCAACATTTGGGCTGTAAATTCGGATACATGCGGGACAACTTTTGGGGATCCAAATGCCCTTTTTTTCTTTCATTTCTAATGTTAGTCTATCCATTTCTGCACACTCTAGAATTTTGGTAATAATAATCTGGTCAGATGGTAGATTCTCATTTTTCCAAAATTGGGCAAATACTATCCTTGCAGCAGTTAAAACATGCAATATCAAGTAGTCATTCTCTTTACCATAATTAGGTCTTAATATTCCTAACAAAAACAATTCTGGTTTAAATTCTGTTTGTAGTTTCATCATCTTTTCCAACCATCTATGGATCTTAGACCAATATTTCTTAGCGATAGGGCATGTCCACCAGGCATGGTAATAAGTGCCTGGCTGTGGTTTACATTTCCAGCAAATATCCGAAACATTTTTAAACATTTTCGCTAAGCGAACTGGTGTCATATGCCATCTATAAAACATCTTATATAAGTTTTCTTTATATGCTACCGCTTTTGTAAGCTTAATGTTTTTATCCCAAAGTTTTTGCCAGTCTTCCAAATCTATAGAATATCCAACGTTCTTTGCCCATACTATCATTGTTTCTTTCACTTGTTCTTCTTCCATCTTCCAGTTTAGAAGAAATTTATAGAGTTTTCTAATCAAATTCTCATCTGTTTTTAACAAAATTTTATCCAATGGGGTCTGTTCTTTGTAAAAACCTGTCAATTTTATATCTTGTTTTGTATCTTGTTTGAATTTGCAAGTAGGACCACCATGTCAAGTCAATACCTTGTAGTTGTAAAGTTTGCCTGTCCTTAAGTTTTCCCTCTTTATCTAAAATGTCTTTATAACTAACCAGTTTGTCATAATTCATCAGATTTGGATAAGCAAATGCTTCCATTGTTGAAAGCCACTCAGTTTCATGTATATTTTATGTTTAATTTTCTCCCATTCTGAAAATAGTACGTTATCGCATGATTCTGAAAGTACTTATGTGCCTTAGATTTCTTATACCATATAAAAGCATGCCAACCTAGCTGAAGGTCTTGTCCCTCTGAATAAAGCAATCTTTTATTTCTCAGTACAATCCATTCTTTAAGCCAAAGCAAAATAGCTGCTTGATAATAAAGTCTCCAATCTGGAAATCCAAAGCCCCCTCTATCCTTAAATTCTTGTAACAATTTACATTTGATTCTCGCCTTCTTTTTTTTTGCCATATAAATCTTAAAATCATTGCATTTAAATCATCAAAAAAATTCTTAGTAAGTTTAACAGGCACTGTTTGAAATAAGAAAATTAGCTTTGGTAAAATGTTCATCTTAACCGTCACTACTCTTCCTAAAAGTGATAATTGAAGACTTTCCCATCTTTCCAAGTCCATTTTTTTTTTTAAACGGTTGCCCTTCTCCATTGTTTAACAAAACTGGGAAATCGAAAGCTAAAAGCCTGAAAGGAAATCCGGGTGTGAGGCAAGAAAGAGAAACACAATTTTGGATTTTGAAAGCTGCCCTTGCACCCCGTTGCACAAAACCAGCCTAGGAAATCAAAAGTTAAAAACCTGAAACGAAAGCTGAGTAGGGAAGAAACAGAAATAGGCAAATTTTTATTTTATTTATTTGTAGGCTGTCCCTGCAAGTTGTTTTGATCCAAACCTCGCTAGGAAATTGAAAGCTAAAAGCTTGAAAAGAAAGTTGGATGAGCAGGAATGAGGAACGTGCAATTTTACAGACTCTTTATCCTGTTGTTTTGTGTGTGTTTTTGGAGGAGGGTTTGCAGTTGGAAAGAAACCCAAATAAAACAAAAAGAGATGGGGGGGGGGAGGAAAGAACAGTTGTTTTATTGTTTTATGGAAACTTGCCTGGGGGCAAACTTTGCACATGTGTCTTCTCAGGCTTAATTCCTTTCCTTTTTACTTTAAAAAAAATAAATTTCATTGACTTGACTTTACAACCATTTATCCAGAATGGTATAGGATTTCCTGCTTCAGCAGGGGGTTGGACTAGAAGACCTCTAAGTCCCCTTCCAACTGTGTTATTCTATTATTCTGCCATAGTAACTGCTTTCCTTTTTGTCAAGTAAAATTCTCTTCAATCTGTCAAAAGAATAATTTGGGGTTCCAACGTGAGCCAGTGTAGTAGTAGTAGTGTTGGTGATGATGATGATGATAATGTTGGAAGGGGCCTTGGAGGTCATCTAGTCCAATGCCCTGCTCAGGCAGGAAACCCTATACCATTTCAGACCAATGTCTGTCCAGTCTCCTCTTAAAAACTTCCAGTGTTGGAGCATTCACAGCTTCTGGAGGCAGGTTGTTCCACTGGTTAATTGTTCTCACTGTCAGGAAGTTTCTCCTTAGTTCCAGGTTGCTTCTCTCCTTGATGAGTTTCCATCCGTTGCTTCTTGTCCTGCCTTCAGGTGCTTTGGAGAATAGCTTGACTCCCTCTTCTTTGGGGCAGCCCCTGAGATACTGGAAGGCTGCTATCCTGTCCCCCTTCGTCCTTCTCTTCGTTAAACTGGACATACCCAATTCCAGCAACCGTTCTTCATAGGTTTTAGCCTCCAGTCCCCAGATCATCTTTGTTGCTCTTCTCTGCACTCTTTCTAGAGTCTCAACATCTTTTTTACATGGTGGTGACCAAAACTGGATGCAGGATTCCAAATGTGGCCTTACCAAGGCCTTGTAAAGTGGTATTAACCCTTCACGTGATCTTGATTCTCTCCCTCTGTTAATGCAGCCCAGCACTGTGTTGGCCTTTTTGGCAGCTGCAGCACACGGCTGGCTCATATCTAAGTGATTGTCCACTAGGACTCCAAGATCCCTCTCACAGTTACTACTATTGAGTAAGAACAAATCAAAATGAAATCCAGACATTGGTGAGGAAAGGAGAATTTTATTTATTCCTAAGGTTTGCATGTGGAGGTAGCTACAGGAAAAATGAGGCACAAATAGGCTCTTTTATAAAGTACAGTAGCTTAATTGGTGTGGGGTCTTAAGGGGTGAGGAAATGTATACATGCTGATTTTAGAGCGACGTTTGATGGGCACGTGTATATGCTGACCTCGGTAGAAGGAGTTGATTAAATTAAGTTTGTATTTAGCGTATGGCATCTACAGACGTCGTTCAGTGATTGATACACAAATCTAGTTTAAATAATTGTGACCAAATTCAGATACTTGGTAACGGTCCTAAATATGAACCAGTTGCGAAGCATCTGAATTTTAATGACACGATCATGGGGATACTTGCAAAGGTCGTGTGGAAAAACGAAAATATTGGCTATTCTTTTATGCAGATTTTAGGCCCAGGTGAACTATAGTAATAATAATAGTAGTAAAGTTGGAAGGGACCTTGGAGGTCATCTAGTCCAACCCCCTGCTCAGGCAGGAAACCCTACACCATTTCGGACAAATGGCTGTCCAGTCTCTTCCTTCCAGTGTTGGAGCATTTACTGCTTCTGGAGGCAGGCTGTTCCACTGATTAATTGTTCTCACTGTCAGGAAGTTTCTCCTTAGTTCTAGGTTGCTTCTCTCCTTGATTAGTTTCCACCCGTTGCTTCTTCTCCTGCCTTCATGCGCTTTGGAGAATAGCTTGACTCCCTCTTCTTTATGGCATCCCCTGAGATATCAGGCCTTGTGGACAAAGCATTGAACCAAAGTCTGGGCTATGCTTAATTTTGCAGTTTGCAACTGTACTTTACTTAATATGATTTTGCTAAGCGTGCTTGTTTCAAATATATTTAGAACATAAGGACTGGAACAATAAGAAGAGGAGGGAAGTGAAAAGATTGGAACAGTAAGAAATAGGGAACTGAAAGGACTGGAACAGTAAGAATTAGGGAAATGAAAGTAGCTGAAGGATGCAGGTTCCAGTGTACAGGGCTATATGTGGAAAGTTATGTTCAGCAGAAAGTCAGCAGAAGTCAGCAGACCATCTGACTACAGTCTTAGAACGGAAAAGGGTATAAAGAGTTGGGTCTGGACCTGATTGATTTGCCCTTGGCCTATAGCTGTCCTTTGGAATTTGCTATGCCAGTGGACCTCATTGCAATGGGTTGTTAATGTCAGTGTTGTTGTGTTATTATGCTTGCTGCGTTCCAAATGATTACCAAAACAAACCTCTGAATCTTAAAAGTAAGAATTGTTGTTTTGTGCTGCTGTCTCTTGTCTTTTTCATTGGGTTTTTCCACGACAGTCGTAACTGTGAAAAACCATCGTAAGTTAACATTTTCCCGTGCCGTTGTAATTTTGAACAGTCACTAAATCAGTGGTTCTCAACCTGTGGGTCGGGACCCCATTTGGGGTCGAACGACCATTTCACGGGGGTCGCCAAACAACGCAGTCCGCCATTTTTTCCCCCCTTTTCCTTAGCTGTGCTACTCCCTTTTATTCTCTTGGCTTTTGAAAGCCAATAGAATAGACTCTCTTGAATAGAGTCTAATTCTATTGGCTTTCAAAAGCCAATAGGAATTGTCCAGGCTGTCTCTGCCCTGCTGAGCCCGCCAAAAGTCCCATTCTGCAAACAGTGCTGCACCAGTTGAGTAGTCCTCGACTTACGACCGGTTGAGTAGTCCTCGACTTACGACCGGTTGAGGGTCGCGGCATTAAAAAGGTTGAGAACCACTGCACTAAATGAACAGTTGTAAGCCGAGGACTGCCTGGACTGCAATAATGATTTAATTGATGCTCTCAGGAATCTTGAATTAAAATCCTTTGGTGTGGGGTTGATCTGATATCTTATCCTTTCCACTGTCTTGTTTCTTCCGTGGCTTTGGACTTAAGCCATGTTAAGTCTCAAATTAGAGGGAGATCCAGATGTGATGTGATGTCATGACCCCATGTATGAGTGTTTACGTGATTTCCACTCTAGAGAGAAATTTCTCCGTCTTTACCCAATGGGGAATCCAGATTATAAATATAATGTGAACACCTCCTTTGAATTACAAGTAGTCCTCAATTAATGACCGGGTCATTTAGCCGCCATTCAGAGTTACAAATGACCCTCTAAAACAGTGGTTCTCAACCTTTTTAATGCCGCGACTCCCAACCGGTCGTAAGTCGAGGACTACTCAACTGGTGCAGCACCGTTTGCAGACTGGGACTTTTGGTGGGCTCAGCAGGGCAGAGACAGCCTGGACAACTCCTATTCAAGAGAGTCTATTCTATTGGCTTTCCAAAGCCAATAGAATAAAAGGGAGTAGCACAGCTAAGGAAAAGGGGGGAAAAAATGGCGGACTGCGTTGTTTGGCGACCCCCGTGCAATGGTCGTTCGACCCCAAATGGGGTCCCGACCCACAGGTTGAGAACCACTGCTCTAAAAGCTACTTATGACTGGTCCCTGAGTTCCAGAGTCCGAAGCTACAAATAAAACTTGAGTTCAACTCTTTTTAACAATGTTGACTCAGGACTTTGCTTGGAATATTCAGCTGTTCACCTGCACTCCGTTGCGTTTTTCAAAAAGAGACGGGACAACCATTTTGAGTTTTGAGTGACAAAATGAATATAATGGTAATTCAGCCGCGGTGATTAAGTATAATTTTCAAAGCTTCAGTAATCATAATTTTTAAAGCGTCAAAGATTAAGTACAATTTTTAGACTGCAGTTTAATAGGCTACTATCTAATTACTTGACATCCATTCCCTGATTCTATAAAAGGAGAAATACAGTAAAAAAAAAATTGGATTCTTTATTGCGATTTTATGAAGGCCTGCAGTGTGAGCTGATAGCCAGCAGGGGGCAATATCTCCTGCAGTGTGAGCTGATGGCCAGTAGGTGGCAATCTCTAGCTTTGCAGGGATGTTGTATGAATCTCTTCTATCTTTTTACCTTTGAGTGGGATGTTATTGTGAAAGTTTTAAAGTACTTGTGTAGATGTAAAGTCATGTAAAGTAAATGATCAGAGGTCTGGAGACCAATACGTACGAAGAACGGCTGTGGAACATGGAACACAGAATAACGAGAGTTGGAAGGGACCTTGGAGGTCTTCTAGTCCAACCCCCTGCTGGAGCAGGAGACCCTATATACCCCTTTCAGACAAGTGGCTGTCCAGTCTCTTTTTGAAAGCCTCCAGTAATGGAGCACCCACAACTTCTGAAGGCAACTTCTGTTCCACTGGTTGATTGTTCTCACTATTAGGAAATTTCTCCTTAGTTCTAGGTTGCTTCTCTCCTTGATCACTTTCCATCCGTTGCTTCTTGTCTTCCCTTCAGGCGCTTTAGAGAATAGCTTGACTCCCTCTTCTTTGGGGCAGCCCCTGAGATACTAGAAGGCTGCTATCATGTCCCCCCTCGTCCTTCTCTTCATTAGACTAGACCAGTGGTTCTCAACCTGTGGGTCGGGACCCCATTTGGGGTCGAACGACCATTTCACGGGGGTCGCCAAACAACGCAGTCCGCCATTTTTTCCCCCCTTTTCCTTAGCTGTGCTACTCCCTTTTATTCTATTGGCTTTTGAAAGCCAATAGAATAGACTCTCTTGAATAGAGTCTCATTCTATTGGCTTTCAAAAGCCAATAGGAATTGTCCAGGCTGTCTCTGCCCTGCTGAGCCCGCCAAAAGTCCCATTCTGCAAACGGTGCTGCACCAGTTGAGTAGTCTTGACTTATGACTGGTTGAGTAGTCCTCGACTTACGACCGGTTGGGGGGTCATGGCATTAAAAAGGTTGAGAACCACTGGACTAGACATACCCAATTCCAGCATCTGTATTTCCCAAGTTTTTAACCTCCAGTCCCCTAATCATCTTTGTTGCTTTTCTCTGTACTCTTTCAAGATTCTCAACATCTTTTTTATATTGTGGTGACTAGAACTGGATGCAGTGTTCCAAGTGTGGTCTTACCAAGGCTTTGTCAAGCGGTACTTATACTTCCACGTGATCTTGGTTCTATCTGTCTATTAATTCAGTGGTTGCAAGTCCAGATGGATGGAGTTATGCACCGAAAAGTGGGGAAGGAATCTGTATTAAAGATTTGGTTTTTTGTTGTTTTAAAATCTTTTAATTATTTTTTTAATAAATAACTCACTTATAATTTGGCTGGCCCAAAGACCTCTGGCTGGTTTTCATGCCTGAAATGAAAGCCAATTGGTTTTTAGAGGAGACAGTGAGTTCTTGGCCCACCTTAAACATGAAAGCTAGTTGGGTCCTAGACCAATCACCACGAGGTGGTGAGTTCTAGTCCCGTCTTATTCATGACAACTGGCTGGGTGATTCTGGGCCAATTCCTAGGACAGCGGTTCTCAACATGTGGGTCGCGACCCCATTTGGGGTCGAACAACCATTTCACGAGGGTCGCCAAACAACACGATCCGCCATTTTTTTCTGGGGTGGCGCATTGGGGCGGCGTCGCGCCGTGGATGCGCGCTGCGCAGGGGGCGGCGCACGGGGGGCGGCGCACGGGGGTGGCGCTGCGCATGCGCACCGTGCAGGGGGCGTCGTCGTGCATGCGCATCGCGCAGGGGGCGCCGTCGCACATGTGTGCCGCGCAGGGGGCGCCGCCGCACATGCGCGCCGCCTGCTTATTACCGGGGTCACTGTATAAAAAGGTTGAGAACCACTGTCCTAGGAGGTGGTGAGTTCTAGTCCTGCCTTAAGCCAGCTGGGTGACTTTGGGCCAAACACCAGGTGGCTGTGAGTTCTTATCCTACCTTAGCTATTAAAGCAACGTGGATGACTTTGGGCCAGTCCATCTCTCTCTCTGCCCAGCCTACCTCACAGGGTGTTTATAAGGAAAATAGGAGAAGGAAGGAGTATTAGCAATGTTCACCACCTTGAGTTACTTATAAATATAATAAAGACGGGATAAAAATAAAGCAAGTTAAAATAAATAAACTGCACATCTCACCTTTCTGAAATCTTTTCTTCCAGTTTACTCACTGGTCTGCTGGTCGTGCGACGGGGTCGAATCGAACTGGGGCTGCTGGAGGATGCAGGTCTGTTCCGATGAGGACAACTACTGCGCCACCACGTATACCGGTGCTGGGATTGGTACGTTCACTTTGGCCTGGTGAAATGGCAGGAGGACCATATCACTTCCTCCAGAGGTTGGCCTGGTAGATCGGGATTCCCCAGCCTGTGTGCTATGGCCCACTGCTGGGCCATGGCCTATTTGCAACCAGGCCATGTGAGTGGTGGGCTGGTGTGTCCACGTGCACGCGCAGCCCTATTCATGCGAGCACTGGGTGCTGTCCCTCGCAGCCACGCTTGCATTTGTGATGGGCACTGGTGCTCGCAGACCCACTTGCGCGCGTCCACTGCTCACACCAACGAAGTGCACGTGCACCTGCCCTTCACACAAAACAATCCTCTCTTTCTTCCTCTCACGCCAGGCCACCAACCCCTGCTCTGTTAGATCATACCTGCAACTGAGGGACGCTGTATTTTTTTCCCCCCCAAATATTTTTGCTCTCCTCAGTGTAAATACACACGTTCCATGGTCACCTGGTTCCTTTTTTGCCACCTTCTGACGAGCAAAGTCTATGGGGAAGCCAGATTCACTTAACCACTGTGGTGAGAAAGGTCGTAAAATGGGAGAAAACTGACAAGATCAAAATTCAGACGCTTGGCCACTGGCTCATGTTTATGACCAAGAGCCGAGGTGGCACAGCAGTTAGAGTGCAGTACTGCAGGCCACTTTAGCTGACTGTGTTCAGCAGGTCAGCGGTTCAAATCTCACCGGCTCAAGGTTGACTCAGCCTTCCATCCTTCCGAGGTAGGTAAAATGAGGACCCAGATTGTTGGGGGCAATGTAAATATATATATACATTGCTTACTGGTGTACACCGCTTAGAGAGTGCTTGCACTTAAAGCGGTATATAAGTCTCATAAATAAAAAAATAATGACGGTTGCAGTGTCCTGGGGGGGGTCACGCAATCCCCTTTTGTGACTTTCTGGAAAGCAAAGTCAATGAGGAAGCCCGATTCACTTAACCACTATGTTACTAACGTAAGAACTGGAGTCATTCGCTTAACAACTCTTCTAAGAACGGTCATAGAATGGGGCAAAACCCCCTTTAACTGCTGTCTTGCTTAAGCCGACAGAACTTTTCGGCTCAATTGGGACTGCATGTTGAGGGCTACTTATTAGTTCAGTGGTTCTCAACCTTTTTAATGCCGCGACCCCCAAAAGTCGTAAGTCGAGGACTACTCAACCGGTCGTAAGTCGAGGACTACTCAACTGGTGCAGCACCGTTTGCAGACTGGGGCTTTTGGCGGGCTCAGCAGGGCAGAGACAGCCTGGACAATTCCTATTGGCTTTTGAAAGCCAATAGAAGTAGACTCTCTTCAAGAGAGTCTATTCTATTGGCTTTCAAAAGCCAATAGAATAAAAGGGAGTAGCACAGCTAAGGAAAAGGGGAAAAAAATGGCAGACTGCGTTGTTTGGCGACCCCCGTGAAATGGTCGTTCGACCCCAAATGGGGTCCCAACCCACAGGTTGAGAACCACTGTATTAGTTCCAACCATGAGCAGTGGTGGGATTCAAATCCCTGAACAACTGGTTCTCTGGGTGGATGCAGGCCTGGGCGTCTGAGGCCTAGAACGGACTTCCGGAAGTGGCATCCCCGCACTTCCGGCGGGCTGTTCTAGGCCTGGGAGGCCTAGAGGAGGCCTCCTAGACCTCAAGCAGACTTCCGGAAAGCAGTGTGCATTCAGCCGGTTCTCCGAACTCAACAAAAATTAGCTACCGGTTCTGCCGAACTGTTGTGAACCGGCTGAATCCCATCACTGACCACGAGGCTAAACCTGAAAGCTCTCTGTTAAAAACCTATTGTTGTATTTAACTCTCAGAAAGTCCACAAATGTCTTCTGCTCTTTCATAAACATCCTATTTATTTATTTTTGTTTCTCTTCCGGCCAGGTGGATATTCTTCACAGTCAATCAGCAAGGGCTGTGTGCCGGTTTGCCCCGAAGTCGGGGTCAATATTGGCATCGCGGCCATGTCGATCCACTGCTGTTCCTCGTTCTTGTGCAATATCAGCGGGGCCAACAGCATCCATATCAACCACCTGCTGTTGGCCTTGGCTACCCTTGCCAGTTTGTTCTATCTCTTTGGACCCAGGCTGTGATGGAGATGCATCTCCTCCGGCGGCATCGAGTGGCCGAACGTGGTCCAGAAATTGTTTCTTGAGAATGCCATTCGACTGTTCTTTTTTTTAATCTGAGATTTTACTAGATTTATGGTGATTCTTTTCTTTCTTTTGGGGTATGGGGTGTTTTCTAGCATTGCTTGGTGTTGTCAGGAGATGGAAGCATAGCCAAAAAAAAAAAAAAAAAAGAGAGAGAGAGAGAAGCTTTTGGGCCACAACTTCTCAAGTCAACTTTTTTAAGCTATGTGGACTTCAACTCCCAGAATTCCTCCATGGAGCTACGCTGGCTGGGGAATTCTGGGACTTGAAGTCCACACATCTTAACATCAATGAGATCTAGAAATACTGCTCAAATACTACTCTGTGGCAAAGTTTGAAATCATTACAGAGGCCTTAAAATGTTTTTGCTTGGGTGAGAAGATGCAGCTTTGGATGAAGGTCTGTTTTGCAAATGCGCTTCGTCTGTTACATTCACTCTGTGAACTCGTTAAAATATATTACATTTTACACTAAGCACGATTGTGGGGCGGCGCCGTGGGCTTTTTGAATGGAATAAACATTTTGATTCATAACCATTCCCTTTCTCGTTTCTCCTTCCTTTCCTCGCCGTGTCCCATTATGATTTTTCAGGACCGTATTTTATTTAGGGTGCTGTTTATTCGATTTTTTTTTTTATCGGAGGGCCTGTTCCCGGTTCAGCCCCGTCAAAAATCAAATGAGACACAGTTACATAGGACCATAGGGCTGGAACGGACCTTGGTGGTCTTCTTGTCCAACCCCTTGCTCAAGCTAGGACAGTGGTTCTTAACCTTTTTAAAACCGTGACCCCCAACTGGTCATAAGTTGAGGACTACCCAACCGGTCGTAAGTTGAGGACTTTCCCTGCCCGGGAGCGCCGCGCATGCATGGTACCGCCCCCTGCGCAGGCCGAGGCGTAGCTAGCAAGCGGAAGAGATGGCACAGGGTGACCACCGGCTGGGTCACCAGCTGGCCCAGCCCAAGGGAAGTAAGGCACCCGCCGGGCCCCACGCGTGCCAGCAACCCTCCCTGCGCCCACCGGCCTCCCACCTCCCACCCCTGGCCCTCTTTTACTTACATTTTTAGTAGTTGCTCAGCAGGGAGGGGTGGAAACTTCCAGACAGCTCACCTTCGCTGCAGACAACTTGCAGCACCGTTTGCAGAATGGGACTTTTGGCGGGCTCAGCAGGGCAGAGACAGCCTGGACAATTCCTATTGGCTTTGGAAAGCCAAGAGAATTAGACTCTATTCAAGAGAGTCTATTCCATTGGCTTTCAAAAGCCAAGAGAATAAAAGGGAGTAGCATAGCTAAGGAAAAGGGGAAAAAAAATGGTAGACTGCAGTTGTTTGGCGACCCCAAATGGGGTCGCGACCCACAGGTTGAGAACAGCTGAGCTAGGAGATCTTACACCCTGCTGGTCAAATGTTTATCCAGTCTATTTTTGAGAACCTCCAGTGATGGACGTCCCAAGGGGGAGGCAACTGGACTTTCTTGTTTTTCTTTGAAGACATTTGGCTTCTCATCCAAGAAGCTTCTTCAGCTCTGACTGGATGGTGGGGAAGGGAAAGATCTTCATGGACTGCTTGTGTGTATGACCCGTGGGTGGAGGGACAATATATGTGGTATGGTGGAGGATAGAAAAGCTTTGCTCCCTCGCCATCAATCCTCTTGTGACTGGTTGTCTAGACCAGTGGTTCTTAACCTGGACAATATTGCCCCCCGGGGGCGATTTCATTTTTCAGGGGGGCGAAGGAACGAAAAGGGGGGCGATATGGGGGCGATGAAGCGAGACGTTTTGGGGACACTTTTGAGCCTTTTTCGTACAGTGAATCGCTGTATATCTGTCGTACAAAAACATCAGATCGCTCGCTCTTAGTGGATTGAATTGTGTTTTCAAAAGTTCCTCCAGCTAGCTTCAGTACAGAACGCCGTACATATGTGAAGGCGCATCGCTTATCTTCATGGGCGTTGCGCAGCAGCCTCTACCCATACAGTCGCGTGCCATTGGCCAGAATATGGGAGATATGGGGAAAAGACTGGAAATAAATTATTTGCATCGATACGTCCTGATGACAATTTTAAAGAAAACAAAAAAAAAGTGTTTGCATAAATCGAAGAATTATTTCTTATGTTGTGATTGAGAGGTTGTGTTGGAGGAGGGGGGCGATGACAACTTCCTCATTGGCTCAAGGGGGTGATTCGTTCAAAAAGGTTAAGAACCACTGGTCTAGACTACTGCAATACACTCTACATGGGGCTGACCTTGGAGAGCATTCAGAAGTTTCAACTTATGCAGTGTACAGTGGCGTGGCTAGCAAAGATATTCGACACATGTCACGCTACTACTGTATTTTTATTTTACAGTCGTTCATTTAGGGACCAGTCAAAGTTACAACAGCACTGAAAAAAAGTGACTTGTGACTGGTTTTCTCACTTAGTGACCATCGTATCATCCCCATAGTCACATGATCAAAATTCAGACATTTGGCAACTGACTCATATTTATGACGGTCGCAGTGTCTCAGGGGTCACATGATCCCCCTTTTGCGACCTGATAAGCAAAGACAACGGGGAAGCTAGATTCAGTTAACAACCCTGTTACTAACTGAACCACTGCAGTGAATCACTTGACGACTGTGGCAAGAAAGGTCGTAAAATGGGGCGAAACCCACTGAGCAAATGTTTCACTTAGCGAGAAAAATTGCGGGTCGTAATTTGAGGACTACTGCATTTTATCGATTTGTATCCCGCCTTTATTATTTTTACAAATAATTCAAGGTAGGGAACATATCCAGCACCTTCTTCCTGTTATCCTCACAACAGCAACCTTGTGAGGTGAGCTGGACTGAGAGGGAGTGACTGGCCCAAAGTCACCCAGTTGGCTTTCATGGCTAAACTGGGACTAGAACTCCCAATCTCCTGGTGATTCGCCCAAAGACACCCAGCTGGCTTTCATGGCTAAGCTGGGACTAGAACTCACTGTCTCCTGGTGATTTGTCCAAAGACACCCAGCTGGCTTTCATGGCTAAGCTGGGACTAGAACTCCCAATCTCTCTGGTGATTGGCCCAAAGACACCAGCATGGCTAAAGCTGGACTTTGTCATTTGGAAAGCACCCAGCTGGCTTTCATGGCTAAGCTGGGACTAGAACTCCCAATCTCCTGGTGATTGGCCCAAAGACACCCAGCTGGCTTTCATGGCTAAGCTGGGACTAGAACTCACTGTCTCCTGGTGATTCGCCCAAAGACACCCAGATAACTATTATGGCTAAGCTAGGACTAGAATTTGCTGTCTCCTGGTGATTGGCCCAAAGACACCCAGCTGGCTTTCATGGCTAAACTGGGACTAGAACTCACAGTCTCCTGGTGATTGGCCCAAAGTCACGCAGATGACTATTATGGCTAAGCTAGGACTAGAATTCACTGTCTCCTGGTGATTGGCCCAAAGTCACCCAGCTGGCTTTCATGGCTAAGCTGGGACTAGAACTCACAATCTCCTGGTGATTGGCCCAAAGACACCCAGATGACTATTATGGCTAAGCTGGGACTAGAACTCACAATCTCCTGGTGATTGGCCCAAAGACACCCAGATGACTATTATGGCTAAGCTGGGACTAGAACTCACCATCTCCTGATGATTGGCCAAAAGACACCAAGCTGGCTTTCATGGCTAAGCTGGGACTAGAACTCACCATCTCCTGGTGATTTGCCCAAAGACACCCAGGTGGCTTTCATGGCTAAGCTGGGACTAGAACTCACCGCCTCCTGGTGATTGGCCCAAAGTCACCCAGATGACTATTATGGCTAAGCTGGGACTAGAATTCGCTGTCTCCTGGTGATTGGCCCAAAGTCACCCAGCTGGCCTCCATGCCCCAGGCGGGACTATAACTCACCATCTCTTGCTTTCTAGCCTGGTGTCTTAACCACTCACTCAAACGGACTCTCCTGAGTTTCTCATGAGCTGTATGGATTGCCAGTATGTTTCCAGGTGCAATTCAAAATGCTGGTTATCACCTTTAAAGACATTCATGGGCCAGGTTACCCATGGGGTAGCTTTTTTATTATATTTTATTAATTTTTAGAAGAGAACATTCTTTAACATTTAGCAAACAGCATGTTGTCTGGATCCATGTGCTTAAAAAACAATCAGTCATAGTTTCTATATTTTCATACTCAATATATTAGTTAACGATATATTTCTCACATCTTCACTTCACCTGGTGGTCTTCTTCTTACTAATACTAATACACCAAGCTGGCAGGAATAGCCAACACTCCAGAAGACAAGCTTATGATACAGAAGGATCTGGACAGACTTGAACAATGGGCACTAACTAACAAAATGAAATTCAATGGTGAAAAAAGCAAGGTTCTACATTTAGGCAAGGAAAACCAAATGCACAAGTACAGCATAGGTGGCACCATGCTCAATAGTAGTAACTGTGAGAGGGACCTCGGAGTCCTAGTAGACAATCACCTAAATATGAGCCAGCAGTGTGCTGCAGCTGCCAAAAAGGCCAACACAGTGCTAGGCTGCATTAACAGAGGGATAGAATCAAGATCACGTGAAGTATTAATACCACTCTTCAATGCCTTGGTAAGGCCACACTTGGAATACTGCATCCAGTATTGGTCACCACGATGTAAAAAAGATGTTGAGACTCTAGAAAGAGTACAGAGAAGAGCAACAAAGATGATTAGGGGACTGGAGGCTAAAGCATATAAGGAACGGCTGCTGGAATTGGGTATGTCTAGTTTAACGAAGAGAAGGAAAAGGGGGGACATGATAGCAGTATTCCAATATCTCAGGGGCTGCCATAAAGAAGAGGGAATCAAGCTATTTTCCAAAGCACCTGAAGGCAGGACAAGAAGCAATGGGTGGAAACTAATCAAGGAGAGAAGCAACCTAGAACTAAGGAGAAACTTCCTGACAGTGAGAACAATTAATCAGTGGAACAGCCTGCCTCCAGAAGCAGTAAATACTCCAACACTGGAAGTTTTTAAGAAGACACTGGACAGCCATTTGTCCGAAATGGTGTAGGGTTTCCTGCCTGAGCAGGGGGTTGGACTAGATGACCTCCAAGGTCCCTTCCAACTTTACTACTATTATTAGTATTACATATTTAATGTTACATAGTACATATCACATTCCTTTCTCTCCAGCTCGTTTTTCTAGCCATTGGTGAACATTTTCCCATGTGATAAAAGTATACTGAATCTTCTGGATAGTTTTCTTCCTGTCATTTCTCCCATCTAGTTTTGTCTAGTTGTCTAGTTGCCTACCCCTGGTCTAGTAGGGGGTACATCTTATGGGTCCTCAGCCAAGGAATGTTGCCTGGCAGGAAATAAATACGTTCTCTGGTGTAGCCTCTCTCTTCTGGAATATTTTCCCTTCAGAGATCAGGATGACCTCAGCTCTGTCGAATTTTCACAAGTCTTGGTTGTGTGCCCGGGCCAGAAGCCCAGAGCTTTGCTGACTGGGGGATTCTGGCACTTGAAGTCCGTGTGTCTTCAAGTTGCCATGGTGGAGATACGTTGAGTTGGATGGAGTCCATAGTTCCTTGATTGGGAAGATCACTAATCAGAAGACTCTGGATACTTCTGACACCAACGGAATGCTAAGCGTTCAACAATAGCCTCTTCCATGGCAGTTTGCAGGCTGTACACCTGTCATAAAGGCTTGGCGTGACGGCAAGAATATATTAAGGGGGTCTATTTGAGCAAGGCACAGGTGCAGCTGAAGAGCAGGTAAGGGACCATCGCCCTGGAGTTGGGGCTGAGGGTAACTGGCCATGGATTTAGCCACATCGCAATGCTGAGACACATGCTTAACTGTTGCACTAGTTGCGACCCTACCTGGACCGGGAGGATCTCCTTACAGTCACTCATGCCCTTGTCACCTCACGCCTGGACTACTGCAATGCGCTCTACATGGGGCTACCCTTGAAATATTTGGAGACTACAGTTGGTCCAGAATGCAGCCGCGCGAGTGATAGTGGGTGCTCCTCGATACACCCACGTTACACCTATCCTCCCTGAGCTGCACTGGTTGCCTATTGGTCTCCGGGTCCAATTCAAGGTGTTGGTCATTACCTTTAAAGCCCTATATGGCTCAGGGCCAGGCTATTTGCGAGACCGCATACTACCTCATAGTTCCCTTCATCCGGTTAGATCCCACAGGCTGGGCCGCCTTCAGGTCTTGTTGGCCAAGCAGTGCCATTTGGCAGGGCCGCGGAGGAGGGTCTTCTCTGTGATGGCGCCCACGTCTTGGAACCAGCTCCCCCCGGAGATTAGGACCGCTCCCACCCTGTTGGTTTTCCGTAAGCTGCTTAAGACCTGGCTTTTCCGGCAGGCCTGGGGTTTATAAAACCTGACCCCTGGATGACCGTTCTTGTACTGTTTGTTTTGTTATGTTTTATGTGTTTTTATTGTTAGCCGCCCGGAGTCCTGCGGGTGTGGGGCGGTCTATAAATTTTAATAATAAATAATAAATAAATAACTGCACGGTTATTTTCACAGACTGCCGAAATTTATAAATCAATGCGTCAACAATGTAACCATTGTTCCATTGATTGAAAGAACAAATGGTAACAAGAAAGCAAAATAAAAAAATACAGTAAGCTGACAGTAAGCTGACCTTAACAAAACTCGGTTTTCAGGTTTCTTTTAAATTTACCATAGAAACATTGGACTGGAACATTGTAGGTTGATTGCCTGTTGGGACCTGTCCAGACCAACCCCCTGCCCAAGGGAAGCATCTTCCAACCATCCTAGATTCATGGTTGTCCAACCTTGGTTTAAAAATCTCCCCTGTTATTTAGTAATAGTAGTAAAGTTGGAAGGGACCTTGGAGGTCATCTACTCCAACCCCCTGCTCAGGCAGGAAACCCTACACCATTTCGGACAAATGGCTGACCAGTCTCTTCTTAAAAACTTCCAGTGTTGGAGCATTCACTGCTTCTGGAGGCAGGCTGTTCCACTGATTAATTGTTCTCACTGTCAGGAAGTTTCTCCTTAGTTCTAGGTTGCTTCTCTCCTTGATTAGCTTCCACCCGTTGTTTCTTGTCCTGCCTTCAGATGCTTTGGAGAATAGCTTGACTCCCTCTTCTTTGTGGCCACCCCTGAGATATTGGAACACTGCTATCATGTCCCCCCTCATCCTTCTCTTTGTTAAACTAGACATACCCAATTCCAGCAACTGTTCCTTATATGTTTTAGCCTTCAGTCCCCTGATCATCTTTGTTGCTCTTCTCTGCACTCTTTTTAGAGTCTCAACATCTTTTTTACATCGTGGTGACCAAAACTGGATGCCGTATTCCAAGTGTGGCCTTACCAAGGCATTGAAGAGTGGTATTAATACTTCACGTGATCTTGATTCAGTTCCACTATTAATTCAATGTCCTAATTTCCTAATCATGCTCCAGAAATTCCTCCGTAGTTTGAGTTTGGATATCTTCTCATTACGCTTCCATCCATTGTTTCTTGTCCTATCTGTGGAGAATGAACTCAGTTCCTCTTCTCTTTGGCAAGCTTTCAAATTTTCGAAGATTGCTGTCATGTCTCCCCTTAACCTACTCTTCTTTATGCTTAATGTACCCAATTTTCACTGTTCTTCATAAGGTTTGGCCTGCCTGTCCCTTCGGCATTCTCCCCAGTACTTCAGTGTCCTTCTTGTGCTTTAAAGAAGGAACTCCAAGTTAGGTTTAAAGCCGTTGGGACAAGAAGCAATGGATGGAAAGTAATCGGGAAGAGAAGCAACCTAGAATTAAGGAGAAATTTCCTGACAGTGAGAACAATTAATCAGTGGTATAACTTGCCTTCAGGAGTTGTGGGTGTCCATCACTGGAGGATGTCTAAAAGAGATTGGATAGCCATATTTCCAGAAGGAATAAACTAAGCTAAACTAAGCTAAACTAAGCTGAGCTGAGCTGAGCTGAGTTAAGCTGAGCTGAGATGAACTGAGCTGAGATAAGATAAAACTAAGCTAAACTAAGCTAAGCTAAGCTAAGCTAAACTAAGCTAAATTAAGCTAAGCTAAGCTAAGCTAAACTAAGTTAAACTAAGCTAAGATAAGCTAAGCTAAACTAAACTAAGCTAAGCTAAGCTAAGCTTTATTGTCATTTTTTTACTGTGGGCACAACGGCACACATCAAAAATGAAATTTAGTTGCCCGCTCTCAAAGTGAAACACATATAACCGAAGAAAAGAGTTGGAAGGGATCTTGGAGGTCTTTTAGTCCAACCCCCTGCTCAGGCAGGAAACACTATACCATTTCAGACAAATAGTTGTCCAATCTCTTCTTAAAAACCTCCAGTGTTGGAGCATTCACTACTTCTGGAGGCAGGTTGTTCCACTGATTAATTGTTCTCACACTTCAGGAAATTTCTCCTTAGTTCTAGGTTGCTTCTCTCCTTGATTAGTTTCCCTCCGTTGCTTCTTGTCCTGCCTTTAGGTCCTTTGGAGAATAGCTTGACTCCCTCTTCTTTGGGGCAGCCCCTGAGATACTGGAACACTGCTATCCTGCCCCCCCCCCTCGTCCTTCTCTTCACTGAACTAGACATATCCAATTCCAGCAACTGTTCCTTGTATGTTTTAGCCTCTGAGGATAAAAGGGAGAAAGATGGGATCTTTGTCCTCCCCTCATCCCTTAAAGATTGTCAGAACTGTTGAACAACTACAAGCCTGAGTAGGAAAACCTAGAGCTCTATTAATCCAATAACTCAAGGCAAGAGAACAATTAGGGTAATGGTGGAAATACCAAGGTGGACGTTAGATGGTGCTATTTTCCTCCTGTTGGATGAGCTGTTCTCCTGAAATTTCTGAAGTCCCTCTTTGAACATGTGGTCCAGTGAAGTGCAAGCTGGAAAAGGGGATATAATCAAAGTGGAGGAGAAGAACCGGGCTGGTCTATAGGGTGGGACCACTTTTTCCATCTCACCCATTTGTCTTTGGAGATTCTCAGTCATCCAGATTGTGGTTTTCCCCAAAAGTGTTTTTCAAAAGGCAAATGGACTTCTTCTTCTTCTTCTTCTTCTTCTTCTTCTTCTTCTTCTTCTTCTTCTTCTTCTTCTTCTTCTTCTTCTTCTTCTTCTTCTTCTTCTTCTTCTTCCTTCTTCTTCTTCTTCTTCTTCTTCTTCTTCTTCTTCTTCTTCTTCTTCTTCTTCTTCTTCTTCTTCTTCTTCTTCTTCTTCTTCTTCTTCTTCTTCTTCTTCTCCTCCTTCTCCTCCTCCTCCTCCTCCTCCTCCTCCTCTCCTTCTCCTTCTCCTTCTTCTTCTTCTTCTTCTTCTTCCTCTTCTTCTTCTTCTTCGTATTATTATTATTGATGATGATGTCTGGATAGTGGATCTGGCAGTGCCTGGAGGCAGCAGAATAGATGAGAAAGAACTGGAGAAGATAACAAAATACAAAGACCTCCAAATAGAAATGGAAAGACTGTGGCAAAAGCAAGCAAGGGTAGTACCAATAGTCATAGGCTCCTTGGGTGCAATCCCAAAACAACTGGAGCACCACTTGAACACCATTGGCATTGACAAATTTGCTATTAATCAATTGCAAAAGGTGGCCTGACTAGGAATCGCTTCCATCCTGCAACGATATCTGTAATACCATCAAACATCCACACGTTTGATGGTAGGTAGACAAAATGCCAAATCCAGTCTGAACATCTGGCTGACTGTGCAATGATCCACAATAATAATAGTAATAATAATAATGCCTATCCCAGGTCCTGGGTAAGGACTCGATAGGTAGACAAAAATGCCAAATCCAGTCTGAACATCATTGTTGGAGGTCATCTAGTCCAACCCCCTGCTCAAGCAGGAATTCCTATACAATTTCGGACAAATGGCTGACCAGTCTCTTCTTAAAAACTTCCAGTGTTGGAGCATTCACCACTTATGGAGGCAGATTGTTCCACTGGTTAATTGTTCTGTCAGGAAGTTTCTCCTTAGTTCTAGGTTGCTTCTCTCCTTGATCAGTTTCTATCCATGGCTTCTTGTCATGCCTTCAGGTGCTTTGGAGAATAGCTTGACTCCCTCTTCTTTGGGGCAGCCCCTGACATACTGGAACACGGCTATCATGTCCCCCCTCGTCCTTCTCGTCATTAAATTAGACATACCCAATTCCAGCAGCCATTCCTTATATGCTTTAGCCTAACCCCAAGAAAGTCCCATTGTCTTTTGGAAAAAAGCAGCTTTGCGTTATGCACACAACAGTTTTTTCCCCTCGATTCCTCCCCGCGTTAAAATTCTTCCAACATCTGAAGGAGCTTTCCTGCAAAGCAAAGGCTTTAACGTGGTCTCCTACACTCAAATGGGCACCTCCCTATTTATCTCCTTGGCTGAACAACACGGTTTCTCTTTTGTCTCAGTTCCTTGGGTGTGAAAAGAGGCCTTTCGTAAGCTCCCGTAGCGATCCAATGCTTTTCTGCACCAAAACCAAAAGGGGACCTTGAAACCTGGTGGCTTCGTGGTGGTGGATGAAGCTCGGAAAGGAATGAAGAGACATCTTCTGGTTGTCTTGTTGACCATTATCTTGCACGTCAAGAAAGGTGAGCAGCTTTGGTACAGTGGGCAGTCATAATTTTTTACCCCCCTTTCGGGATGCTGAATAAAAAGAACCAGTTTGAACTAGTGCAGGGCTAGGCAACCTTGGCCCCTTCATGACTCATGGACTTCAACTCCCAGAATTCCTGAGCCGGCATGACTCAGCTTGGAAACCTCTCCCTTTCCCCTCAGCATGGCTGGCTCAGGAATTCTGGGAGTTGAAGTCCACGAGTCATAAAAGAGCCAAGGTGGCCTACCTCTAGCCTAGGCCTAGGCTGCTTTATGACTTGTGGACTTCAACTCCCAGAATTCCTGAGCCAGCATGAGGGAACTATGGCCCCTTCATGACTTGTGGACTTCAACTCCCAGAATTCCTGAGCCAGCATGAGGGAACTATGGCCCCTTCATGACTTGTGGACTTCAACTCCCAGAATTCCTGAGCCAGCATGGCTCAGCATGGAAACCTCTCCCTTTCCCCTCAGCATGGTTGGCTCAGGAATTCTGGGAGGGGAAGTCCACAAGTCATAAAAGAGCATAGGTTGCCTAGCCCTGAGCTAGTGGTCAAGGCTCCAAGCTAGAAAGTGGGAGATGGTGAGTTCTAGTCCTCCCTTAGGCATGGAAGTCAACTGGGTGATTTTGGCCCAATCACCGGGAGATGGTGAATTCTAGTCCCACTTTAGGCATGAATGCTGGCCGGGTGAATTTGGCCCAATCACCAGGAAACAGTGAGTTCTAATCTTGTTTTAGGCATGAAAGCTAACCTGGTTACTTTGGGCTAATCACCAAGAGACCATGAGTTCTAGTCTCCCCTTAGCCATGAGAGCCGATTGGTTGACTTTGGGCCAATCACCAGGAGACTGTGAGTTTTAGTCTCCCCTTAGTCATGAAAGCTTGCTAAGTGACTTTGGGCCAATCAGCAAGAGATGGTGAGTTCTAAACCCACTTTAGACATGAAAGCCAGCTGGGTGACTTTGGGCCAATCACCAGGAGAGTATGAGTTCTAGTCTCAGCTTAGCCATGAAAGCCAGCTGGGTGGGCCAATCACCAGGAGATGGTGAGTTCTAGTCCCACCTTAGCTGTGAAAGCAAACTTATAACTGTAATTGACAGCCTCAATTATGTTTGTAAGTTGAGGAATATCTGTATTTGCAAAGCCTTGTTTGTTGGCTATTGGCTGTAAACAAACAAGGAAACATATTCAGCTGTAGAAAGCAAAATACATCTACCTCATTCACTAAGACGGATGTTCTGCAGATTTGGAACAGATGGCCTATATCTGCGTAGTCCCCATATAAATTAAAAATAGGCACAAACCCCTGACTGCATATGGTTGGACTTCAGATAGTTGCTCCTTGTATCTTCTCCACAATTTGAGAGTCTAGATTGCGTAGGCCTTAAGCATAAATACTGTGATGTTTTGAGCTCCTCTTGTGTCATTCACTCATTCGTATTAAAAAAAAAACGCATTCAAATTGGTAGTTGTGTAAATCTGAGCCCAGACGCCTCAGGGCTGAAGCATGTGTCATTTGAGAAACATCTGGATGTAATAGTCCTTGCATGAATGGCTAATAGCAATCTGTCCTAGATGGAGCTTTCTGAACCTCAAGTAGCTGGGCTCTGTAACTTTCTAGTTAGACAGCTACCATACTTGATTTCATTGTCCAAGTGTTTGATTTGATATGATTGTCAGGCCTATCCCAGCTTGGATATTCAGGAAAGAAAGAACCTCAACTCCATTTGTAGTGAAAGGGATACTTTTACTGAAGCCACGTGGTTACAGCTGTAAGAAGAAAAATCAGGTCCGGTTCCAAGCTGGGAGTAAATAAAATGGAGGCTGGCTGCTTAGGAAAGAAGGTTGAATGATGAGCAAAACCAACAACAGCATCCAGTTCTGGGGCAGCTGACAGATCTGATGGCAGACCTGACAATGGTCTTATCTGCTACTCTGTAGATTTGAATCTAAGGGCTCAAGAGATCTCTTTACGAAGAGCAGCTCCATACTTACGTGTCACCCCTCGTCCTTCTTTTCATTAAAGTAGACATACCCAATTCCTGCAACCGTTTTTTATATGTTTTAGCCTCCCGTCCCCTGATTGTCTTTGTTGCTCTTCCCTCCGCTCTTTGTAGAGTCTCAATATCTTTTTTTGTATTGTGGCGACCAAAACTGTATGCGGTGTTTCAAATGTGATCTTACAAAAGTAATATAAAGAGGTAGTACTATTTCAAATGATAAAATAAAAAAGCAAAGCAAAATTCATTTCCTTTGATTATCCATCCAGTGTGCTGCCTCAGGAGAATGGGACCTTATATCATCTTGGTCCAATGGTTGTCCAGTCTCTTCTTGAATTTGTCTTCCTTCTTTCTGAAGGACCTCTCTATAGCAATCCTGCAAAGTGACATCCTATGTTGAGTGTCTCCAAGGTGCTTTTTCTTCGTTTTTCCTTGAAGACATTTTGCTTCTCATCTGTGGACCTTCTTCAGCTCTTCAAGGAAAAACCAAGGAAGAATAGAATAGAATAGAGCTGGAAGGGACCTTGGAGGTCTTGTAGTCCAACCCTCTGCTCAAGCAGGAGAACCTATACCATTTCAGACAAGTGACTGTCTAGTCTCTTCTTAAAAATCTCCAGTGATGGAGCGCCCACAATTTCTGGAGGCAAGCTGTTCCGCTGGTTAATTGTCCTCACTGTTAAGAAGTTTCTCCTTAATTCCAGGTTGCTTCTCTCTTTGATCAGTTTCCAACCATTGTTTCTCGTCCTTCTCTCTGGTGCTTTGGAGAATAACTTGACCTCTTCTTCTTTGTGGCAGATACTGGAACACTGCTATCATGTCTCTCCTGTTTCTTCTTTTCTTTAGACTAGCCAAAGCCAAGTCCTGCAGCCGTTCTTTGTATGTTTTAGTCTCCAGTCTCCTTTGATCATCTTAGTTGCTCTTCTCTGAACTTTTTCCAAAGCCTCAACATCTTTTTTGTAGTACAGTGACCAACATTGTTTGAGGTATTCCAGGTGTTGCCTCTCTAGTGTTGAAGGAAAAGTCTTCATCGTGGTTCAGTCCAAGCCGGGAATAAACAACATGGCGACTGCTTTAGAAAGAAGATTGCAGTTTATTAAAGAGGAGAGCCAGACGGAAAGATGGCTCTGAAAGAAAAGAGAGTGAGCACATGTAGGGAGTGGGTTTTTATACCTCCTTGAGCCTTTTGTTTGGAGTTGTTCCTGTGGCATGAACTTTGACCTGAGTCTGAGTGTGCCTTCCTGGTATTCTGATGGTGGTGGGTTAATCCTATTATGTTCCAAAGGTCAATCCTGCTTCCCTGGGACTGTGGCTGATGACTCTTAGATTTTTGGTGTGTTGATTCTAGGGATCTTTCTTCCTAATCTCAGTTTCCTGACTCCAGTCTTTCTGACAAGATTATCACATCTGCAATTCTACAGACAGAGAAACTTAGGGGGCGGGATTGGTTTCTGCTTTTAAAATCCTTTAGGAAAATATATTCTGCTTTTTAAATATTTTCAAAAGTATTTCTTTCTCTGGGGGGGTGACTTTCCACACTAGGGTTTTATAAAGTGGTACTAATACTTTGCGTGATCTTGATTCTATGCCTCTGTTTATACAAACCAGGATTGTATTAGCTTTTTTTGGTTGCTGCTGCACACTGCTGCCTCACAGTCAAATGATCGTCCACCAGGACTCAAATGTCCCTCTCACAGTTATTGTTTTTAAGCTAGATTCGCCCAATCTCTATTTGGTCTCCTGCTTTGAGCAGGGGGTTGGACTAGAAGACCTCCAAGGTCCCTTCCAACTCGGTTGTTCTGTTCTGTTATTCTTTCTATAACAGTGGTTCTCAACCTTTTTAATGCCGCAACCCCCAACCGGTCATAAGTCGAGGACTACTCAACCGGTCGTAAGTCGAGGACTACTCAACTGGTGCAGTACCGTTTGCAGACTGGGACTTTTGGCCGGTTCAGCAGGGCAGAAACAGCCTGGACAATTCCTATTGGCTTTTGAAAGCCAATAGAATGAGACTCTATTCAAGAGAGTCTATTCTATTGGCTTTCAAAAGCCAATAGAATAAAAGGGAGTAGCACAGCTAAGGAAAAGGGGGAAAAAATGGCGGACTGCGTTGTTTGGCGACCCCCGTGAAATGGTCGTTCGACCCCAAATGGGGTCCCAACCCACAGGTTGAGAACCACTGTGTGTATCCCTCCCATCAAGCCCAAAGAAAATCCAGAATAGTATAGGATCTCCTGCCATGCACAGGGGGTTGGACTAGAAGACCTCTAAGGTCCCTTCCAGCTCTATCATTCTGTTATTGTGCCTCCAGACCTTCCTCTGTAGATAGGTTTTCATTTACACTGGGACAATGTATATCAGCCATTCTCTATGTAAGCCGGTAAAGTGTTGGTCTAGGAGTGTGAAACTAGAATTCTAATCCTAGTTTGATGCTAAAAGACCCAAGGAACGCAAGATCAAATCACTTTCAGAAAGATTAACTGGCAAATTGCGCAGACCTGTTCTTCTTCTTGCCAGGAGTGTGACTCACTCGCCTCTCTCTCTCTACTTCACACACACAAACACACACGTTTATATAGCAGGAGAAGTAACATAATATGGGAGACCTCAGATTTTCTTGCCGATTCTCCGTCAGCTGGCTAATTCTGTTCCGTTGTGAGCTTCTTTAACGCAACTGTTGTGCTTCTTCAAGATTTGTTGACTCAGTCTTGGTGCTGCCTGTATTTCGAGGGTTCCTGTTCAGGCTTGTCTCTTTCTGGATTTCATAACCAATCGCAAGACCTGTTGTCCTGCCAAGCTCCTAATATTTCAGGACCTTTGGATGGAAGCCATCAAAACAAAGAAGGAGGAAGCAAAGTTGCTTGACGTTTTTGTCCCATCTCTCCCTCTGTCCAAGTCAGGATCACAAGCATTGCTGGAGCCCTTTTTTCCTGCTTAGGTGGCAGGAACGTGGGCCTTAAATGTACTCTTTGTGGGAGGAGGAGGAGGAGGAGAGGGAGAAGGAGGAGGAGGAGGAGGAGGAGGAGGAAGAGGGGAGGCTATGGGGTCTTTAGTGCTCTCTGAGCTTGGTGGTTTTCCTGCAGACGTTTCATGACCCAACTAGGTAACATCATCAATCATAGAAGGGAGTGGGGTTTGCAGGGAGAAGAAGGAGGAGGAGGAGGAGGAGGAGAAGGAGGAAGAGGTGGTGGTGGTGGTGGAGGAGGAGGAGGAGGAGGAGGAGGAGGAGGAGGAGGGCTATGGGGTCCTTGGTGCTCTCTGAGCTTGGTGGTTTTCCTGCAGACGTTTCATGACCCAACTAGGTAATATCATCAGTGCTAGAAAGAAGTTGAGTTTCCAGAGAGGAGCAGCAGGAAGAGGAGGAGGAGGAGGAGGAGGAGGAGGAGGAGGAGGAGGAGGAGGAGGAGGAGGAGGAGGAGGAGGAGGAGGAGAGGGCTATGGGGTTCTTGGTGCTCTCTGAGCTTGGTGGTTTTCTTTCAGACCTTTCATGACCCAAATAGGTAATATCATCAGTGCTAGAAAGAAGTTGAGATTCCAGAGAGGAGGAGGAGGAGGAGGAAGAGGAAGAGGGAGAGGAGGAGAAGGAGGAGGAGGAGGAGGAGAAGGAGAAGGATGGGTCCTTGGTGCTCTCTGAGCTTGGTTGTTTTTGTGCAGATGTTTCATTACCCAACTAGGTAACATCATCAGTGCTAGAAGGGAGTGAGGTGTGGGGAGAGGAGCAGGAGGAGGACTGTAGAATCCTTGGTGCTCTCTGAGCTGGGTGGTTTTCTTGCAGACGTTTCATTACCAACTATTTAACACTATCAGTGCTAGAAGGGAGTGGGGTTTGTGGAGAAGAGGAGGGGGAGGAGGAGGCGGACTGTGTTTCATTACCCAACTAGGTAACATCATCAGTGCTAGGAGGGAGCAGGGCTTGCAAAGACCAGGAGGAGGAGGATAAAACAGAGACCGTTGTAAGTGCAAGGACCAATCATAAGTCATTTCAGTATTACCTGGAAGTTTAAAAAGTAACTGTACTAAAGGAAAGACCTTTAACTGTCTGCTCACCACTTCCCTCCTAAGACTTTCGGTTTCAGGATCCCGAACTCATGCCAACCCCATTCCATTTTCCTACGCAGTTCCTTCGCTGGAATGCTACGCTTGCAATCAGACAACCTACTCTGGGTGTACAAAAATTAAGAACTGTTCTCACCATGAGCATTTCTGCACAAGGTATACAGGTAAGCATGCAGCACGCACGACCAAAGGCCTGTCTGTACGTGTGTGCAGTTAGTCCTCCTCCTCCTCCTCCTCTTCTCCACAAGCCCCACTCCCTTCTAGCACTGATGATGTTACCTAGTTTGATAATGAAATGTCTGCAAGAAAGCAACCAGGTTCAGAGAACACCAAGGCCCCTACAGTTTTCCTCCTCCTCCTCCTCCTCCTCCTCCTCCTCCT
This sequence comes from Crotalus tigris, assembly GCF_016545835.1. Lineage (NCBI taxonomy): Eukaryota > Metazoa > Chordata > Lepidosauria > Squamata > Viperidae > Crotalus > Crotalus tigris. The sequence continues at coordinate 226,902 of NW_024096925.1, forward strand.
CCTCCTCCTCCTCCTCCTCCTCCTCCTCCTCTCCACAAACCCCACTCCCTTCTAGCCTGGATGATGTTACCTAGTTTGGTAATGAAATGTCTGCAAGAAAGCAACCAGGTTCAGAGAACACCAAGGACCCCATAGTTTTCCTCCTCCTCCTCCTCCTCCTCCTCCTCCTCCTCCTCCTCCTCCTCCTCCTCCTCCTCCTCCTCCTCCTCCACAAACCCCACTCCCTTCTAGCACGGATGATGTTACCTAGTTTGGTAATGAAATGTCTGTAAGAAAGCAACCAGGTTCAGAGAACACCAAGGCCCCTACAGTTTTACTACTCCTCCTCCTCCTCCTCCTCCTCCTCCTCCTCCACCACCTCCTCCTCCTCAATCTTGGAGAGCACCATGGACCCCAAGATTCTCTTCTAGTGCACCAGTTATAGGAGAGCAGCATGAAGGCCCCCCCATACAGACACAGGAGGGACCTTTTCACCTCTCTTAACACACACACACACACACACACACACACACACACACACACACAGCACATTCAGGTGTTTCCCTTCTGTGGGATAATGGGAGATGACATCACTGCCCCACTGGGTGGGGGAATAGTTGACTAACTGTAACTCCGGCCTCAAGGAAAAAGCAGAGGGGCGCCTCGTTTAACCTGTTGTGTGTTTCCTTTCCTGTTTAGCGACTTCTTTGTCTGGATTCCTGCTTCAAAAAGGTTGTGCAGTCCACTGTCCCATCATGAAAAACAGCTGGCCATCGCTGTATACCTTAACCTGCTGTCAGGAGGACAGGTGCAACCGTATGACGGTCGTAAGGTGCTCCAAGTCTGTGTTAGCAGTAACCCTTGTTTTCGGAGCCTTGATTGATCTGGAACTCTGATGGGGGCACAGACTACTTCCCCGTTTATTTGTTTGTTTGTTTATTCATTCCTGCTCTCACTCATTCAGTTTCTACAGTCGTCCATTCTCAGTCAAGGATTCTGCGAGGCTTATAGTTTTTTTTAATATATATATATATTATGGTTAGAAATATTAAAAACACTTTAAAACAATAAAAAGCCCAGTCGAACCAACGCAAACACTAAAAAAACGTCCACATGAAATATAAAATTAAATGTGGGTCTTTGGCATTTCTGCCAAAACCTCTGTCCTGTTGTTGCTGATGGACCCATGAGGAGATAACCCATTTCCTGAAAATAAACACTTATTTCTTTATTTAGATAAGATAACCTTTATTGTCATTATTTTACTGTGGGCACAACGGCTCACATCAAAAATGAAATTTAGTTGCCTGCTCTCAGAGTGAAACACATACATGACACACACTTAAACATATGTATAGACCTTCACCCCTATATATACGTAGCAAATAAATATTAAATACTGTCCATCTTGAATATATAACGGAAAGAGGAAGCTTGAGAGTTCACAAGATTAATGTTGTATGGAAGGAAACTATGGCTGAATCTGGATGTTCTGCTACGGATACCACGAAGCCCCCTCCTCCCAGAAGAGAACAAGGAAAACAGGTCGTGAAGAGGATGTGTCATGTCCCAGACAATCTTGCGGACCCTGCTCAAGCAACGCTTCTGTGCTATGTCCTGGATGGGAGGGAGGGAGCTGCCAATGATCTTTCCAGCTGTCCTCACCACTCTTTGCACCGCCTTCCTGTCTGAAGCAGGGATGCCTCCAAACCAGACTGTGATGCTATAGGACAGGATGTTCTCAATCGTCCCCCTGTAGAAGGTGGTCAGGACAGGGGAAGAAAGCTGTGCTTTTCTCGTGTGATGCAGAAAATGCAGGCGCTGCTGTGCCCGCTTCGCCAATTTCTCACTGTTGAGTGACCAAGTCAGCCTGTTCGTTAGCTGCACACCCAGGAATTTGATGCGGGTAACCATCTCATTTTCGTGTGGTTTTCTGAAAGCTGACAAAGTGGAAATGAGGTGTGATGGACAGGCAGGCCCCATCGGCAACGTCCATAGATAATTTTCTCAGGAAAAGCCAGGCTGGAACAGAAGTCACAGTTGTGCCTTCATAATTAAAAAGGGGATTGAGAATTTCACGGCACGGAGGATTGTGGACCACAATAGAATCATAGAATACAGGGGCTGGTAGGGACCTTGGAGGTCATCTAGTCCAACCCCCTGAGAGTTCTAGCCCTGCCTTAGGCATGAAAACCAGCTGTGTGATTTTTTTTTCAGCCAATCACCAAGAGACACTGGAGGCTAAAACATATAAGGAACGGTTGCTAGAATTTGGGTATGTCTAGTTTAACTAAGAGAAGGACAAGGGGGGACATGATAGCAGTCTGCCAATATATCAGGGGCTGCCCCAAAGAAGAGGGAATCAAGCTATTTTCCAAAGCACCTGAAGGCAGGACAAGAAGCAACGGGTGGAAACTAATCAAGGAGAGAAGCAACCTAGAACTACGGAGAAACTTCCTGACAGTGAGAACAATTAATCAGTGGAATAACCTGCCTCCAGAAGTAGTAAATGCTCCAACACTGGAAGTTTTTAAGAAGAGACTGGACAGTCATTTGTCCGAAATGGTGTAGGGTTTCCTGCCTGATCAGGGGGTTGGACTAGATGACCTCCAAGGTCCCTTCCAACTTTACTACTACTACTATTATTATTATTATTATTATCATCATCATTATTATTATTATTATAGTTCAAGTCCTGCCTTAAGCATGAAAGCCAGCTGGAGATGGTGGGTGACTTTGGGGCAATCACCAGGAGATGGTGAGTTCTAGTCCTGCCTTATGCTCAAAGCCAGCCGGATATCCTTGAGCTAGTCACTTTCTCTCAGCCCCGAGAAGGAGGCAATGGCAAACTACCTCTGAAAAGCCTTGCCAAGGAAATTGCAGGGATTTGACTCTAAGAATCAGAAATGGTTGAATGGAAGGAGAAAAAGAAGGGATGTTAAGAAAACAATGGTTGGCAGGAGTAATTTTGCTTCCTGAAACGGTGAAGCCTCCCTACAAGAATAGCATAGCAATTTGTTAGCAGATAAATATGGGTCCTATCATAAGAAATATACTAAGGTAGTGATTTATTCTTGAGGAATAAGGTCTAGCTGGAAAGAATCTAGAAGAAAATTAGGAGTTCACTCAGGATAAGTGAGATGTTCTCCTAAAAAGGACCCATCAAAGGGAGAACTCAATTTATATTAATAGAATAACTGAATAAGAGTTGGAAGGGACCTTGGAGGTCTTCTAGTCCAACCTCCTGCTTAAGCAGGAAACGCCATACCATTTCAGACAAATGATTGTCCAATCTTTTGTTGGAACCTCCAATGCTGGAGCACCCGCAACTTCTGGAGGCAAGCTGTTCCACTGATTGTTCTCACTGTCCAGAAACTTCTCCTTAGTTCTAGGTTGGTTCTCTCCATTAGTTTCCATCTGTTGCTTCCTGTCCTGCCTTCAGGTGCTTTGTAGTAAACATCTATTCTTGTTTAGTCTTCCTCAAAGCCTCTACACCTTTCAACAATATTTTGACCTGCGGAAGTACAAGTATCCTTCTTTATTCTGAAATAATCATGACAAATTTTATTGAGGTTACAGAGTCACAGAGGTATACATTACACGGGTTAGGCTTAGGTTGTGGATTCAGTATCTAGTTGGAACTTATTGACTTTTTGTTATGAAATGGCACCTCCTGACATTCAGTACTGCCACACCAGCCAGCTTTGTGAGTGTCATGTCTAGTTGGGATCTGTGTGGGGCAAAAGTAGGGCTGTTTAAGAATACAGTTGAGGGCTAATCCAGTCTTCCTGAACTTTCAGGGGCATTTGGACCACAACCTCCATCTTTCCTAATCAGCATGTCTAAAGGTTTCTCTCTTTCCTGGGGTATTTGGATCCCAATTCCCATCTTCTTTTGCCAACATGTCCAAAGGTTTCTCTCCTTCCACTAGTATTTGGGCCACAATTTCCATCTTCCCTAGCCAACATGTCCAAAGATTTCTCTCCTTGGGTTTTCGAGCCCCCATCTTCCTTAGCCAACATGTCCAAAGCTTTCTCCAGGGGCATTTGGACCACAATTCCCATCTTCTCTAGCCAACATGTCCAAAGAGTTCTCTCCTTCCAGGGGCATTTGGATGCCAATTCCCATCTTTCTTCGCCAACATGTCCAAAGATTTCTCTCCTTCCTGGGGTGTTTCGATCCCAATTCCCATCTTCCTTAGCCAACATGTCCAAAGCTTTCTCCAGGGGCATTTGGACCACAATTCCCATCTTCTCTAGCCAACATGTCCAAAGATTTCTCTCCTTCCTGGGGTGTTTCGATCCCAATTCCCATCTTCCTTAGCCAACATGTCCAAAGCTTTCTCCAGGGGCATTTGGACCACAATTTCCATCTTCCCTAGCCAACATGTCCAAAAGTTTCTCTCCTTCCAGGGGCATTTGGACCACAATTCCCATCTTCCCTAGCTGGCATATCCAAGGAGATCTTTCCAAGGCTCCTCTGGGCTGTTGGCCGGAAAAGTTGAAGTAGGCTCAAACTGGTCAAAGGATGATGGGATAATCTCAGAGAAGTGAAAAAAAACTTTTGTAACACACATGAAGTCTTGGCTTTTCAGGTTTAATGAACCATCAGAGAGACCTTTGTTTAGAAGAAGGTGGTTTGTCTGGAATGGTCTCAGATGATTCATTCAAACTGTTTGGAAATTAGATCCTTCTTTATTGTTTTCATCAACTGACCGCAAAGGGGCCAGGTTGTCCTCTCTTTTCTTGCTAAGAGAATCTGAGCTGGCTTCTCCAGTAACCAAGTTGTCTATTGCTCAACTAAGATTCCTTGTCTTATTGTTTGAAGAACAGGAGAGGCCCTTTGAGGGGCAAGAACTGGTCATCTTGTTGCTTTTTTTCCTTGCTGAAGAAGACCCAGTTGGAGAAGACAAAAAAAAATAGCTCTTTTGATTGATTCGGTTCCACTGGACCGTCAGTCACGTCCATGGCACTTGGTAGAGTCAGAAAAATAATCTGTATTTAAATAGTCCCTCGCACTGAGGGAAACCCTGGAAGGGGAAAAAGAGGAAATAACGTGGAGATCAGGCATGAATCTACAGTATCCTAGGGAATTTTATTTAGTTAGTTTATTGTACATATTATTTATTTAGTTTATTATACATATCTCAGGGGCTGCCATAAAGAAGAGGGAATCAAGCTATTCTCCAAAGCACCTGAAGGCAGGGCAAGAAGCAACGGATGGAAACTAACCAAGGAGAGAAACAACCTGGAACTAAGGAGGAATTTCCTGACACAACAATTAACCAATGGAACAACCTGCCTCCAGAAGTGGTAAATGCTTCAACACTGGAAGTTTTTAAGAAGAGACTGGACAGCCATTTGTCCGAAATGGTGTAGGGTTTCCTGCCTGAGCAGGGGGTTGGACTAGATGACCTCCAAGGTCCCTTCCAACTTTACTACTACTACTATTGTTGTTGTTGTTAATTGCAAAGTCGTGTCCGACCCATCGCGACCCCATGGACAACGTTCCTCCAGGTCTTCCTGTCCTCTACCATCTTCTGGAGTCCATTTAAGTTCACACCTACTGCTTCAGTGACTCCATCCAGCCATCTCATTCTCTGTCGTCCCCTTCTTCTATTGCCCTCATCTTTCCCAGCATTAGGCCCTTCTCCAGTGAGTCCTTCCTTCTCATTAGGTGGCCAAAGTATTTGAGTTTCATTACTACTACTACTACTACTACTACTACTACTACTATTATTATTATTATTATTATTATTATTATTATTATTATTGATCATCGCACAGTCAGCCAGATGTTCAGACTGGATTTGGCATTTTGTCTACCTATCGAGTCCTTACCCAGGACCTGGGATAGGCAGACGTGGATGTTTGATGTTATTACAGATATCGTCGCAGGATGGAAGCAGTTCCTAGTAATTATTACATGGGTGTGGAGCCTTCCTGGCTGCAGAATGTTTTCTGCCTTGGGGCCCTTCATGGTTGAAGACAAGCGCCAATGTGTTGTCTGCATCTCAAACTGAAGCACAAATGGTTCCTGTAGCCTGCAATACTTTCTGGAGATCCGTTCATCCTTCCGCACCATTTAAAAGGGGTCCATCCATCCCAAAATGCATAGCTAAATATCTATGGAGATTCTCAGTCATCCAGGTCTCGGTTGTCCCAAAAGTGCTTTTTCAGGAGGTCACTGGATTTCCTTGTTTTTCTTTGAAGACACCTCGTTTCTCATCCAAGAAGCTTCTTCGGCTCTTCAGCTTTGAACTTCTTGAAAGAAAAAGAAAGGAGTCCAGTTGCCTCCTGAAAATTACCTTGGGGACAGAATCTTAGTTTTTTTTTTTTTTAATGTTGTGTTTCACCTAGGTCTACCTACTTACTAAAGTTTGCCATCAGGTAGTTTGATACCAACTGTGACTAGCTGCCTTCTTGGGCTTATAAATGAGGTTTGATCATGTTTATGTCCACATCTTGTATTCTGGCCCAAACTCAAAACTTACCCTGGAGCAAAGTGCTAGAACATCTTCATGCAACGAGAATTTTGAAAGTTCTCTGAGCAAATCGGCCTCCACACCTGAGGTTGCAATGCCTTGTGGTTTGAGTTGAAGAATCAAAGCATAAGACATACCTGGATTGGTTTGTTTGAGCAATTCCTTCTGAATCACTCCAGCTGAATGCATGCAATATATCAACCATTTATTTGCTTAGGGGGAAACAGAGAGAGAGAGAAAGAGAGAGAGAGAAGAAGGAGGGAGGGAGAAAGAGAGAGAGAGAGAGAAAGAGAGAGAGAGAGAGAGAGAGAGCTTGTTAAGATATGTGTGTGTGTGAATTGTATCCATTGTGAACTTTAATGTATATGTGTGTGTGTGTGTATTAAAGTGTACAATAGATACAATTAGATAGATAAACACACACATAAAACAAACAAACAAAAATACTATATATTTGTGTGTGTATTAAAGTGTAAATGGGCACAATGAGATAGATAGATAGATAGATAGATAGATAGATAGATAGATAGATAGACGCATACGAACACACACATACATGTATTTTATATACTTTGCTATATGTGAGTGTGTGTGTTAAAATGTACAATGGGTACAATTAAAAATGTAGATAGATAGATAGATAGATAGATAGATAGATAGATAGATAGATAGATAGATAATAATAATGATAAAGTTGGAAGGGACCTTGGAGGTCATCTAGTCCAACCCCCTGCTCAGGCAGGAAAACATATACCATTTTGGACATATGGCTGTCCACTTTCTTCTTAAAAACTTCCAGTGTTGGAGATTCACTGCTTCTGGAGGCAAGTTGTTCCACTGATTAATTGTTTTAACTGTCAGGAAGTTTCTCCTTAGTTCCAGGTTGCTTCTCTCTTTGGCTAGTTTCCACCCACTGCTTCTTGTCCTGCCTTCAGGCGCTTTGGAAAAGTCCCATTTGTCATCTATCTATCTAGTGATTAAAAATAATACTTTAAGAAGATAGCAATGTAAAATGATTGACCAAATGGTATATTTGGAAAGACACAACACAGTGGCCGTTGGACTGGAATTTTAGAATTATAACTTACCAGCAGTGGAGAATTGGTAGAATCACAATATGGAAAAAGTGATCAAGAACCAAAGGGTGTGTAGTGGGGTGCCCCAGGGCTCTGTCCTGGGCCCAGTGCTCTTCAACATCTTCATCAATGATTTGGATGAGGGGATAGATGGGGAACTCATCAAATTTGCAGGCGACACCAAGCTGGCAGGAGTAGCCAACACTCCAGAAGACAGGCTTAAGATACAGAAGGATCTGGACAGACTTGGACACTGGGCGCTATGTAACAAAATGAAATTCAAGGGTGAAAAAAGTAAGGTTCTATACTTAGGCAAGAAAAAACAAATGTACAGGTATAGTATAGGGTAGTGATGGCAAACCTTCTAGAGACCGAGTGCCCAAATTGCATGGCCCATTGGGTGGGCGTGGCTTCAGTGGTAACGGCAGACTGGGTGGGACTAAAAAGTTCAGTCAATCAAATCCAACTTTGCGAGAAGTTGAAATTGATTGATTGAACCTTTTTTTTACACGATCCCAAAGGGATTTCCAGGTGCAGATTGATAAACAGTCAATAAACATTAATAAACCATATATGATTGTAGTTACAAAGAAGCAAGTGTGGATAATTAACACCATAGTAGCTGGAGATAGAAGAATTAAATGAGAAAAAAATAAGGAAAAAAACTGTTGGAGAAACACACCTTCAAATAAAATGGACGAAACATTGGAAGACAGTTGTAGCAAATCTACCAGAGGTTACTACACTTGGTGCCATCTCAAAAACTCTGAAATGTACCAGGACCCAACAGGAACAGATACATTGGAAGACAGTTGTAGTAAATCTACCAGAGGTTACTACACTTGGTACCATCTCAAAAACTCTGAAAACTACCAGGACACAACAGGAACAGATATGTTGAAAGACAGTTGTAGCAAATCTATCAGAGGTTACTACACTTGGTGCCATCTCAAAAACTCTGAAATGTACCAGGACACAACAGGAACAGATATGTTGAAAGACAGTTGTAGTAAATCTACCAGAGGTTACTACACTTGGTGCCATCTCAAAAACTCTGAAAACTACCAGAAATCAACAGGAACAGATACATTGAAAGACAGTTGTAGTAAATCTACTAGAAGTTACTACACTTGGTGCCATCTCAAAAACTCTGAAAAGTACCAGGACACAACAGGAACAGATACATTGAAAGACAGTTGTAGCAAATCTACCAGAGGTTACTACACTTGGTGCCATCTCAAAAACTCTGAAAACTACCAGGACACAACAGGAACAGATACATTGAAAGACAGTTGTAGTAAATCTACTAGAAGTTACTACACTTGGTGCCATCTCAAAAGCTCTGAAGCGTACCAGGACCCAACAGGAACAGATACATTGGAAGACAGTTGTAGCAAATCTACCAGAGGTTACTACACTTGGTGCCATCTCAAAAACTCTGAAATGTACCAGGACCCAACAGGAACAGATACATTGAAAGACAGTTGTAGTAAATCTACCAGAGGTTACTACACTTGGTGCCATCTCAAAAACTCTGAAAACTACCAGAAATCAACAGGAACAGATATGTTGAAAGACAGTTGTAGTAAATCTACCAGAGGTTACTACACTTGGTGCCATCTCAAAAACTCTGAAATGTACCAGGACACAACAGGAACAGATATGTTGAAAGACAGTTGTAGTAAATCTACCAGAGGTTACTACACTTGGTGCCATCTCAAAAACTCTGAAAACTACCAGAAATCAACAGGAACAGATACATTGAAAGACAGTTGTAGTAAATCTACTAGAAGTTACTACACTGGTGCCATCAAAAACTCTGAAAAGTACCAGGACACAACAGGAACAGATACATTGAAGACAGTTGTAGAAATCTACCAGAGGTTACTACACTTGGTGCCATCTCAAAAACTCTGAAAACTACCAGGACACAACAGGAACAGATACATTGAAAGACAGTTGTAGTAAATCTACTAGAAGTTACTACACTTGGTGCCATCTCAAAAGCTCTGAAGCGTACCAGGACCCAACAGGAACAGATACATTGGAAGACAGTTGTAGCAAATCTACCAGAGGTTACTACACTTGGTGCCATCTCAAAAACTCTGAAATGTACCAGGACACAACAGGAACAGATACATTGAAAGACAGTTGTAGTAAATCTACCAGAGGTTACTACACTTGGTGCCATCTCAAAAACTCTGAAAACTACCAGAAATCAACAGGAACAGATATGTTGAAAGACAGTTGTAGTAAATCTACCAGAGGTTACTACACTTGGTGCCATCTCAAAAACTCTGAAAACTACCAGAAATCAACAGGAACAGATACATTGAAAGACAGTTGTAGTAAATCTACTAGAAGTTACTACACTTGGTGCCATCTCAAAAGCTCTGAAGCGTACCAGGACCCAACAGGAACAGATACATTGAAAGACTGTTGTAGTAAATCTATTAGAGGTTACTACACTTGGTGCCATCTCAAAAGCTCTGAAAAGTACCAGGACCCAACAGGAACAGATACATTGAAAGACAGTTGTAGTAAATCTACTAAAGGTTACTACACTTGGTGCCATCTCAAAAGCTCTGAAAAGTACCAGGAGCCAACAGGAACAGATAGAATCTCAACTCATCAACTACAAAACATTGTATTGTATATTACGATAACATCTTTAATTTCCTTAGAAGATCCTTGAGAAATATCGAATAGTCAAAATTGCAAAACATGATCAGATAATTCATTGGGTAAATAGCAATACATGATGAGGTTGATGAGGACAGAAAGAACGGATCATTTGTGAACAGTGTAGAAATCTTAACCAATGTTTTTTGCACAAGAGTGACTAGGGAACAAAGAGAGAAGGTGTGTCTGTTTGGTTTTGGATCATCTAATCCTTCCAGACTGAAAAACAACTTTTTCCCCCACTGCACAGTATTTGTGTATCACAAGGGGAATTCATTTGCAAGGGAGAAGAACAAAGGATTGGGACTGTACAGCCTGAAGATCGGTGGGCAGCAAACTGGAATCTAAGATGGTGAAGACCCGTACGAGAGGCAGGGTGGTGGTGGTGACCGTTCTGCTGACAGCTGTTTTGTTTGCGGAGTTCGGTAAGAACTTTTTATTTAAATCAATCGCTCCTTTTCTGATTAGGAAGAAGAAATACGAGATGGCCTTCTATTGCATTTGTAGCAGCATTGGAAAGAAAAATGAGATATACTTCCAAGGTTCTTCTTTTGTGAAGACGTTTCAGAGCTAAAGTTGGCAAAGTTCACAGAGAAGATCACAAGGCACACCAGAAGAACATCGAACCATAGGAATGGAAGGGACATTGGAGGTCTTCTAGTCCAACCCCTGGGTCCATGGTAGAAGACCCTATAGCATCCTGGAGCAGTGGCTGTCCAGTCTCTTCTGGAAAACCTCCAGTTAGGAGACATCTGGGTAGAGGGAGCATTTTTTTCCCAAAGGAAAGAATTCTTTACCAGGCTTGGTGCTTAGGAGTTACATTAGGACACAAAGGGAAAGATGTGTTGGCAACTTCAATTACCAAACTGTACATTAGTTTGGACTGATTGGATTACGAGGAAGCATTTGACCATTTCTCCATCCAGATGGAATGTATTGCGGCCATAGCCCAAGTTGAAGTAACTCTAAGGGACTTGCAACACGTCACCGTTTGATCTCCCAGTCTGCAAGTTCCTTGATCTAGAAGATGGAAAGATATTCCAGATAAAACACTCATGGAAAGCCTACTTGCTTTCCAGAATTCTCCCATCTTCTAAAGCTGCATCAAACATTGAAGATCTGGAGACTTTAAGGCACTTTGAATGCTGGGAATTGTAATCAAGAAAACAGAGAACTTCTCAACTTCTTCTCACTCATAGAACATAGATAACATAGGATAATAGAGTTGGAAGGGACCTTGGAGGTCATCTAGTCCAACCCCCTGCTCAGGCAGGAAACCCTATGGCAGTGGTTCTCAACCTTTTTAATGCCGCGACCCCCAACCAGTTGTAAGTCGAGGACTACTCAACTGGTGCAGCACCGTTTGCAGAATGGGACTTTTGGCGGGCTCAGCAGGGCAGAGACAGCCTGGACAATTCCTATTGGCTTTTGAAAGCCAATAGAATTAGACTCTATTCAAGAGAGTCTATTCTATTGGCTTTCAAAAGCCAATAGAATAAAAGGGAGTAGCACAGCTAAGGAAAAGGGGGAAAAAATGGCGGACTGCGTTGTTTGGCGACCCCCGTGAAATGGTCGTTCGACCCCAAATGGGGTCCCGATCCACAGGTTGAGAACCACTGCCCTATGGCATTTCAGACAAATGGTTGTCCAGTCTCTTCTTCAAAGCTTCAAGTGTTGGAGCATTCACAGCTTCTGGAGGCAAGGAGTTCCACTGATTAATTGTCCTCACTGTCAGGAAATTTCTCCAACCATAAGGGTGAGAATAGGATTTTTATCTTTGACTTTGTCCCCCCAAAAATGCAGTGCCAGGAATAGCAAAAATCCTGCGGACAATCCTCAAACTCTCATGGCTCTGACTGAGGTAGATACAGATCTCTCCTAGAAATTGGCAATGTCTAGTCTAATGAAGAGAAGGACGAGGGATGACATGATAGCAGCATTCCAGTGTCTCAGGGACTGCCCCAAAGAAGAGGGAGTCAACCTATTCTGCAAAGCACCTGGAGGCAGGTCAAGAAGTCCTTGGTGCTCTCTGAGCTTGACAGTTTTCTTGCAGGCATTTCATTACACAACTAGCTAACATCATCAGTGCTGGAAGGGACTGGGGATTTGATCTCTGTTTATTGTTCATTGTTCCTTGATTAGGCTGATATCTATTGCTTAATCAATAATCAACAGTAATCAAGTTCAATCAAGGAACCACCAAGAACACTCCCACACACACCGAGAGAGTCAGCACCACCCCCTCCTGGCATTGAAGATGTTGCCTAGTTGGATCATGAAACGTCCTCAACAAAACCGCCAAACTCAGAGAGCACCAAGGACCCTGCAGTTCAACCCTGAGAGACAAATATTTTATTCTGTTGTTACTCTGGGCCGTTGCAAGTACACTGCACTGTCCCTTGTCAATGAGGTCTCTAGTCATTTTGCTCGGGCAATGGAACCGATTCACCACCACCGCTTGGCAATGTAGTGACTGGCAGAACTGGAATGAGAATTGATCATCGTAAAACAGAGGTGCACTTAAAATCTGGGAAAAGGTGAGAGAGGTGTAAACAGGAGATCAAGTAGGAGAAGCATAATCTTCCCTTCAAAATTACAGACTAACAGACTAACAGAGTTGGAAGGGACCTTGGAGGTCATCTAGTCCAACCCCCTGCTCAGGCAGGAAACCCTATACCATTTCGGACAAATGGCTGTCCAGTCTCTTCTTAAAAACTTCCAGTGATGGAGCATTCACCGCTTCTGGAGGCAGGTTGTTCCACTGGTTAATTGTCCTCACTGTCAGGAAGTTTCTCCTTAGTTCTAGGTTGCTTCTCTCCTTGATTGGTTTCCATCCGTTGCTTCTTGTCCTGCCTTCAGGGGCTTTGGAGAATAGCTTGACTCCCTCTTCTTTATGGTAGCTCCTCAAATATTGGAAGACTGCTATCCTGTCCCCCCTCGTCCTTTTCGTTAAACTAGACATTCCCAATTCCTACAACCGTTCTTCAGTGTTTTAGCCTTCCTAATCAACTGTTCTTCTCTGCACTCTTTCTAGAGTTTCAATATCTTTATTTATATCCTGGCAACCTTTACTGGATGCAATATTCCAAGTGTGGCCTTACCAAGGCATTATAAACTGGTACTAACACTTCGTGTGATCTTGATTCTATCCCTCTGTTTAATGCAGTGGTGAGTAAAACTGGATGCTGTATTCCAAGTATGGCCTTTGTTGTTGTTGTTGTTAATTGCAAAGTCGTGTCCGACCCATCGCAACCCCATGGACAACGTTCCTCCAGGTCTTCCTGTCCTCTACCATCTTCTGGAGTCCATTGAAGCTCACGCCTCCTGCTTCAGTGACTCTATCCAGCCACCTCATTCTCTATCATCCCCTTCTTCTATTGCCCTCAATCTTTCCCAGCATCAGGCTCTTCTCCAGTGAGTCCTTCCTTCTCATTAGGTGGCCAAAGTATTTGAGTTTCGACTTCAGGATCTGGAAGTGTGGCCTTACCAAGGCCTTATAAAATGGTATTAATTGTTTGCGTGATATTGATTCTGTCCCTCTGTTAATGCACTGGCATTTTTGGCAGCTGCAGCATGTGGCTGGCTCATGTTTCAGTGATTGTGTCAGAATCCAATTATATTTCATCTCTAGTTATCAACTATAGAAAACCCCATTTCTGCCTTCTCTGGATTCTGTCATACGATGAAGGGAAGGGGGGTGAACAAAGGGGCTTTATGGCTCTCACTTCCTTCAGTACACTTCAAAGGGACTGGATATGGATAGCACCAAAAGGACTAACCATAACAAAGGGGGCTATTACCTTTCATGTAGTTCTCTCTGAAGTCTCCATCCAGCCAGCAGTAAGGAAAAGGGGGTGGGAGTGTAATGCCTGAGACTGTCGCTGGAAGAAGGGGGTGATTGGGTGGGGCTACTGGGGACCCCCTTAAAACCTTGAATGGGAGAGCTTGGACCCCAAGTCTTGTCTAGAACGCCTGCAACCATTTTCTCTTAATAAAGGATGCCTGTTGGAAGAACTATTCCAAGAGTTCTGTCTTCTTAAGTTGCAAAGTGGGGTGGGTCCTTACAGATTGTCCCACTAGGATCCAAGAGCCTTCTTAGAATTACTACTGTTGAGCCAGGTACCACGTAACCTATGCCGATGCATTTGTTTATGGAGATTCTCAGTCATCCCAGTCTTGGCTGTCCCAAAGGTGCTTTTTCAAGAGGTAACTGGACTTTCTTGGTTTTCTTTGAAGATGTTTTCGCTTCTTCTCCAAGAAGCTTCTTTTCTCTGTGACAGCCCTTCAAATAATGGAAGACTGCTACTATTATGTCCTCCTTAATCCTTGTCTTTGTTAGACTAGACATTCCCAATTCCTGCAACTGTTCCTGACATTGAGACACTAGAAAGAGTACAGAGAAGAGCAAGAAAGATCACCCGGGGACTGGGGGGGTAAAACAAACAAGGAATGGTCGCTGGAATTGGGGATGTCTAGTTTAATGAAGAGAAGGACGAAGAGTGACATGACAGCCGTGTTCCAATATCTCAGGGGCGCCCGCAAAGAAGAGGGAGTCAAGCTATTCTCCAAAGAGAAACAATGGTTGGAAACTGATCAAGGAGAGAAGCAACCTGGAATTAAGGAGAAACTTCCTGACAGTGAGGACAATCAACCAGTGGAACAGCTTGCCACCAGAAATCGTGGGCGCTCCATACTGGAGATTTTTAAGAAAAGATTGGACATTCACCTGTCTGAGATGGTATAGGTTCTCCTGCTTGAGCAAGGGGTTGGACTAGAAGACCTCCAAGGTCCCTTCCAACTTTATTATTATTATTGTTGTTGTTGTTGTTGTTTTAGTCTCCAGTCCCCTCATCAACCTTGTTTCTCTCCTCTGCACTCTTTATTTCCAGGTTGCTTCTCTCCTTGATCAGTTTTCATCTGTTGCTTCTTGTCCTGCCTGTGCTTTGGAGAATAGCTTGACTCCCTCTTCTTTGGGGCAACCCCTGAGATACTGGAACGCTGCTATCATGTCACTCCTCATCCTTCTCTTCATTAGACTAGACATATCCAATTCCTGTGTCTACCTCAGTCAGAACCATGAGAGTTTGAGGATTGTCCGCAGAATTTTAGCTCTTCCTGGCACTGCATTTTTTGGGACAAAGATGTCATTCTTGGGATAGAGAAATAGAGATAGAGTAGAGAGAGATAGACAGACAGATAAAAATCCTATTCTCATCCCTACAGTTGGTCTGTGTCTTCCACAATCTTGGGTAGCTAATTTTTTGTTGCCCAGGCCCTGAATGGACTTCCGGAAGTGACATCCATACAGAGAACCGGTTATTCACGTATTTGAATCTCACCCCAGCTTTGAGACAACTATGAGCTAGATGACTCAGAAACTCCACAGACACATCCATCTCCCCCCCCCTCTCTCTCAGCTATCCTGCTCCCTCCACTCCTTCTCTTCAATAGACAAGATATACTTAGCTCCCTCAACCGTTCATCACATGATTTAGTTGCCATTATGCAGATCTGGCTCAACCGGTATCCTTGAAGCTTGTTTACCTGCAGTTCGGGACACCCCTCTCTGGAGGGGGATTCCAAAATTAGACAAAAGCTTCACCAAAACTGCCACCTCAATCATGATTATGGGTTTTCTGGAAATAGGGGGGAAGGAAGCCTACATTCAGGCATAGCTCTGAGTCTTGGCTTCAGAATCCCGGGTTTGTGAAGAAAATAACACAATTCATCTGATATTATGTTTTGGAAATTATAGGGGGTCAGCATCTCAACAAAACAAACAAACAATCCTCAGCTGGAAGAATGAAGTACGCTGTCTCATAAAAGAGAATCTTTGTAGCCCAGGGCTGAACTGAGGGTCCTTGGTGCTCTCTGAGCTTGGTGGTTTTCTTGTGGACAGTTTAGTATAGTCATCATCTTTCTCGTTCTTTCTTTCTTTCTTTCTTTCTTTCTTTCTTTCTTTCTTTCTTTCTTTCTTTCTTTCTTTCTTTCTTCCTTTCTTCCTTCCTTTCTTTCTCTCCCTCCCTCTGTGTCTTTTTCTTTCTCTCTCTTATTTTTCTTCTTTCTTTCTCACTCTGTCTCTCTCTTTTCTCTCTCTCTCTCTCCCTCTTTCTTTCTTTCTTTCTTTCTTCCTTCCTTCCTTCCTTCCTTCCTTTCTCATTTTCTTTCTTTCTTTTCTTTCTCTTTCTTTCTTTCTTTCTTTCTTTCTTTCTTTCTCTCCCTCCCTCTGTGTCTTTTTCTTTCTCCCTTATTTTTCTTCTTTCTTTCTCACTCTGTCTCTCTCTTTTTTCTCTCTCTTTCCCTCTTTTTCCTTTCTTTCTTTCTTTCTTTCTTTCTTTCTTTCTTTCTTTCTTTCTTTCTTTTTTTCTTTCTTTCTCTCTCCCTCCCTCTGTGTCTTTTTCTTTCTCTCTCTTATTTTTCTTCTTTCTTTCTCACTCTCTCTCTCTTTTCTCTCTCTCTCCCTTCCTTTCTTTCTTTCTTTCTTTCTTTCTTTCTTTCTTTCTTTCTTTCTTTCTTTCTCTCTTTCTCCCTCCCTCCCTCCCTCCCTCCCTCCCTCTATGTCTTTTTCTTTCTCTCTTATTTTTCTTCTTTCTTTTTCACTCTCTCTCTCTTTTCTCTCTCTCTCTCTCTCCCTTTCTTTCTTTCTTTCTTTCTTTCTCCTTCTCCCTCCCTCCCTCCCTCCCTCCCTCTCTCTCTCTCTCTCTCTCTCTCTCTCTCTCTCTCTCTCTCTCTCTCTCTCTCTCTCTCTCGTTGTTTTCTTGCAGACCTGTCATTGCCCAACTAAGTAATATCATCAGTACTAGTAAGGAGTAGGGTTTGATAAAGAAACGTCTGCAAGAAAACAACCAACTTCAGAAAGCATCAAGGCCTCCATAATTCCCCTCCTCCTCCTCCTCCTCCTCCTCCTCCTCCCTCCTGCAAACCCCACTCCCTTCTAGCACTGATGATGTTACCTAGTTGGGTCATGGATCATCTGCAAATAAACAACCAAGCTCAGAGAGCACCAATGATGACCCCTTAATACAACAATTAAATGCCTTAAGAATGTTTTTCCTGTAGACACAGTTATCTCTAAATTCTACTTATTTTATTTAGGACAGTGTTTGCCAACCTCGGCAACTTTAAGCTGGGTGGACTTCAACTCCCAGAATTCTTTTGGCTGGCTGATGAATTCTTGGATTTGGAGTCTATCCAACTTGAACGTCCCACGGTTGACAAACACTCTTCTACAGCTACCAAAACTGAGCTGTAAACATCACTAGAGAGCAACAGAGAGCTACACACTCAAGGAATGGGCTGCCCTAGGTTTTGCAGTTCAGATTGGATCATCCTCTGGGACACCAAAAGATAAATGTTATGCCCTACCCAGGTAGTCGCAAAAGGGGATCACAGGACCCCAGAACACTGCAATGTCATAAATATGAGTCACTTGCTGAGTGTCCGAATTTTGATCACATAAGGAACGGTTGCTGGAATTGGGTATGTCTAATTTAACAAAGAGAAGGATGAGGGGGGACATGATAGCAGCCTTCCAGTATCCAGAATCACTTAAATATGAGCTAGCCGTGTGCTGCAGCTGCCAA
Organism: Crotalus tigris; assembly: GCF_016545835.1. Classification (NCBI taxonomy): domain Eukaryota; kingdom Metazoa; phylum Chordata; class Lepidosauria; order Squamata; family Viperidae; genus Crotalus; species Crotalus tigris. Next base: position 244,706 of record NW_024096925.1, read on the forward strand.
AAAGGCCAACACAGTGCTGGGCAGCATTAATAGAGGGATAGAATCAAGATCACGTGAAGTATTAATACCACTTTACAAGGCCTTGGTAAGGCCATATTTGGAATAGTGCATCCAGTTTTGGTCACCACGATGTAAAAAAGAGGTTGAGACTCTAGAAAGAGTACAGAGAAGAGCAACAAAGATGATTAGGGGACTGGAGGCCAAAGCATATAAGGAAAGGCTGCTGGAATTGGGTATGTCTAATTTAATGAAGAGAAGGATGAGGGGGGATATGATAGCAGTGTTCCAACATCTCAGGGGCTGCCCCAAAGAAGAGGGAGTCAAGCTATTCTCCAAAGCGCCTGAAGGCAGGACGAGAAGCAACGGATGGAAACTAATCAAGGAGAGAAGCAACCTAGAACTAAGGAGAAACTTCCTGTTTTAACAATCAAACAACTTGCCTCCAGAAGGCTTTCCTGCCTGAGCAGGGGGTTGGACTAGATGACCACCAAGGTCCCTTCCAATTTTATTATTATCATTATGACTGTGGGGACGCTGCAATGGTCATAAGTGGGAAAAACAGTCACCAGTCCCGATTTTCAGTCCCGTTGTGACTTCGAACGGTCACTAAATGCTTCCATTTCTACCTTCTAAGCTCCCAATAATCCCAGGATTAAAATCTTCCCTTGAGAACTGCCAGCTTAAATCGTTAAGAATTTCTGCACCTATCGTCTCTTACGCAAGTGGAGCTCTAAAGAGCTGTTGCAATCCCTTAAGTTAGGTCAACAAAAAAACTTGGTTAACAGAGCAGCTAATCGCTAAAGAATGGACCAGGAACAGGGAAGATCAAATTGCAGGAAATAAACACTGTCGGGGAGAAAGGAAAGTTGCCCAAAAAAATAAATAAAAAATGTTTATTTCGTATCACGGGCGAACAAGACTGATCCCAATGCAAAGGTTTTATCGGCGCAGAATCTGCAAGGTCTTGTGGCTGAGTTGCAGTCAGGAGAAATATTACTACCACTTTTGAAGACAACCTTTGAAATAGCGCGTCCAGTTTTGATCACACAACACACTGAGCAATGTCCTCCCCTCAGCTTCAATACGTGACATCAATCACTGGATCCTACTGTGATCTGATTGGCTCATGGCCAAAACTTTGGATGAAGGGATAGATGGGGAACTCATCAAATTTGCAGACGACACCAAGCTGGCAGGAATAGCCAACACTCCAGAAGACAGGCTTCAGATACAGAAGGATCTGGACAGACTTGAACACTGGGCAGTAACTAACAAAATGAAATTCAATGGTGAAAAAAGCAAGGTTCTACATTTAGGCAAGAAAAACCAAATGCACAAGTACAGCATAGGTGGCACCATGCTCAATAGTAGTAACTGTGAGAGGGACCTCGGAGTCCTAGTAGACAATCACTTAAATATGAGCCAGCAGTGTGCTGCAGCTGCCAAAAAGGCCAACACAGTGCTAGGCTGCATTAACAGAGGGATAGAATCAAGATCACGTGAAGTATTAATACCACTCTTCAATGCCTTGGTAAGGCCACACTTGGAATACTGCATCCAGTTTTGGTCACCACGATGTAAAAAAGAGGTTCAGACTCTAGAAAGAGTACAGAGAAGAGCAACAAAGATGATTAGGGGACTGGAGGCTAAAACATATAAGGAACGGTTGCTAGAATTGGGTATGTCTAGTTTAACGAAGAGAAGGATAAGGGGGGACATGATAGCAGTATTCCAATATCTCAGGGGCTGACATAAAGAAGAGGGAATTAAGCTATTTTCCAAAGCACCTGAAGGCAGGACAAGAAGCAACGGGTGGAAACTAATCAAGGAGAGAAGCAACGTAGAACTAAGGAGAAACTTCCTGACAGTGAGAACAATTAATCAGTGGAACAGCCTGCCTCCAGAAGCAGTAAATGCTCCAACACTGGAAGTTTTTAAGAAGAGACTGGACAGCCATTTGTCCGAAATGGTGTAGGGTTTCCTGCCCGAGCAGGGGGTTGGACTAGATGACCTCCAAGGTCCCTTCCAACTTTACTACTACTACTACTATTATTATTATTAAAACAAGATAACACCCGATTGGCTCTCTAAACACTCAGGCTCATTGGCTACAATCAGATGAAGGAAAGCTACCTGAGATCAACCTAAGCAAGTTGTGCTTCCTTTTTCCTGGTTATTTGGCTATAACTTTTCATAGAATACAATACAGATAATTGAATAAACTATGTTGCATTACATTCTTGATTACATTATCTTTCCATTGATATATAATTTTACGGCACTACTCCCCCCCAAAAAAGTGGTGTTATTAGCCATCCGATCTCAAAAATACACTTTTCCCAAATGGTTTTCACAATTTTGGCCACTACTGTACCTAGTTGTGTAATGAAATGCCTGCAAGAAAACTATGAAGCTCAGAGAGCACCAAGAATTTCATGGAGAATTTTGGAAGCTCAAGTCCACATACCTTAAAATTGTTGCCAAGGTTGAGAGGAGATGAAAAGTGCTACTAGACACTATGGGTTTAGAACAATTCACCACAGCCATCTCACTATGACCAACTCGCCCTGGGACAACTGGTCAAAGAAAATTCCATGTGGGGTAACTCAGTGTGGTAAATATCATTCCCTCCCTGCCCACATGGAAATTATGTCCAAGAATCAGTGGTGGATAACATTGAGTTATCCTGTGTGGAATTTTCCATGGCAAGCTGTCCCATGGCTACTTTGAGATGGCCTTGTTGAAATAGAATAGAATAGAATGCAGAATAGAATGCAGAATAGAATAGAATAGAATAGAATAGAATAGAATAGAATAGAATAGAATAGAATGGAATGTAGAATAGAATAGAATAGAATAGAATAGAATAGAATAGAATAGAATAGAATAGAATAGAATGGGATGGGATGGGATGGAATGGAATGGAATAGAATATAATGGAATGGAATGGAATGGAATGTAGAATAGAATAGAATAGAATAGAATAGAATAGAATAGAATGGAATGGAATAGTATAGGATAGGATAGGATAGGATAGGATAGGATAGGATAGAATAGAGAGTTGGAAGGGATTTTGGAGGTCTTCTAGTCCAACCCTCTGCTCAGGAAGAAAACCCTAGATCATTTCAGACAAATAGCTGTCCAATCTCTTCTTGGAGACCTCCAGTGATGAAGTACCCACAACTTCTGGAGGCACGTAGTTCCACTGGTTGATTGTTCTTACTGTCAGGAAATTTCTCCTTAGTTCTAGATTGGATCTCTCTTTGGTTAGTCTCCATCCGTTGCTTCTTGTCCTGCCTTCAGGTGCTTTGGAGAAGAGCTTGACTGCCTCTTCTTTGGGGCAGCCCCTGAGATATTGGAAGACTGCTATCATGTCACCCCTTGTCCTTCTCTTTATTAAACTAGACATACCCAATTCCATACCCAAATATTCCAGTATTTGAGAGGCTGCCACAAAGAAGAGGGGGTCACATTATTCACCAAAGCATCAGAAGGCAGGAGAAGAAACAACGGTTGGAAACTGATCAAAGGAAGAAGCAACCTGGAATTAGGGAGAAACTTCCTAACAGCGAGGACAATTAACCAGTGGAATAGAAGTTGTCTTCAGACGTTGTGCGTGCTTCATCACTGGAGGTTTTAAAGAAGAGACTGGACAGCCACTTGTCTGAGATGGTGTAGGGTCTCCTGCTTGACCAGGGGGTTAGACTAGAAGACCTCTAAGGTCCCTTCCAGCTCTATTCTGATGCTGATTCCTCTACCTACTATATATAAAAAGAGAGTAGTTAGCTGTTAAATCAACAGCAAAGGTTAATATCTATGGAAGTCATCCAGGTCATGGTTATCCCAAAGGCAACTGGACCTTCTCTTTTTTTCCTTGAAGATGTTTCACTTCTCATCCAAGAAGCTTCTTCAGTTCTGAATGAAACTTCTTAGATGAGAAGTGGAAATGCCTTCAAATAAAAACAGAGAAAGTCCAGTTGCCTTTTTGGGGAAAAAAAAGCACCTTTGGGACAGCAAATTTTAACTTCCAAGCCCAATGTCATGGTTCTGACAGATGACACTCTTCAAAAGAACTTCGAGGCATTGTTTACCTTAAAGAATCTTTTATTCGAGTAGCATAATATCGGCACTGCATAATCAAACCCAAAAACTGAATTCCCTCCCCCCGGGCACCTAGTATCAAAGCATAATTCCCTCCCCCAATTAACAGTCATAAATCACATTCCCCAATTAGCTTGAAGCTCGGGCTTCCTCTCCAGCTCTCCAGCCAATTCTTTATCAGCTCTGGCTACAGTAACCTTGATTCTCATGCTAAGTTTAGTGTTGTTATGTCTAGCTAGACCAGTGGTTCTCAACCTGTGGGTCGGGACCCCATTTGGGGTCGAACGACCATTTCACAGGGGTCGCCAAACAAGGCTGTCCGCCATTTTCCCCCCTTTTCTTTGGCCACGCCCCTGGCACCCAGTGATGTATAAGTGGTTGGGGGTCACCACAACATGGGGAACTGTATTATGGGGTCGCGGCATTAGAAAGGTTGAGAACCACTGAGCTAGACTCTCATTCACATTACACCCCCCCCCCAGCATCATCTAACTCTAAAAGTGAAAGGGGAAAAAGATGGCTACATTTCCATCTGTTGTCTATGCAAAACATCCGATGTTAGCAGCGGTGACACCCTTCCTTAATAATATGTTGGTGTATTTGGCTTGTCCCTGATTTAGATAAGGGTGTTGGGAGGATCTTACACTGAATCCTGACCATACATAACCACAAGAAAATTGCATGGACAATCTGGCTACATCCTTGACCTTCCCAGGGTTTCACCAAACCCCAAGACAGTCAAAACCATCAAGAATGCTCCAGTTCTTCAAAACGTAAACTTCACATCTTGGAAGTTGTGGTGTTGGCCTTGAAATTTTTACCGGCTTGTGGTCATTTCAGATCTGGCTCTCTGTTTGCAAATTCCACCTGGAGCCAGATTTGGCATTGACACATTTATGTGATTCGCTGTTGACAATAATTACAGACCACAAGTTTTTTGCGTCCTATCTTAGCCTTGTGAGAAGGGTGCAGTGATTGATACACACACTGATAAAAGATGAAAGAAACCATTGTGTAGACGAGTAGCTTCAAGCTCTGTTCTCAGAGGTCAGATCCACCCCCTCGCTGAATGACAACAGGTCTATTAGAAATTAACACCCCCCCCCTTTAATATCTCAACGGGGCATTTCCCAAACGGAGGTGGGCTTTCTTGGTTATTCCTTGAAGACCTTTCACTTCCCACCTAACTGAGGCTTCTTCAGTTCTGACTGGATGGTAGGGAGGGGAGGGAGAGGGGGAAGGGGGAGAATGGAGAATGGAAGGGTTAGTTCTGACATTAGTTGGTCAGAACTAATCCTTCTCCATCATCCCAACCATCTTCAGTCAGAACTGAAGAAGCTCCTTGGATGCGAAGTGAAATGACTTCTTCTTCCTCCTCAAAAACAAACAAACAAACAAAAACCCAGTTCCAGTTGCCTTTTGCAAAAGCACATTTGAGACAGCCAGGACTTGGATGACTGAGAATTTCCATAGGGAATCCCCTTAATGCACCAACCCCTTCCCCCTTCCCCCTTCTCCTTCCCCCTTTCCCCTTCCTTTCCCCCCCTTCCCCTTCCCCCTCCTTTCCCCTTTCCCCTTCCTTTCCCCCCCTTCCCCTTTTCCTCTTCTCCTTCCCCCTCCCCCTCTCCCTCTCCCCTTCTTTTTTCTCTTTCCCCTTCCCCTTCCCCTCTCCCCTTTTCCTCTTCTCCTTTCCGCTTCCCCCTTTCCCCCTTTCCCCTTTCCCCTTCCCTTTCCCTTTTCCCCCTTTCTTTACAGCAGTGGTTCTTAACCTTTTTAATGCCGCGAACCCCAACCGGTCGTACGTTGAGGACTACTCAACCGGTCGTAAGTTGAGGACTATTCAACTGGTGCAGCACCGTTTGCAGAATGGGACTTTTGGCGAGCTCAGCAGGGCAGAGACAGCCTGGACAATTCCTATTGGCTTTTGAAAGCCAATAGAATTAGACTCTATTCAAGAGAGTCTCTTCTATTGGCTTTCAAAAGCCAATAGAATAAAAGGGAGTAGCACAGCTAAGGAAAAGGGGGAAAAAATGGCGGACTGCGTTGTTTGGCGACCTCCATGAAATGGTCGTTCAACCCCAAATGGGGTCCCGACCCACAGGTTGAGAACCACTGCTTTACAGAGTGTAAGACAAAAAGTCATGCATGGAAACTAACCAAGGAGAGAAGCAACCTAGAACTAAGGAGAAACTTCCTGACAGTTAGAACAATTAACCAGTGGAATGACCTGCCTCCAGAAGGTGTGAGTGCTCCAACACTGGAAGTTTTGAAGAAGAGGCTGGACAGCCATTTGTCTGAAATGGTATAGGGTTTCCTGCCTGAGCAGGGGGTTGGACTTGATGACCTTCAAGGTCCCTTCCAACCCTTTTGTTCTGTGTCCTATCTAAGGAAGATTAAATGAACATTAATCCAGTTGCATCTCTCTCTCTCTCTCTCTCTCTCTCTCTCTCTCTCTCTCTCTCTCTCTCTCTCCTCTTTTAATACTTCTAGATCAGGGGTAGGCAACCTTGGCTCTTTTATGACTCGTGGACTTCAACTCCCAGAATTCCTGAGCCAGCCACGCTGAGGGGAAAGGGAGAGGTTTCCAAGCTGAGCCAGGCTGGCTCAGGAATTCTGGGAGTTGAAGTCCACGAGTCATGAAGGGGCCATAGTTTCCCCCATGCTGGCTCAGGAACTCTGGAAGCTGAAGTCCATGAGTCATAAAAGAGCCAAGGTTGCCTACCCCTGTGCTAGGTACTTATATGTAATTCTTTTTTTTTCACAACAGCCCAAACGCTTCAATGTTTCTTCTGCCGGGAGCCCACCAGACCGGAGAAATGCCTAAGTGTGGCTAAGTGTATGCCGAACCAAACCATGTGTATGACGATCATGCACTCTCTTGAAGAAGGTGAGGTGGTAGGGCAAAATTAACCCAAGTCTCAATTTCTGCAGGTCAAGATCAAATGGAGTAGCCTTTTCCTCCTCTTCCTCCTCGCTCCTCATTCTAAGAAAAAAAAGTGATTAAAAATGTGTGCCTCTGGATCATCCTCACATACCCTTCGAGCCTGGACACGACAAAATGTGTCGATCCTTTGCAGAGAATCTTATGGACCCAGCCCAATCAACGCTTCTGTGCTATGTCCTGAATGGGAGGGAAGGAACTGCCAATGATCTTTTCTGCCGTCCTCACCACTCTCTGCACCGCCTTCCTTTCTGAAGCAGGGATGCTTCCAAACCAGACTGTGATGCTGTAGGACAGGATGTTCTCAAATGTCCTCCTGTAGAAAGTGGCCAGGACAGGGGAAGGAAGATGTGCTTTTCTCATGCGAGAAATATCATATATTTTTTAAAAAAATATGGTACAGGACACAAATTTAACGCAGCATACAGTGCAGAAGTAGGCCCACCTGTCTTTTCAAACATTTCCAGGTTGGTCTGTTGGAATATAAGCTATATGAGGAGCAGGTTAAAGAAACAATGGTGACATGGGCAATAGATCTAGGACAGGGGTAGGCGACCGTGGCTCTTTTATGACTCGTGGACTTCAACTCCCAGAATTCCTGAGCCAGCCATGCTGAGGGGAAAGGGAGATGTTTCCATGCTTAGCCATGCAGGCTCAGGAATTCTGGGAGTTGAAGTCCACCAGTCATAAAAGAGCCAAGGTTGCCTAACCCTGATCTAGGATATAATATAAATATGGATCAATGGCAGCAAGTATGGAGCGAAATAACAAAATCACAGTGGCGACATCATATAAAGAAAACCTGTATAAGATGGTTTACAGATGGCATCTCCCTCCAGCCAGATTAGCCAAAATGTATAACGGATATTCGTCTATGTGTTGGAAATGTAAAAAAGAAAAGGGCACCTTTTTTCGTGTATGATGGACATGTAGAGAAGCACAGATGTACTGGCGTATGGTCTGGGATTGGGCAATAGAAATGACTAGGCAAAACATTCAATACAAACCGGAGACACTACTATTAGGAATACTAGAGAAAAATGTAAATAAAGAGGACATATATTTAATTATCCATGTGGTCACAGCAGCAAGGATACTATTTGCTCAAAAGTGGAAAGCAATGGAAGTGCCGAGTGGGGAAGCACTAATAAAGAAAATTATGTATTGCGCAGAACTAGATAGGATAACTAAAAGATAAAAAAATCAGGAAGAAACAGAACTTTATCGAATATGGAATAAATTTTATAGATGGAGGGAAAGAAAAATGGAGGTCACAGTAAAGAGATACACTGAGACGGAGACTAGAAATGTATAGTTGTATATAGGTATTTTATATGTAATTAAGGTACAATATGGACTGAGATGTCAGTCAAAGACAATTTACCATGTTCAATGTTTTTAATCTTTTCTTTTCTTTGTACTTAATAAAATTAAAAAAAAAATTAAAATTTTTTTTTTCAGGTTGGTGAGCCGGAAAATTGAGTGGATGGTTTTTCTCCTTATCGTCAGGATAAATGTCTATGGAGATTCTCTATAGAGAATTGTCCCAAATTGTCCCAAAGGTGCTTTTTCAGGAGGCAACTAGACTTCCTTTGTTTTTTCTTTGAAGACCTTTCGCTTCTCATCCATCCAGTCGGAACTGAAGAAGCTAACAAGAAGCTAAAAACAAGAAAGTCCAGTTGCCTCCTGAAAAAAAGCGCATTTGGGAGAAATAGACGTTTTCCAACAGTGGGAACAGAAAGAGGAAACCTAGTGAGCGTGTTAGAAGAAGCTGGGCCACCTGGGTGGGAAGCCACATCTGGAAGTATCAGTTGGGGGGCAGGGGGAACTCCAAACAGGAAATCTGTCCGTCCACCTGCAAAGTCTTGAGGAAGTCAGCTCAGAATGAGCCTTGAGGGCCCAGGTGTGCCCAATCCTCCCCAGAAGAAGACCCACAGATCCACCTTCACTTCCTCAGCAGCAGCCAAACAAGCTAACACAATCCTGGGTTGTATAGAGGCATAGTATCAAGATCACACGAAGTATTAGTACCACTTTATAAAACCCAGGTGAGGCCACACTTGGAATACTGCAACCAATTTTGATCCCCATATCACAAAAAAGATGTTGAGAGTTTGGAAAAAATTCAGAGAAGGGTAACTAAGGTGATCCAAGGTCTGGAGACTAAAACTTACGAAGAACGGCTGCAGGACTTGGGTTTGGCTAGTCTAAAGAAAAGAAGAAATAGGGGTGACATGATAGCAGTGTTCCAGTATTTGGGGGGCTGCCACAAAGAAGAGGGGGTCACATTATTCACCAAAGCATCAGAGGCAGGATGAGAAACAGTAGTTGGAAACTGATCAAAGAGAGAAGAAACTTGGAATTAAGGAGAACATTCCTAACAGCGAAGACAATTAACCAGTGGAACAACTGGCCTCCAGAAACCTTTATATGTTTTAGCCTCCAGTCTCCTGATCATCTTTGTTGCTCTTCTCTGTGCTCTTTTTTAGAGTCTCCACATCTTTTTTTACACCGTGGTGACCAAAACTGGATGCTGCAGGACAATTGGACAGTTCTATTTAATTATTTAAAGTAAATTAAAAAATATGTTAATTTTTGTCATTCACACTTCATTCTTACCCTCCTTTTGCATCCTTTCTTTAATGATTCTATTCCACTATGTCTTTGATATTAGTGAAATGGTTGTCCCACAGCTAGTTTTTTTCTTGCAGCGAGTTGACCATGGCAAGTTGGCTCCTGTAAGTTGGCGGTGGTGAATTGGAGTCAACCCCCCTAAGCAATACCTGAATGGATCTCTATAATTTTAAGCCTCTGTTCGTTAGGTTTCCCCTAATCTGAGTATCCATCAGAGAAGATGTCCTACAGTTCTCATCCTTCCAAGGTGGTCCAGAAATTATTTAGAATAAAATAGAGCTGGAAGGGACCTTGGAGGTCTTCTAGTCCAGCCTCCTGCTCAAGCAGGAGAACCGATACCATCTCAGACAAGTGACTGTCTAGTCCAGTGGTTCTCAACTTTTTTAATGCCATGACCCCCAACCGGTCGTATGTCTAGGACCACTCAACCGGTCGTAAGTCGAGGACTACTCAACGGGTGCAGCACCGTTTGCAGAATGGGACTTTTGGCAGGCTCAGCAGGGCAGAGACAGCCTGGACAATTCCTATTGGCTTTTGAAAGCCAATGGAATTAGACTCTATTCAAGAGAGTCTATTCTATTGGCTTTCAAAAGCCAATAGAATAAAAGGGAGTAGCACAGCTAAGGAAAAGGGGAAAAAAATGGCGGACTGCGTTGTTTGGTGACCCCCGTGAAATGGTCGTTCGACCCCAAATGGGGTCCCGACCCACAGGTTGAGAACCGTTGGTCTAGTCTCTTCTTAAAAATCTCCAGTGATGGAGCATCCATGATTGATTGTCTTCACTGTCAGGAACTTTCTCTTTAATTTCTTGATCAGTTTCCAACCATTGTTTCTTGTCCTGCCCTCTGGTGCTTTGGTGACCAACCTGACCGCCCTCTGCCTTGTGGTAGCCCCTCAAATACTGGAATGCTGCTATCATGTCTCCCCTATTTCTTCTTTTCTTTAGACTAGCCAAACCCAAGTCCTGCAGCCGTTGTTCGTATGTTTTGGTCTCCAGGCCTTGGAGCATCTTAGTTGCTGTTCTCTGAGTTTTTTTCAGATAATTTATTAGAAGACATTGGAGGACATGGGATCAATTTTAGCATGATACATGGGTCTCTGTGGGCATGTGCCATAAAGAAATGCCCAAATTCTCTGAAATTTCTGTTTGTTTGTTGTTGTTTGGCAGTCTACCCTTTTGTGGGTGAACTCACCGTCACACGGTCTTGTTCTCGGTCGTGCAACCTTTCCGAGATAGATGAAATTGGTTCCACGCGTCTGGTGACCTGTTGCCACACCAACCTCTGCAACCATGATGGGGCCTCCTGGCTAGAGATCAGCTACACCCTGTTGGGGGGAATTCTGGCTTCTTTCTTCCTCTTCCTCAGCTGAGACTGAATTTCTCCATGATTTGGCAGAGAGCCTACTTCACTTTCCTAGAACATGGGTTCAACGATGGGTTGTCTTCTCTTCCTATTCCTGGACACCTGTTTGTCTCAAATAAAGAAAATGGGAACAGAAACGGTCTGAAAGTTACTGCAAACATAAATGGAAAAGAATATTTGTAGCTCAGGGCTGAACTGTGGGGTCCTTGGTGTTCTCTGAGCTGGGTTGTTTTCTTGAAGACATTTGAAAGTGAAAGTAGGCAAAATAATAATAATAATAATAATAATAATAATAATAATAATAATCCCTAAACAACTGGAGCACCACTTGAACACCATCGGCATTGACAAATTCGCTATTAGTCAATTGCAAAAGGCGGCCTTATTAGGAACTGCTTCCATCCTGCGACGATATCTGTAATACCGTCAAACATCCACATCTGCCTATCCCAGGTCCTGGGTAAGGACTCGATAGGTAGACAAAATGCCAAATCCAGTCTGAACATCTGGCTGACTGTGCGATGATCCATAATAATATTAATATTAATAATAATAATAATAATAATAATAATAATAATAATAATAATAATAATAAAGTTGGAAGGGACCTTGGAGGTCATCAAGTCCAACCCCCTGCTCAGGCAGGAAACCTTACACCATTTCAGACAAATGGCTCTCCAGTCTCTTCTTAAAAACTTCCAGTGTTGGAGCATTCACCGCTTCTGGAGGCAGGTTGTTCCACTGGTTAATTGTTCTGACTGTCAGGATTATCATCAGTGCTAGAAGAGAATGGGGTTTGTGGAGTGGAGGGGAAGAGAAGGAGCAGGAGAAGGGAAGGAGGAGCAGAAGGGAAGGAGGAGTCCTTGGTGCTCTCCGAGCTGGATTGTTTTCTTGCAGACATTTCATTACCAAACTAGGCAACATCATCAGTGCTAGTAGGGAGTGGGGTTTGTGGAGTCCAAGAGAGAGAGAGAGAGAGAAAGGGAGGCGGAGGAGGACTGTGGGGTCCTTGGTGCTCTCTGAACTGGGTTGTTTTCTTGAAGACATTTCAATGTGCAACTAGGTAACACCATCTGTGCTAGAAGAGAGTGGGGTTTGTGGAGGGGAGGGGAGGAGAAGGGAAGGAGGAGTCCTTGGTGCTTTTTGAACATGGTTGTTTTCTTACAGATGTTTCATCACCCAACTAGGTAACATCATCAGTGCTAGAAAGGAGTAGGATTTGAGGAATGGAGGAAAAGAGAAGGAGGAGGAAAAAGAAGAGGATGAGGAGGATGAGGACAACAACAACTGTGGGGTCCTTGGTGCTTTCTGAGCTTGGTTGTTTCTCGTAAACAGATGAGAACACTACTTGTGCTCCTAGCTTTTTTAACTTTGTTGCCTAGTTGTTCGTAATCTCTCACTATTGTACTCAAGTCCTTTGGCCACCTAATGAGAAGGAAGGACTCACTGGAGAAGAGCCTGATGCTGGGAAAGATGGAGGGCAAGAGAAGAAGGGGATAACAGAGAAGGAGGTGGCTGGATGGAGTCCCTGAAGCAAGAGACGTGAGCTTCAATGGACTCCAGAAGATGGCAGAGGACAGGAAGGCCTGGAGGAACATTGTCCATGGGGTCGCGATGGGTCGGACACGACTTTGCAACTAACAACAACAACAACTATTGTACTCAGCTTGTTTGTTGTGTCATTTGTCCCAAAGTGGAGGAGGAGGAAGGGGTAGTAATCTGTGGGCCTAATTATTTTGGTTAGGTTCTCAGCCACGTCTTAGAATTTTGCTCCAGGGTGAGAACATACCTCCCTGGATTGTATATCTGGCCTGCAGATGGATGATTCCGCTCCTTTGAGGATAGAGTATCCTATTACCAAAACTCTCCTTTCTTTTTTGGGGGGGGGCTGCAGTCTGGGGTGCTTTCGAAAGCAGTTGCCATGTTGTTTATTCCCAGCTTGGACTGAACCATGATGAAGACTTTTCCTTCAACACACCAGAAGGCAGGGCAAGAAGCAACGGATGGAAACTCATCAAGGAGAGAAGCAACCGAGAACTAAGGATAAATTTCCTGACAATTAGAACAATTAACCAGTGGAACAACCTGCCTCCAGAAGCAGTGAATGCTCCAACACTGGAAGTTTTTAAAGACGAGATTAGATAGCCATTTGTCTGAAATGGTGTAGGGTTTCCTGCCTGAGCAGGGGGTTGGACTAGATGACCTCCAAGGTCCCTTCCAATATTATTATTATTATTGTTGTTGTTGTTGTTGCTATTACTGTTATGGATCATCGCACAGTCAGCCAGATGTTCAGACTGGATTTGGCATTTTGTCAACCTATCGAGTCCTTACCCAGGACCTGGGATAGGCAGATGTGGATGTTTGATGGTATTACAGGTATCGTCACAGGATGGAAGCAGTTCCTAGTAAGGCCGCCTTTTGCAATTGACTAATGGTGGATTTGTCAATGCCGATGATGGTGTTCAAGTGGTGCCCCAGTTGTTTTGGGATTGCACCCAAGGAGCCTATTACTATTGGTACTACCCTTGCTTGCTTTTGCCACAGTCTTTCTATTTCTGTTTGTAGGTCTTTGTATTTTGTTATCTTCTCCAGTTCTTTCTCATCTGTTCTGCTGTCTCCAGGCACTGCCACGTCCACTATCCAGACTTTTTTGTCTTTGTTATCGACAATTGTTAAGTCTGGGGTGTTATGTTGCAGGTACTTGTCTGTTTGAATTCTGAAGTCCCAGAGCAGTTTGATTTTATTATTGTTATTATTATTTTTATTGTTATTATTATTATTGTTATTATTATTATTACTGTTATTATTATTATTACTGTTATTATTACTGTTGTTGTTGTTGTTGTTATTAATCATTGCACAGTCAGCCAGATGTTCAGATTGGATTTGGCATTTTTGTCTATCTATCGAATCCTTCCCAAGGACCTGAGATAGGCAGATGTGGATGTTTGATGGTATTACAGATATTGTCGCAGGATGGAAGCAGTTCCTAGTAAGGCTGCCTTTTGCAATTGACTAATGGCGAATTTGTCAATGTCAATGGTGTTCAAGTGGTGCTCCAGTTGTTTTGGGATTGCACCCAAGGCACTTATTACTATTGGTACTACCCTTGCTTGCTTTTGCCACAGTCTTTCTATTTCTATTTGTAGGTATTTGTATTTTGTTATCTTCTCCAGTTCTTTCTCGTCTATTCTGCTGTCCATGTCCATAATCCAGACATTTTTGTCTTTCTTATCGACAATTGTTAAATCCAGGGTGTTATGTTGCAGGTGCTTGTCTGTTTGAATTCTGAACTCCCAAAGCAGTTTAATTTTATCATTTTCTATGACTTTCTCTATTTTATGATCCCACTAGTTCTTGCTTACAGGCAAATGATATTTCTTGCAGATCTTCCAATGCACCATTGTTGCTACTTTGTCATGCCGCTGCTTGTAGTCAGTCTGTGTGATCTTCTTGCAGCTGCTTACCAAGTGGTCCACTGTTTCTTCAGCTTCTTTGCATAGGCGGCACTTACTGTCTGTTGCTGTCTTCTCAATTTTGACTTTGTATGCATTTGTCCTTAAGGCTTGGTCTTGTGCAGCCAGAATTAGTCCCTCGGTCTCTTTCTTCAATTTTCCTGCTCTTAGACATTGCCAGGTCTTGTTATTATCTGCTTTCCCAGCTGTTTTTTTTAATGTACTGGCCATGTCGTGCTTTGTCTTCCCATGCCCCTATTTTGTTCTTCATTTGGTCTTTTATAGGCCAGTTTGGTCTCTCCAGTAGTCAGTAAGCCTTCCTGATATACTAATTTCAGTGCATCTTCATCATTGTTCTTCAGATATTCTTCCAAAGCAATTTTTTCTTCTTCAACCATCTGATGTATTTGCAGCATTCCACGCCCACCTATTTGCCTTGGTAGATAAAGTCTGTCAATGTCACTCCGTGGATGAAGGGCATGATTCATTGTCATTATTTTTCTGGTCTTCCTATCCATTGCTTTTATTATTATTATTATTATTATTATTACTATTATGCTTACTATTATTATGATTACTATCATCATCATCATCATCTGATGCATGTATAGTTTGGATGTTCTTTGGGAATCATACATGGAATGTGTATTGCATACCGCAATAGTATCAGTCACCTGTTCCGTGAGTTTGTTGATTGATAGTCCCTCTTTTTGGTTGGTGGATGTGCTTTGCTGTTAGCCTTGTTTCTAGTTTCTCTGTTCTGGGTGATTTTGCCTATTTTGCTGTCCTTTTTTCTGGCTCTTTGTGCTTGTTTTTGTGCTTGTTATTTTGGTGTAGATGAAGTATGAGGTAGTACGCCCTTTGGCTTTGAGAGAAAAAAAACATGACAGTTTATATTGAAGCTAAGGGTTACTGTTTTCTTGATTTGCTCCTTATTTATCCCTATCCTCTCTGCCTTGGTTTTCTGACTGCCTTTGTGTGCTCAGCCTGTCTTTCTGGTTTCCCTCAGTTGCCTCTAGCCATTGCTCAAGCAATCTTGGGTGTGAGAAAGACAGAAGTCAAACTACCTTTCCTGGACTGGTCCTGCTGTCTGAATCCCAAATTGCAATCTCTGGAATTGTGCCCAGGTCCTGCTCAATCCGTCTTCCAGTCAAGACTGGAGCACAGATTGACTGAACGGATAGACAATCTATTACAAAGCACACTACCAAACGGGGGTTGGGGTGAAGGTTGTGGCACAGAGCCTAAACAAAGGATTGTAAGCCGAGGGCCAACTGATGATGTTACTTAGTTGGGTAATGAAATGTCTGCACAAAAGCAACCAAGTTCAGAGAGCATCAAGGACTCCATAGTCGTTATCCTCTTCCTCCTCCTCCTCCTCCTCCTCCTCCTCCTCCTCCTCCTCCTCCTCCCCACTCCCCTTCCTCTCCCTCTCCACAAACCCCACTCATTTCTAGCACTGATGATGTTACCTAGTTGGGTACTGAAACATCTGCACAAAAATAACCAAGCTCAGAGAGCCCCAAGGGCCCCACCGTCCTCCTCTTCCTCTTCCTCCTTCCTCCTCCTCCTCCTCTCCTCCTCCTCCTCCTCCTCCTCCCTCCCCCTCCTCTATGCAAGCTCCACTTGCTTCTAGTACTGATGATGTTACCTAGTTGGGTAATGAAACATCTACACAAAAACAATCAAGCTCAGACACTACCAACGATCCATCTCCTCCTCCCCCTCCTCTTCCTCTCCCTCTCCACAAACCCCACTCATTTCTAGCACTGATGATGTTACCTAGTTGGGTAATGAAACATCTACACAAAAACAACCAAGCCCAGTGAAGATCAAGCACACCACAATCCTCCTCTTCTTCCTCCACCCTCCTCCTCCTCTCCCCACACCCCACTCCCTTCTAGCACTGATGATGTTACCTAGTTGGGTACTAAAACATCTGCACAAAAATAACCAAGCTCAGGAGCACCAAGGATCCCACAATCCTCCTCCTCCTGCTCCTCCTGCTCCTCCTCCTGCTCCTCCTCCTCCTCCACCACCACCACCACCACCTCCTTCCCCTCCCTTCCTGACAGCCCAGGAATGCAGGACCTTATTCAGAATCCAGAAAGATAATGAGGTACCTGTGAAACTGTCCATCTTCCTAAGAGAGAGATTTTGCTGGGAAATTCCATTCTGAGATCAATGAAGGCAGATACATTAACAAGGATAGAAAAGAATTTATTCAGAAAAGGGAAAGATAGGGGAAAACAAGAAAGAATCACAATTGCAGACAGAGAGTTCCACATAAACGCAATAATTTTAGTAGTTAGTTTGATCACCTCATTAAATAAGCATATGCTGTTTGTGGGTTATTCATGGTTACTTTCCTGGATGCTTGTTAAGAATATGTGTTGATGGTAGTGGCCCTGGCTTTCATCCCTATGACCATTTAATCCCAGTTTTATAATAATAACAACAACAACAACAACAACAACAATAATAGTCATTAGTCAATTGCAAAAGGCGGCCTTACTAGGAACTGTTTCCATCCTGCGACAAGATCTGTAATACCATCAAACATCCACATCTGCCTATCCCAGGTCCTGGGTAAGGACTCGAGAGGTAGACAAAATGCCAAATCCAGTCTGAACATCTGGCTGACTGTGCGATGATCCATAATAATAATAATAATAATAATAATACCAACTAATGTACAGCACAGCTGCAGTTATAACAGAATACCTGGGATGTAAAATCAACAAAAAAGAAAAACAAACAAACAGTACACCAGAAAAATGGAAGGTTAGACTAGAAAATAAGATCAGCAAGTTAAGATCACATGCAAGCAAGCTAGAACAGATGAAAGAAAAGAAGCTGAAGAACAAGAAGACCAAAGAATACCTAATCAAGAAATACCACTTAGAAACAAGGAAGATCAAGGAAGCATTGGAAATAATAAAGCAACAAATAACAGCTATAGCCAGGAAAATCAGTAGATATGAAGCTCGAATTGCAAACTATAGGCAGAACCTCCAATTTCAATCCAATCAGAAACGTTTCTACCAATCCATCAATGGAGAAACTGCAAGGAATCAGTCAGTACCTGACAAGGAAGAAACAGTGCAGTTCTGGAAGCAGATATGGGATAACCCAAAGAAATACAACAAGGATGCGGCTTGGTTAAAAGAGGTGGATGCAAATAAAACAGAAGTTGAAATGAAAGAACTAGTAATAACAACAAAAATGGTAGAAAAAAGAGCAAGGAAAATCAAAAATTGGTCAGCACCAGGTGAAGATGAACTGCATGGGTTTTGGTTGAAACATCTAACTGTTATACACCCACTCATTGCCAAGCAGTTCAACAATATACTACAAGGAGGAGAAATTGAAAAGTGGCTAACAACTGGGAAAACCTACCTAATAATGAAAAATCCAGCAAAAGGGGCAACACCAGGTAACTACAGGCCAATTACCTGCTTACCAACAACTTTCAAATTACTAACTGGTGTGGTAGCTGATGCAGTACAACAGCATCTAGTTGAAAACAATCTCTTTCCACCTGAGCAGAAAGGAAACCGCCCCAATAGCAGAGGAACAAAAGATCAACTCCTAATAGACAAAATGATCTTGGAAAACTGCAAGAGAAGGAAGACCAACCTGAATGTGGCATGGATTGACTACAAAAAGGCATTTGACTCTCTGCCACATGATTGGATAATCAAGTGCCTAGAAATAACAGGAGTCAGTAGAAACATCAGAAAATTTGTGCAAAGATCGATGGCACAATGGAAGACACAGTTGCAGATCAATGGTGAGAAGCTGGGAGAGGTTAATATCAAGAGAGGAATATTTCAAGGAGATTCATTATCACCATTACTATTTGTTATTGCACTGTTTCCTCTGTCAACAATACTGAATAACTCAGGACATGGTTATCAAACATCAAAAACATCTGCTAGACTATCCCACCTCCTTTACATGGATGATCTGAAGCTGTATGGAAAAACATCATCTGAAATAGAATCGCTGCTCAACACTGTCCGTATATATAGCCAAGATATTGTAATGGAGTTTGGCTTGGACAAATGTGCCACACTTACTATCAAACAAGGAAAAATAGTGAAAACTGAAGGAATCAAGATGCCCCACGAAAATAACATTAAGAGTCTGGATGAGGAAGAGTACTACAAATACTTGGGTATCCTTCAAGCTGACAACATCAAGCACACTGAAGTCAAGAAAAAGATTAGAGGTGAATACATCAAGAGAGTGAAGAAGATCTTAAAGTCCAAACTCAATGGAGGAAATACCATAAAGGCAATCAACACCTGGGCAATCCCAGTCATTAGGTACACAGCTGGAATAGTGGACTGGACTCAAGCAGAACTAAAAGCAATGGATAGGCAGACCAGAAAAATAATGACAATGAATCACGCCCTTCATCCACGCAGTGACATTGATAGACTTTATCTACCAAGGCAAATAGGTGGGCGTGGAATGCTACAAGTACATCAGATGGTTGAAGAAGAAAAAATGGCTTTGGAAGAATATCTGAAGAACAATGATGAAGATGCACTGAAATTAGTATATCAGGAAGGCTTACTAACTACTGGAGAGACCAAACTGGCCTACAAGAAAGACCAAATGAAGAACAGAATAGAGGCATGGGAAGACAAAGCACTACATGGCCAATACATGAAAAAAATAGCTGGGAAAGCAGATAATAATAAAACCTGGCAATGGCTAAGAGCAGGAAAATTGAAGAAAGAGACCGAGGGACTAATTCTGGCTGCACAAGACCAAGCCTTAAGGACAAATGCATACAAAGTCAAAATTGAGAAGACAGCAACAGACAGTAAGTGCCGCCTATGCAAAGAAGCTGAAGAAACAGTGGACCACTTGGTAAGCTGTTGCAAGAAGATTGCACAGACTGATTACAAGCAGCGGCATGACAAAGTAGCAACAATGGTGCATTGGAAGATCTGCAAAAAATATCATTTGCCTGTAAGCAAAAACTGGTGGGATCATAAAATAGAGAAAGTCATAGAAAATGATAAAATTAAACTGCTCTGGGACTTCAGAATTCAAACAGACAAGCACCTGCAACATAACACCCCAGACTTAACAATTGTCGATAAGAAAGACAAAAAAGTCTGGATAGTGGACGTGGCAGTGCCTGGAGGACAGCAGAATAGACGAGAAAGAACTGGGGAAGATAACAAAATACAAAGACCTACAAATAGAAATAGAAAGACTGTGGCAAAAGCAAGCAAGGGTAGTACCAATAGTAATAGGCTCCTTGGGTGCAATCCCAAAGCAACTGGAGCACCACTTGAACACCATTGGTATTGACAAATTCGCTATTAATCAATTGCAAAAGGCGGCCTTAGTAGGAACTGCTTCCATCCTGCGACGATACCTGTAATACCATCAAACATCCACATCTGCCTATCCCAGGTCCTGGGTAAGGACTCGATAGGTAGACAAAATGCCAAATCCAGTCTGAACATCTGGCTGACTGTGCGATGATCCACCATAATAATAATAATAATAATAAAGTTGGAAGGGACCTTGGAGGTCATCTAGTCCAACCCCCTGCTCAGGCAGGAAACCCTACACCATTTCAGACAAATGGCTGTCCAGTCTCTTCTTAAAAACTTCCAGTGTTGGAGCATTCACCGCTTCTGGAGGCAGGTTGTTCCACTGATTAATTGTTCTGTCAGGAAGCTTCTCCTTAGTTCTAGGTTGCTTCTCTCCTTGATGAGTTTCCCTCCGTTGCTTCTTGTCCTGCCTTCAGGGGCTTTGGAGAATAGCTTGACTGCCTCTTCTTTGCGGCAGTCCCTGAGATACTGGAACATGGCTATCCTGTCCCGCCTCGTCCTTCTCTTTGTTAAACTAGAGCCATCTCACGCTTTTACATTTCTTAAGAAATAGATAAAACCAGACAAATAACATTTGTATCTGGGAAGAAAAGGAATTGAAAAAAACCAAATTAAAAACCATGAACTTTACTAACTGGTAAATTCCAATGGGTGACTCAGAAACCATAAGAGTGCACACCAAGGTATGTATCCCTGGTCTCAGATCACTGCAAACTATGCTTGTGAGAGCTAGCCAGAATCACAGTTCAGCCATATCTGAAAAGCTGCTTTCCATGAATTAAATTTTGAAGCGTGCTCAACATAAGCCCCATGGGCTTTAAAAGCTTCTCTACGGGATTTATGGCTGTTTCAGGGGACCTGACCTACAGGCGCTATCCTTCATTCTCAGTGGAAATACAGAGACATACTCTGGATTTTAACCAGCTCATCACATGCTTTAGGTTAATATTGCTCAACCTTGCCGACTTGAACAGCTGTGGACTTCAACTCACGGCCAGAATTTTCCAGCCAGCTGGGGAATTCTGGGATATCAGAATAGCTAGAGTTGGAAGGGACCTTGGAGGTCTTCTTGTCCAACCCCCTGCTCAAGCAAGACAACCTGGAATAGAGTAGAATAGAGTAGAATAGAATAGAATAGAATAGAATAGAATAGAATAGAATAGAATAGAATAGAATGGAATGGAATGGACTGGAATGGAATGGAATGGAATGGAATGGAGTGGAGTGGAGTGGAGTGGAGTGGAGTGGAGTGGAGTGAAATAGAATAGAATAGAATAGAATAGAATAGGAATAGAATAGGAATAGAGTAGAGTAGAGTAGAGTAGAGTAGAGTAGAGTAGAGTAGAGTAGAATAGAATAGAATAGAATAGAATAGAATTGAATAGAATTGAATAGAATCTGGAAGGGATCCTGGAGGTCTTCTAGTCCAGCCCCCTACCCAACCTGGAGAACCTATACCATCTCAGACAGGTGACTGTCCAGTCTCTTCTTAAAAATCTCCAGTGATGGAGCACCCGCAATTTCTGGTGGCAAGCTGTTCCACTGGTTGATTGTCCTCACTGTCAGGAAGTTTCTCCTTAATTCCAGGTTGCTTCTCTCCTTGATTAGTTTCCAACCATTGTTTTTTCTTTGTAGAATAGCTTGACTCCCTAAATTTATAGCCAAGTTATGACCTGACCTCCCACTAACAACCATTGCTGAATCCCTATGGTCACGTGATCAAAATTCAGGAAATCTACAAATGAAGTCAATGGGGGAAGCTGGATTCGCTTAATGACTGCTTCATTCACTTAAGAACGGCAGGGATCGCTTTAACAACTGCACCAAGAAAGGTTGTAAAATGGGGTACAACTGGCTTAAAAACTGTCTGGCTTATCAGCGGAAATGTGGGGCAGTCAATTGTGGTTATAAGCACAAGCAAAGTCAACAGGAGCTAATGCTTCATCCCCTTAACAACCGCAATGATTTCTTTGGAAAAAAAGGGGTTACAAAATTGGATATGACCCACTTAATATCCGTTGTACTTAGCAATGGAAATTCTGGCCCCCAGTTGTGGTTGTCAGATGAGAACTACTTGTATAGGCTTGGGCAAGACTGAATTTTTGAAGACATACTTGGTATCCTGAGTTTCAAAGACACACACATGAAAATTTCCAGAGAATCTTTATTATGTTTTGATTTGTCAACACAGTATAGACCTTGATGGTTGCAAAGCAACACATTGAACCCCACGAATAAAAGCAAATATACACGTCCCAGGATAATGTTGCAAGATCCAATCTGGGTTGGTTTTGTCTTCTGAGCTTTCAGATTCTGCTGGAGCCCATCTCCAGGGAACTTCTCTCTAACAGAGTGTGTGTGTTGTTCTGTGTGTGATATTTATATGGTGCCTGTTGTATGTGGATTTTTAGATGTTCATTGGGTGTATTGATGACTGGCTATTAAGCGGTTGACTGTCATTTGCTTGTGTTGCCTGGCCCTCGCCTTCTAAGTGCTGGATAAGCTGGTGGTAAATCAGTACTCCTATTGCCCTTCAAGGGGCCCATTTCCCAGGCTTCAATCACTTCCTCAGCTGTTTTTTGTGCCTGCTCGGCCAACAATCTTAGTAGCTTATTGCCCCATCAATATGTTCCTCCTTTGAAAGCCCAGTTGAAGTAATTTCCCTAGCTTTTTTTGTGCCTGCTTGGCCAACAATCTCAGTAGCTGCAAAATTGAACGTTTCCTTGTTCATTGCTGTGTGAGGCTACTAATGAGTTTATGTCTCCTCGAAGAGTCAGACAAGGAGACAATGAGCATGGACACACATTCAATTTTGCAGCTACTAAGTTTGTTGGCCGAGCAGGCAGAAAAACAGCCAGGGAAATTAATTCAACTGGGCTTTCAAAGGAGGAACATATTGATGGGGCAATAAGCTACTAAGATTGTTGGCCAAGCAGGTACAAAAACAGACAGGGAAATTATTTCAACTGGGCTTCAAAGGAGGAACATATTGATGGGGCAATAAGCTACTAAGATTGTTGGTCGAGCAGGCACAAAAGCAGCCAGGGGAAGTGATTGAAGCCTGGGAAATGGGCCCCTTGAAGGGCAATAGGAGTACTGATTTACCACCAGCTTATCAAATACTTAGAAGATGGGGGCTGGGCAGCACAAGCGAATGACAGCCAACCACTTAAAAGCCAGCCATAAACACACATCAATCAACGTCTAAAAATCCACATACACCATATAAATACCACACAGAGAGCAGCACACACTCTGCTAGAAGGAAGTTCCTTGAGGATGGGCTCCAGCGTGCGTCTCTAAGCTCAGGAGACTAAACCATCTGGTCCCAGCAACCGACCCAGATTGGATCCTGCACAATTAACCCCACGATCTCCCAAGCAGGCCTCAAACTCAACTGCTCCTAACTTGGGCAGGTTAAGGTGACCACTTTTAAAATGTGCGTATTGGCTGCCTCTGCAGGCAACGTTGCACAACGGCTCTGATTGCAGAACGGCGTTGCAAAAACTCTGATGAAAGTTCTAACCACAATTTATGCAACTTGCCCTTCTATGAAATTAGCGTTTGGAAACGCGGTAAGATGAGGACACAGTCCCGGGCTTCATCCTAGGAATGATGTTGGCACCAACTGATCCAGTGAGGTGTCTTTGCAAGTTTCAAATCTAATTAAACCTTCTATAGGTATCAGATCAAAAGTTCCTTTTGTTTTTCTTCAGAGCTATAGCCTTCCATTCGTTAGGGCTGATCCTGCTGTTCTTTCAGTCCACAGAATATGGCGGCATCTGGTAGAAACCACGATGAGGAAGTCCATCAGTGTCCTTTCTCAAACGATGTAAATTATGTAGTTTGTGTCCGTCTTTGCATAGTGTGATCATGGTGGGTGTACTTGACCCTCCTGCCCCCTCCCCAATCCCTTGGATACTCATGACAAACACTAGATACGGTTATGAATAACATCTCTTTGGCTTTATACAGAAGAACAGGTTGCCCAACCATTTCTGAAGATGGCCCATCAGCAGATCTGAAGAAACCTTCTACTTGTTTTTGTTAATTTGCTGGAGTTCCTTCTTTACTCTTTCGCTGTTGATTTGGTTACTTTTCAGCCAGTAGTGGACATCTTCGGGGATTTCAGGAGAGTCTACCTGCAATTAAAACACACAATCAAATCACACAAATTAAGCAGAGAGGGAGAATGGAGGCCAGGAGGACCTAAGCAGAGGCATGCAAAATTGGAACCCGGGTGCTTCTCACTATTTGGGGAAACATCCATGTTTTCCATAGAATTATCGGCTACTTTATGCTTCTTTCTTGGCCCCATTTTAGAGCTGGAATTTGCAACAAAGGAAAAGAAGACTCCATGGGTCTTGTTTGGAAGAACAGAAGCCATGTAGAAGCCAAGTAGAGACTCTAGAAAAAGTACAAAGAAGAGCAACAAAGATGATCAGGAGACTGGAGGCTAAAGCATGTAAGGAACGGCGACTGGAATTGGATATGTCTAGTTTAACGAAGAGAAGGACGAGGGGGGACATGATAGCAGTGTTCCAATATCTCAGGGGCTGCCCCAAAGAAGAGGGAGTCAAGCTATTCTCCAAAGCACCTGAGGTGAAGAATGAGTGAAGAAAACACACCATGCAAAGTTTAAATGATAAAAAATTTTATACACAGGGAATTTAGAATATTTTGCGTAATGAGGTTTGAGAAATATATCCGAAGGCGGAGTGTTTTTTCCCAGGCATGATTCAGGGAAACAGATCATTTACACTGCAACCAAGTGTCTTCATGTTCTTCATTTAATGAGACAAAAACATTCTCAGGAGAATTCATACTTTACTTTGTGGGCTAGCTAATCTATATACTATTAAATCTCTTGCTCTTGTAACCTTTAATTGGGTGAAAGCAGAGATTTTTAAACCAAGGGACCTCAACTCTAATTTGCAGAACCCATCCCAAATCTGGGCTATTTTCAAGGCAGATACATCTCTGAATATATCCCGTTTCCCCCCCCCCCAGTATATTAGTATATTAGAAATAGTATATTAGAAGTTCTGTCTGTGTTGAAGGCATTAAGATTGCGGTAAGGAAATATTTCTGCACTGATGGCCCAATCAGTCATGGATTGTTTAGTAACCACCAACGAACAAGTGGCCTTTTTAGAGAAGGCATAAAAAAATGTCTAGATGCAAAAATAAATAAATAAATCACATTTTCTACAAGGAACCACAGGTTGTACCAGCTATAATATTAGAAAATGCTTTCCTAATGTTCGACTGGAATCTGCTTTCAGATTCCAGAAAGAAATTCTGGCCAATGAGAAGAATCAAGCAATGGTAAATGTCCTTTTTTTTAATGAAAGCGAATGTCAGCCGAGGCAGCCTAAAATCATGTTCGCCTTATGTGCAGCTCTGTGGCGTGACTGGCTCTTGTGATTAACTAGAGGTCCACGATTCCTCTTACACATAACGGTACAAAGATCAGGGAGAAGAGGGCTTGGAAAATGAATTTCACAGCAGCAGCCCTTCTCACTGTAGTACAGCTTAGCTGTCTCTCTATTGCTCTGCCTCTGTCTCTCTTCTCTCTCGTCGCTCCCCCTCTCCTCTCTGTCTCCTCTTTCTCTCTCCTCTTTCTGTCTCCCTCCTCTTCCCTATATCTTTCCTCACTCTCCTTTCTCCTCTCTCTCTGTGTTCTCTCTCTCCTTCCTCTCTCTCTCCTCTCCCCTTTCTCCTGCCTCTCTCTTCTCTCTTCCCTTGTCTCCTCTCTTTCTCTCTCTCTCTCTCTCTCCTCCTCTCCCTCCTCTCTCTCTCCCTCCTCTCTCCCTGTATCTCTCCTCTCTCTCTCCTCACTGCTATCTCTTCTCCTCTCTTTCTGTCCTCTCTCTCTCCTCCTCTCCCCCTCTCCTCTCCCCTCTCTGTATCCTCTCTCTCTCCTCCCTCTCTCCCTCCTCTCTGCCCCCTCTCCTGCCTCTCTCCCCTCTCTCCTCACTGCTATCTTTCTCCTGTCTTTCTGTCCTCTCTCTCCCTCCTCTCCCCCTCTCCTCTCCCCCTCTCTGCCCCCTCTCCTGCCTCTCTCCCCTCTCTCCTCACTGCTATCTTTCTCCTGTCTTTCTGTCCTCTCTCTCCCTCCTCTCCCCCTCTCCTCTCCCCCTCTCTGCCCCCTCTCCTGCCTCTCTCCCCTCTCTCCTCACTGCTATCTTTCTCCTGTCTTTCTGTCCTCTCTCTCCCTCCTCTCCCCCTCTCCTCTCCCCTCTCTGTATCCTCTCTCTCTCCTCCCTCTCTCCCTCCTCTCTGCCCTCTCTCCTGCCTCTCTCCCCTCTCTCCTCACTGCTATCTTTCTCCTGTCTTTCTGTCCTCTCTCTCCCTCCTCTCCCCCTCTCCTCTCCCCTCTCTGTATCCTCTCTCTCTCCTCCCTCTCTCCCTCCTCTCTGCCCCCTCTCCTGCCTCTCTCCCCTCTCTCCTCACTGCTATCTTTCTCCTGTCTTTCTGTCCTCTCTCTCCCTCCTCTCCCCCTCTCCTCTCCCCTCTCTGTATCCTCTCTCTCTCCTCCCTCTCTCCCTCCTCTCTGCCCCCTCTCCTGCCTCTCTCCCCTCTCTCCTCACTGCTATCTTTCTCCTGTCTTTCTGTCCTCTCTCTCCCTCCTCTCCCCCTCTCCTCTCCCCTCTCTGTATCCTCTCTCTCTCCTCCCTCTCTCCCTCCTCTCTGCCCCCTCTCCTGCCTCTCTCCCCTCTCTCTCCCTCCTTCTCTTTTCCCTCTCCCCTTTATCTTTTAGGAAGCAGGTGAAAACTCCCTTCTATTGGGAAATCAGTTTTCCACATTTTGGATCTGATCTGATGTATTATTCTTAGCTGCCAAAAATTCTCTTGAGCAAGTAGCATGTAAATACATACATGATTACAAATAAGCCACTTCTTTCCTAATGCTTGACCCTATGGCCTATTTTCTAGGAAAAAAATCCTGCATTTGTCTCTGCCTTCTTCCCATGTCAGCACAGCCTACATCAAGTTGGGTTTGAAAACTGCTTCTTGGCAGCTCACTATCTCAACCAGGGTTAGATCCCAAGCAGTTTTGATCAGTCCCGTTCCCTCCTCCTCTTTCTCCAAGTCAGGAATGGACGTAACCTTAGGAAAAGAGTTTTCAGGGGCCCAAGAGATGCCTATCCAAGTTGGAGGAAGCAAAATAACGGGATAACAAATTTGAATGGGACCTTTGAGGGTCTTCTAATCCAACCCTGTGCTCAAGCAGGAGACGCTATGCCATTTCAAACAAAGGGCGGTCCAATTACTTCTTAAAAATCTCCATGACTTCTGGAGGCAAGCCGTTCCACTGATCCATTGTTCTGACTGTCAGGAAATGTCTCCTCACTATCTGGGGAAACGTCCATGTTTTCCATAGAATTATCGGCTACTTTATGCTTCTTTCTTGGCCCCGTTTTAGAGTTGGAATTTGCAACAAAGGAAAAGAAGACTCCATGGGTCTTGTTTGGAAGAACAGAAGCCACGTAGAAGCCAAGTAGAGACTCTGGAAAAAGGACAGAGAAGAGCAACAAAGATGATCAAGGGACTGGAGGCTAAATGTCTCCTCATTAGGTTGCTTCTCTCCTCAAAGCTGCTTAGAAGCAGCTTCAAAACGTGGTTTCGCGGAATCTGTACAGATTTTTCTGTACATTTCCGCTCGGGAACGTATTCACCATTTTAGGAAGTGAAAGAAACTCCTAGCTGCTGACCCTGTCTGAATTCTGTCCAAGTTGATGGCCCATATGATGGACAGGCGCCTAGAGGTTCACCCTTCACACACCCCCTTTTCAATAAGTTTGGAAGCCTTACCTGCCTCCCGTAAAGAATCTGGAGGACTTTGCTTGGAGATATGCCGGTCACGTGATGGCGAGCCAGCAAAACGGCACAAACGAACCCATCTTGGCAACTGATAAACTGTTGCTCCAGGTAAAAAGAATGGTCGTCCCAGCCTAACATGCGTGTCCGGATGGCAAAGTGTTCCCCCAGTTTCAAAGACCGCCGGAAACGCCAAGAGGAGGCCACCAGCACTGTGGTGTACTTACAGTTCCAGATGGTCTGCAACAGCCTACATTGGAACATGTACAGATATCGGGCAAAATCAGCCTCCCGGGCATAGCGGCTGTTATTCATGTGGCCCAACATGTCCAGATCGGAAGGCAAAACCCAGCTGTACCTTAGTCCTTCTTCCAGCACTTTGATTTTGGGGTCTGCCAATCTGTAACGAAGGTATATGATGATAAAGTAGATTAGATACCAAGCATCCAGGAAGGTGAAGGCGACCGCAAAAGAGAAAGCTGAGAATAGGATGAGCATCAACACCGACATGTTGCAAAAAAAATCAATGGTCTGCCTGGAGTGGGGAGATGTAGTTCAGATCCTGAGTTGGATCTGCAAGCTGGAGGAGAGAAGTTCCACACCGATGCTTCTCTCTGCTTCTGCTTCTTCTCCTGCTTGGTCTTGTCCTTGCTCTGCCTGAAGTGACCGGTCCATGCTTCTTCCGAGAGCTTTTTGATTCCTCGGTGGATCTCATGCAGAACTCCACCTGCAGCTTCAACACTTCTTTGATGAAGCAAGAGATAGTCCCGATTGGCTTAAGCCAACGGGGCATTGTAATTTCTAATTACAATTGGTAATTAATGGGTGGCATTGCTACAAAGAACTGTTTCTTCTGTTCTGCATATCTCAACATAGAATCACAGGACTGGAAGACCTCAGAGGTCTTCTAATCCAACCCACTGCTCAGGGTAGGAGATCTTGTAACATTCTGGTCAAGTGGTTGTCCAGTTTATTTTTGAAAACTTCCAGTGATGGAGCACCCACAAATCCAGGAGGCAAGCTATTCTATTGATTGATTGTTCTTACAATCAGGACATTTTGCCTTACTTCTAGATTGTATCTCTTCCACCCGTTTCTTCTTGTCCTGCCCAGCTGCTTTGGAGAATAAGTCAATCCCCTCTTCTCTGAGACAGCTCCTTGTTGAAAAAAAAATCTTCACCAGGGTCCAGTCCAAGCCGGGAATAAAGAAAATGGAATTTGCTTTAGAAAAAAGGTTGTAGTTTATTGAAGAGCAGAACCACAAGACATGTGGCTCTGGAGCAGCTGACCACATGGTGCTGGGAGTGGTGGGTTTTTATACCTTCTTGGGCTTTTGTGTTTGGAGTTGTTCCTGTGGCATGAACTTTGACCTGAGCTTTTGAGCGTGGCCTTTTTGGTATTCTGATGGTGGTGAGTTAATCCTATTATGTCTTAAAGGTCATGTCCTGCTTCCCCGGGGCTGTGGCTGATGGCTATGTCCTGTTTTAGATGGGTGAGGGGTTGTTGGTTCTAGGGATCTTTGTCTTTTTAATCCCATCAGCTCCAAGCTTCCTGGCTCCAGTCTTTCTGAAAGGATGATCAAATCTGCATTTCTACAGAGTTGGCCCCTGCTTGGGGCAGAGAGGTGGTAGTGGTTTCTGCCTAAGATTTTCTATTATTCCTTTGGGGAAATATATTCTGCTTTTTTTTGATATCCCCCAAACTATTTCCTTCTCTGGAAGGAGCTGTCTTCCTACACCCTCAAGTAGTGGAAGACAGCTATCCTGCTCCCTCCACTCCTTCTCTTCAATAGACAAGATATACTTAGCTCCCTCAACCGTTCATCACATGATTTAGTTGCCATTATGCAGATCTGGTTCAACCGGTATCCTTGAAAGCTTGTTTACCTGCAGTTCGGGACACCCCTCTCTGGAGGGGGATTCCAAAATTAGACAAAAGCTTCACCAAAACCGCCACCTCAACCATGATTATGGGTTTTCTGGAAATAGGGGGGAAGGAAGCCTACATTCAGGCATAGCTCTGAGTCTTGGTTTCAGAATCCTGGGTTTGTGAAGAAAATAACACAATTCATCTGATATTATGTTTTGGAAATTATAGGGGGTCAGCATCTCAACAAAACAAACAAACAAACCTCAGCTGGAAGAATGAAGTAGAAGAGAATCTTTGTAGCCCAGGGCTGAACTGAGGGTCCTTGGTGCTCTCTGAGCTTGGTGGTTTTCTTGTGGACAGTTTAGTATAGTCATCATCTTTCTCGTTCTTTCTTTCTTTCTTTCTTTCTTTCTTTCTTTCTTTCTTTCTTTCTTTCTTTCTTTCTTTCTTTCTTTCTCCCTCCCTCTGTCTTTTTCTTTCTTTCTCTTATTTTTCTTCTTTCTTTCTCACTCTCTCTCTCTTTTCTCTCTCTCTCCCTTCCTTCCTTCCTTCCTTCCTTCCTCTTTCTTTCTTTCTTTCTTTCTTTCTTTCTTTCTTTCTTTCTTTCTTTTTTCCTTCCTTCCTTTCTCATTTTCTTCCTTCCTTCCTTCCTTCCTTCCTTCCTTCCTTCCTTCCTTCCTTCCATCCTTCCTTTCTCATTTCCTTCCTTCCTTCCTTCCTTCCTTCCTTTCTCATTTTCTTTCTTTCTTTCTTTCTTTCTTTCTTTCTTTCTTTCTTTCTTTCTTTCTTTCTTTCTTTCTTCCTTCCTTCCTTCCATCCTTCCTTTCTCATTTTCTTTCTTTCTTTCTTTCTTTCTTTCTTTCTTTCTTTCTTTCTTTCTTTCTTTCTTTCTCTCCCTCCCTCTGTGTCTTTTTCTTTCTCTCTCTTATTTTTCTTCTTTCTTTCTTTCTCACTCTGTCTCTCTCTTTTTTTCTCTCTCTCCCTCTCTCTCTCTCTCTCTCTTTCTTTCTTTCTTTCTCTCTCTCTTTCTCATTTTATTTCTTTCTCTCTCATTTTCTTTCTTTCTTTTGCTCTCTCTCTCTCTCTCTCTCATTCTCTCCTCTGTGAATCCTAATTATGTTAAGCCTTCTTGTGCGTTAAGGTGACTTTGATTAAGTCTCTCCCTAAATCCAGAGAGAAGATAAGGAAGTTGCCAACACTCAGAATAAACCACAAGAAGCTTTAGCAAGACAGCTGAACTTGGGTGACTGCCTTTGTACAGCTTTAACAGAACAACAGAGTTGGAAGGGACTTTGGAGGTCTTCTAGTCCAACCCCCTGCTCAAGGAGAAGAGCCTATAGCATTTCACTGCCGGCTGGGGAATTCTGGGAGTTGAACTCCACACAACTTCAACTTGCCAAATTTGAAGAGCACCGGTTTAAACGCTGAGTTGGAAAGATCTACAATAAGACGAGGGCAAAATCTTAGAAGGTTGAGATGCAGCCTGATCTGCGATGAAACAGAGAAGCAAGGAATGATGGAATTTTTGCATATTAATTAAGCCACTAAAAACATGACACAAGTGGGCGTTTTTTGCAGAAGCTCTGCAGGGCATAACAACTGATTGAGGTGCACCATTCATCATATTATTTATTAGCAATAGTGTTTATTAAATTTATTTGGCCGCCCAGCTTACCACAGGAGAACTCTGCGTTGCCAATAAATCTGGTACGTGTTGTTATTTTCTTCAAAGCTGTCCACACAGGCACACATACACAAACACACACACACACTGCTACAGGTAGCGATGGCCACAACAGAGCCCAAAATTTATGTTGCGAAGTGAGACATTTGTTGTTGTTTTTTAAACCAGTTTTATTAATTTTTCAATTTTTACGTCCAAGTAATTAGGAAGCAGCGTGGTGATAGGGTAATCAAAAATCCAATAACAGAATCATTCATATATATCTCAGGTTACCTCATTAAAAGTTTCCTCTCTATTTCCCTTAATTTTTATATCATGTTCAAATTAATACATTTCTAGATAGAGCTCAATCAATCAATAGAATTATCAGTAAAATTTTACTTATACATATCCAAATCCTGTTTTTTAAATTTTACTTGATTCCAATTACCATGTTCCAATTTAGCCATTAATAACCGTAATAATTAAACTTTGGGTAACCCCAATTTCCTTCATTTCATTACCAAATAATTATTGTGTCTAGAATACACATATTATTCCAAAAATTAAATTCTTACTTTATTTCACAAATATATTCTATTTCTCATCCTGATAGCTCCTTATTTGCTAATAAAATATCTTTCAGTGTCACAAACCCATTTCCATATTACAATTCAAAACTATAATTTAACAATTTTCGTTTCCATTATAAATCTAGGTCCTAAATATTAAATGAATGAATATCTCTAAAAATCTCCTTAACCTGTTAAATAGAATTTTAAGCTATTTCATCATCAGTCAAGAAGGGAAGGAGAAGAAGAAAGAAAAGAGAAAAAAGACAAAAGAAAAGAGTCCCATTTTTAAACCTAACTCTGGCTTTCTTTTTTTGCCAGGCAGGTTTCCATACCAGTGACTTTAAATCCTCAAATAGGCCTCCCTTTATTCCTACACATATTGTTTGAATCAAGGGAGAATAGCCAGTTATCAATTTTTCAAAGGAACTGGCCCCTTTGTAATTATTAGGTTTTTGCCCTAATAATTCCAATCTCCATGTTTGGTTTAAAATGTTTATTGTTAGTTCAGTCTGGTCTTCTTCTTCTTCCAGTTTCATCTGACTAGACTAAAAAGTCATGTCCGGTGTTGTAGTTGTTAATTGATTGTCTAGGTTGCCTAGGTTCTCAATGTATTGTGTTTGTTGTTCAGTTCCTGTTGCTTCTGGAGTTACAGGTACTTTAGTTGAAATCAGTATTTGGTTGTCAAAGTTCTCAATGTGTTGTGTGTCCAGTTGTGTAGAATCCTCTTTAGTATTAATTTGTTCCTCTTCTGTTGTTTTTTGGCTTGTAGGTTGATCAATTGGAGTTCTATTTGTAGTTTTGGGGTAACATCTTTGGCTTGGATCACCTTAGTTGTTCTTCTCTGAACTTTTCCCAAACTCTCAACATCTTTTTTGTGGTATGGTGACCAAAATTGGCTGCAGCATTCCAGGTGTGGCCTTACTAGGGTTTTATAAAGCAGTACTAATACTTCGTATGATCTTGATTCTATGCCTCTCTTTATGCAACCCAGGATTGTGTTAGCTTTTTTGGCTGCTGCTGCACACTGATGGTTCGTGGTCAAGTGATCGTCCAGTAGGACTCCAAGGTCCCTTTCACAGTTGCTGTTTTTAAGCCTGGTCTTGCCCAATCTGTATTTGTGCCTTTGGTTTCTCCTGCCTGAATGTAAAACTTTGCTTTTCTCCACGCTGAAACTCATTTTGTTGGATAGGGCCCATTGTTCAAGTTGGTCAAGATCCATTTGAATCCTGAGTTTGTTTACTGGGGTGTTGGTTACTTCTGCCAGTTTGGTGTCATCTGCAAATTTTACAAGTTCCCCTTCAATTCCCTCATCTAAGTCATTTATGACTTTGCTTGTCAGAAGCCAGTTGAGAAAGTTACAAATGATGAAACATCGCCCCCCCCCCCACATACACTGTGCTACAAGCATCATAAATACAAGTCAATTGCTGAGCACCCAAATTTTGATCACGTCACTATAGGGAGGCTGTAAAGGTTGTAAGCGTGGAAACTGGTCATCAGTTACGTTTTTTTGAGTGACCTTGTAACTTCAAACCACCACTAAGTGAGTGATTGTAAGTCGCATTTAGTGATGGTTCAAAGTTACAACATCGCTGAAAAATGTGACGGCCCATACGACCGTTTTTCACACTTACGACCGTCGCAGCATCCTTGTGGTCATGTGATCAAAATTCAGACATTCGGCAACCGATTCATATTTATGACGGTTGCAGAATCCCGGGTCACGTGACAATCCCCTTCTGCAACTAGCAGAGTCGATGGGGAAGCGTGATTCACTTAACGACCGTTTGACTAACTTAACCTGTGGCAATTGACAATGGTGGAGAGAAAAGTCATAAAGTGAGGCAAACTCACTTAACAAATGTCTCACTTTGCAACATAAATTTTGGGCTCCATTGTAGCCGTTGCTACCTGTAGCAGTGCGTGTGTGCGTGTGTGTATGCCTGGGTGGAGGGTTGTTGGAGGAAATAACAACATGTACCAGATTTATTGGCAACACAGTGTTCTCCTGTGGTAAGCTGGGCGGCCAAATAAATTTAACAAACACTATTGCTAATAAATAATATGCTGAATGGTGCATCCCAGTCAGCTGTTACGCCCTGCAGGGCCTGTGCAAAAAACGCCCACTTGTGTCATGTTTTCAGTGGCTTAATTAATATGCAAAATTCCCATCATTCCTTGCTTCTCTGTTTCATCGCAGACCAGGCTGCCTCTCAACCTTCTAAGATTTTGCCCTCATCCCATTGTAGATCTTTCCAACTCTGCGTTCAAACCGGTGCTCTTCAAATTTAGCAAGTTGAAGATGTGTGGACTTCAACTCCCAGACTCCCCCAGCCGGCAGTGAAATGGTATAGGGCAGGGGTGTCAAACTCAATTTCACTGAGGGCCACATCAGGGTTGTGGTTGACCTCGGGGGTGTGTGTGTGTGGGTATTCGTGGTCAGGGTGGGTGTGGTCAGGGTGGGCATGGCCAGCTCAACATCGCTTGCGTTGGGGGGCACCTGAGTGGTCTGGGCAGGGCTGGGGGGATCCAGTCTAATCCTCAAGCTCCCACAGCCCAGCCCGGCCCTGCTATCGCAAGAGGGCGCCCTGCTGTGCTTGTCTCCTCCTCGAAGCTGCTGCTGCTGTTCTTGCTCTCCTTGGCCATGATGTGTGTGGGAGGGCAAAGTATGTGGGTCAGAGGGAGGCCCGCTCTCTCTCCATATGGGGAAACCTGGCTTTGTAATTAAAGTAGGCTCAGCAATAGGATGGGAGACCACCAGGAGAGATCAAGATGAGGAGACAAGGGGAAATGGCAAAAGGATAACAGGGCTGCTGGTGGCCAAATGCTAAGACAGCACTTCCCTCAGACCCTTCCTCTCTCTCATTGTAGTCCCCTCCCTCCCTCCCTCCCTCCCTTTTCTTCTTTTTCCTTCCCTCTTTATTCTCCTTTCTTCCTTCTTCCTTCCCCCTCTTTTCTTCTTTTTTCTTTTTTCTTTCCTCTTTCCTTTCTCTATCTCTGTCTATCTTCTTGGATGCTCAAATGCAACGGGTGTGTGTGTGTGTGTGACATTTCTCCATGCCTCCTTGCCTTGTGATCAAATGCCACTGGCTAGTAGTCTGTGGCCACTTAAAAGACGGAGAACAAACCAGGCTTAGTTTATCCCATGCTTGCTTTTAGTGGGGGTGTCCGCAGACAACAGTACAGCAAAACTGTTGTCAGAAGTAAGTCTTCATCCTAGTTCATCCAAGCCGGGGATAAATAAGCAACATGGCGACTGCTTTGGGAAGAAGGTTACAGTTTATTGAAGAAGCAGGAAGAGGGTCCTTGCAAGAAAGAGCAGAAGAGAAGAAAAAGAGGTTGAGCACATGGGCAGTAGATTTTTATACCTCCTCTAGCCTTGTTTGGAATAGTTTCCTGTTCCTGCAGCATGAACTTTGAGGCTATTTCTGAGTGTTTTTCTAGGCCTTGATATCTGTGGTTTAATCCTATTATCATATCCTGCTTCCCAGGTGATGGGGCTAATGACTCCTAGAGCAGTGGTTCTCAACCTATGGGTCGGGACCCCATTTGGGGTCGAACGACCATTTCACGGGGGTCGCCAAACAACGCAGTCCGCCATTTCCCCCCCCTTTTCCTTAGCTGTGCTACTCCCTTTTATTCTATTGGCTTTTGAAAGCCAATAGAATAGTCTCTCCTGAATAGAGTCTAATTCTATTGGCTTTCAAAAGCCAAGAGGAATTGTCCAGGCTGTCTCTGCCCTGCTGAGCCCGCCAAAGGTCCCATTCTGCAAACGGTGCTGCACCAGTTGAGTAGTCCTCGACTTACGACCGGTTGAGTAGTCCTCGACTTACGACCGGTTGGGGGGTCGCGGCATTAAAAAGGTTGAGAACCACTGTCCTAGAGTTTGGATGGGGCATGCAGATTTTATCTTTGTCTTCTTGAGTGCTCTGGCTTCAACTTTCTGATGGCTTTTACATCTGCATTTGTATAGGGCTAGCTCTTGCTTGGGGCAAAGAGACAGATCTGGGGCCAGGTTTGGTTTTAAAAAAAAAAAAAACCCTTTTGAGGAAAAAATATATTTTTCTGCCCTTTTAATATTTCCTTCTCTGGGCTAACTTCCCTCACAGTCAAAATGGTGGCTGTGATATTTAATCAGAGCTCCTCTGTTTTTTTTCTTTTATGTGCGACAGCTTTATCTTTTATGAGCAGAGGTAGGTTAGTTGTTTTTCTATTAATACATAATCCTTAAAAGGGTTTTTCTGGAAGGAGTCTGCCTTGGGCTAATTCAGTGGTTCTCAACCTTTCTAATGCCGCGACTCCATAATACAGTTCCCCATGTTGTGGTGACCCCCAACCACTTATACATCACCGGGTGCCAGGGGTGTGGCCAAAGAAAAGGGGGAAAAAATGGCGGACAACCTTGTTTGGCGACCCCCGTGAAATGGTCGTTCGACCCCAAATGGGGTCCCGACCCACAGGTTGAGAACCACTGGCACAGGGCAATGATGGCGGACCTTTTAGAGACCGAGTGCCCAAACTGCAACCCCAAAACCACTTCATGCTCTTTGAAGTGTTACATTAGTCCAGTGGTTCTCAACCTTTCTAATGCCACGACCCCATAATACAGTTCCCCATATTGTGGTGACCCCCAACCACTTATACATTACCGGGTGCCAGGGGCATGGCCAAAGAAAAGGGGGAAAAAATGGCGGACAGCCTTGTTTGGCGACCCCCGTGAAATGGTCGTTCGACCCCAAATGGGGTCCCGACCCACAGGTTGAGAACCACTGCAATAGGGGGAGGGGTCAAAATGGGAAACTTCTGTCTGGAGCCTCTGGCAGCTTAAAAAAAAAACCATGTGGAGCAGTGGCTTCCTTTTCAGTCCACTCTCCTCTCCGTTGCCTCCATGCTGGGGTTGACTCTATGCCTGCCAACAGGGCAGTTTTGCTTTCGACCCCCCCCATGCCACAAACCGAAAACTGCTGCCGTTCACCTGCCGTGTGCCCCTGACAGCCCCTGCAAACTCCTATTGCACGCTGGCAGGCAGAATCCTAAGGCTCCCATTCTGTTTCCTCCATGCTCAGGAAGGAAGCTGCTGGCCGCGGCTCTCCCACTCGGGAGTGGGGCGATCCCAGTGAAAGTGTGATGGGCAAGGTTGGGAGGGGCGGGGTGGATGAGGCAAATGAGCTGCAGCTGCTCCTGCGCACCACCAGCCTCCGAGGGCTCAGCCTTTCCTGTGCATGCGCTGCGAGATCGCCCAACCGGGTTGGGGTGGGCCAGGGCTGGAGCAGCGGGGGCCGGTTCCTTACCATTTCTATGAACAGCTCCAGGGGCCAAATTTGGGCCCTTGGCGGGCCGTATGCGTCCCACAGGCTTGTGTTTGACATGTCTGGTATAGGGTCTTCTGTTTGAGCAAGGGGCTGGACTAGAAGACCTCCAAGGTCCTTTCCAACTCATTCTATTCTGTTCTATTCCTTATTCTGATCTGTTCTGTTGTTCTGTTCCATTCCATTCCATTTCATTCCATTCCTATTATTCTATTCTATTCTATTCTATTCTATTCTATTCTATTCTATTCTATTCTATTCTATTCTTTACTCTATTCCTTATTCTGTTCTATTGTGTTCTGTTCCATTCCATTCCTATTATTCTATTCTATTCTATTCTATTCTATTCTATTCTATTCTATTCTATTCTATTCTATTCTATTCTATTCTATTCTCTTCTATTCTATATCCTGTCTTCTATTCTATTCTATTCTATTCTATTCTATTCTATTCTATTCTATTCTATTCTATTCTATTCTTTACTCTATTCCTTATTCTGTTCTATTGTGTTCTGTTCCATTCCATTCCTATTATTCTATTCTATTCTATTCTATTCTATTCTATTCTGTTCTGTTCTGTTCTGTTCTGTTCTATTCTATTCTATTCTATTCTATTCTTTACTCTATTCCTTATTCTGTTCTATTGTGTTCTGTTCCATTCCATTCCTATTATTCTATTCTATTCTATTCTATTCTATTCTATTCTATTCTATTCTATTCTATTCTATTCCATTCCATATTTTCTATTCTATTCTATTCTATTCTATTCTATTCTATTCTATTCTATTCTTTACTCTATTCCTTATTCTGTTCTATTGTGTTCTGTTCCATTCCATTCCTATTATTCTATTCTATTCTATTCTATTCTATTCTATTCTATTCTATTCTATTCCATATATTCTATTCTATTCTATTCTATTCTATTCTATTCTATTCTATTCTATTATATTCTTTACTCTATTCCTTATTCTGTTCTATTGTGTTCCGTTCCATTCAATTCCTATTATTCTCTTCTCTTCTCTTCTCTTCTCTTCTCTTCTCTTTTCTTCTCTTCTATTCTATTCTATTCCATTCCATTCCATTCCATTATCAATGAGAATAGAGCTGGAAGGGACCCTGGAGGTCATCCAGTCCATGCCCCTACTCAAGCAGGAGACCCTGTACCTTTTCAAAGAAGCTGTTGAGTCTCTTCTTAAAAACCTCCAACCTCTGGTGGCAAGCTGTTCCATTGGTTGTCCTCACTGTTAGGAGGTTTCCTTACTTACAACAGTTATTTTTGTGATCCTTCAAAGTTACGACAGCACTGAAAAAAAGTGACATTATGACCATTTTTCACAGATATGACCTTGGCAACATCCCTGTGATCATGTGATCAAAATTCGGACGCTTGGTCACTGGTTCCTATTTATGACCATCGCTGTATTCTAAGGTCACGGGATCCCCTTTTGTGAATTTTTGAGAAGGAAAGTCTACGGGGGAGTACAAATTCACTTAACAACTGGGTTCCTAACTTATCCACTGCCGTGATTCACTTAACAACTGTGGCCAGAACGGTTGTAAAAGGGGGCAAAACTCACTTAAGAAATGTCTCACTTAACAACAGAAATTTTGGGCGTTAAGTCGAGGACGACCTTTACGTCACGATAAGATAAATGTAACAAGAATGTTTTTACTTAGTTGATAAGAGGAATGTTGTTTGCCCAATGCAAGATATTTATGTATATTACTGAATTATTGGTTAACTGAGATAACACCTGTAATGGTTTGGACTTATTAGAGGGGATACAGTATTATTAACTAAATGGTTTAATGGGGGGGGGAATAGATAACTTTTAGGAAACAGAAGAAGACTATTCCAGTATCTCAGGGGCTGCCCCAAAGAAGAGGGAATCAAGCTATTTTCCAAAGCACTTGAAGGCAAAGACAAGAAGCAACGGATGGAAACTAATCAAGGAGAGAAGCAATCTAGAACTAAGGAGAAACTTCCTGACAGTGAGAACAATTAACCAGTGGAACAGCCTGCCTCCAGAAGCAGTAAACGCTCAAACACTGGAAGTTTTTAAGAAGAGACTGGACAGCCATTTGTCCGAAATGGTGTAGGGTTTCCTGCCTGAGCAGGGGGTTGGACTAGATGACCTCCAAGGTCCCTTCCAACTTTTTTATTAATTAGATAAGATGTGTAGTTAGAAAGAGTACAGAGAAGAGCAACAAAGATGATTAGGGGACTGGAGGCTAAAACATATAAGGGACGATTGCTGCACCTGGGTATGTCTAGTTTAATGAAGAGAAGGACGAGGGGGGACAGGAGAGCAGTCTTCCAGTATCTCAGGGGCTGCCCCAAAGGAGAGGGAGTCAAGCTATTCTCCAAAGCCCCTGAAGGCAGGACAAGAAGCAATGGAGGGAAACTAACCAAGGAGAGAAGCAACCTAGAACTAAGGAGAAATTTCCTGACAGGAAGAACAATTAACCAGTGGAACCACCTGCCTCCAGAAGCGGTGAATGCTCCAACACTGGAGGTTTTTAAGAAGAGACTGGACAGCCATTTGTCCGAAATGGTATAGGGCAGTGGTTCTCAACCTTTCTAATGCCGCGACTCCATAATACAGTTCCCCATGTTGTGGTGACCCCCAACCACTTATACATCACCGGGTGCCAGGGGCATGGCCAAAGAAAAAGGGAAAAAAATGGCGGACAGCCTTGTTTGGCGACCCCCGTGAAATGGTCGTTCGACCCCAAATGGGGTCCCGACCCACAGGTTGAGAACCACTGGTATAGGGTTTCCTGCCTGAGCAGGGGGTTGGACTAGATGACCTCTAAGGTCCCTTACAACTTTAATAATTATTATTATTATTATTATTATTAATAATAGACTTTACCTAAATATAAAACACCTGGAAATCATAAATCACAAATGTTAATTTGAATATTGATGGGAAATTGAAGCTTGGGGGAAAAAAAAGCAAAAGTTTGCAGAGGAAGTTTTGAGTTGCTTATAGAGTTAATTCCAAAGGCTTGAGTTAATTGGAGCCATGGAATTTGGAGGCGTGGACTTCAACTCCCAAAATTCCATGGTCAAGGCTAAGAATTCTGGGAGTTGAAGTCCAGGCCCCTGGGGATTGGGGGGGGGCGGGGTACCTGGGATAGGGAAAACTGGTTTGGCAGGACAGATTCTTTCCGTGAAAAACTCACAGAAAACAGATTTGCCGAAAAGCATGTTCTCCCCATTGGATCCGCCAGAAATAAAGATACTTCCTCCCCCACACACACATAATTGGATCTGGTTAAGACAAAGACAGGTTAAAAAAAAAATAACAACAACAGCAGCAGGAAATATTATTTTGCAGTCCTGTTATAAACAATGTTTAGCCTTTAGGTCTAGAGGGAAAATTTCCAGAGATGGAATAAAGAATGCATGACAAAAAACTGTTTGTATGGCATCCATTTTAATGATTTAACTTGAAATGTTCTTAGCCTTAACTTTCTAACTGGTATTTTGCAAGGTCGTAAGTCGCCCAGATTCGCTTGATAGTGTGTGTATGTGTCTGTCTCTGTGTGTGTGTGGGGGGGGGAGGAGGTCATATAGATGTAATTCATCAATCAAATAAATAAATAAACATAGATT
Source organism: Crotalus tigris (assembly GCF_016545835.1). NCBI lineage: Eukaryota > Metazoa > Chordata > Lepidosauria > Squamata > Viperidae > Crotalus > Crotalus tigris. Next base: position 285,426 of record NW_024096925.1, read on the forward strand.
AAAAAGTAGCTTAGGTGTTAAATATCCCTGAATGTTTCTATAGTGCAATAGAAGAACAGGCATTTCAGATGCCAAACACTTTGCTTTGAGCCAGGCTAATGTTTTGGGAGTGGAGGGAAAGATTTACCAGTGCCTAAGTGGAAATAAATATGGAAGAGAAGGAAAAGATGAAAATATATGGGAAAAGCAGGAGAGGAGAGGAGAGGAGAGGAGAGGAGAGGAGGGGAGGAGGGGGAGGGGAGAGGAAAGGGAGGGGAAGGAGAGGAGGGGAGGGGAGAGGAGGGGGATGGAAAGGAGAGGAGAAGAGAGGAGAGGAGGGAAGGAGGGGGAAGGGAGAGGAAAGGGAGGAGAGGAGAAAAAGGGAGGAGAGAGGAGAGGAGAGGAGGGGAGAGGACAGAAGGGGGATGGAAAGGAGAGGAGAAGAGAGGAGAGGAGGGAAGGAGGGGGAAGGGAGAGGAAAGGGAGGAGAGGAGAAAAAGGGAGGAGAGAGGAGATGAGAGGAGGGGAGAGGAACGGAGAGGAGAGGAGGGGAGAGGAATGGAATGGAATGGAGAGGAGGGAAGAGGAGAGGAGAGGAGGGGAGAGGACAGAAGGGGGATGGAAAGGAGAGGAGAGGAGAGGAGGGAAGGAGGGGGAGAGGAGAGGAATGGAATGGAATGGAGAGGAGGGAAGAGGAGAGGAGGGGAGAGGAGAGGAGGGGAGAGGACAGAAGGGGGATGGAAAGGAGAGGAGAAGAGAGGAGAGGAGGGAAGGAGGGGGAGAGGAGAGGAAGGGAGAGGAAGGGAGGGGAGGGGAGAGGAGGGGGTGGAAAGGAGAGGAGAAGAGAGGAGAGGAGGGAAGGAGGGGGAGGGGAGAGGAAAGGGAGGGGAGAGGAGATGAGAGGAGGGGAGAGGAACGGAGAGGAGTGGAGAGGAGAGGAGAGGAGGGGAGGGGAGAGGGAAGAGGAGAGGAGGGGAGAGGAGAGAAAGAAGAAGAGGAAAGAGGAGGAGGAAGAAAGAGGAGGGGAGGAAGAAGAAGATGAAAGAGCAGGAGGAAGAAGAACAAGGAGGAGGAGGAAGAGAAAGACAGGGACAGAGAAGAGGAAAGAGGGGGAGGAAGAAAGAAGGAGGAGAGGGGAGAAGAAAGAAGAGGAAAGAGGAGGAAGAACAAGGAGGAGAAGGAGGAGAGGAGAGGGCGGGGGTGGGGGAAAGAGAAGAGAAGAATTAAGAAGAGATTTTTCTCCTTGGTAGAACCAGCATGCAACTGCGTTCCAACTCATCTCGGTCGTCTTGCCATTTTAAGAGCGGAGACTCTTCCTTCTCTTCGCTCGGCTGGGTATCCTGAAATTCACTTGTCTTGCTGTCTACAGAGGTCCAAGGGCCGCCCACGGCCACCGATCACGGGCCCCGGTGGAGAGCGATTGCTGGGATGTCTTTGGATATTTTGAGGATCTTCAAGGGGTAGCAGTTCCAGCGTTTCCTTCCGGTACCGACAGCGAGGAAGAGAGGGCAAATCCTGCCTGATGCTTTGGGAAGGGAAGCCTGGTCTGGAAGACGGCGAGGGAGGCTGCTGAGGACCCCCCTCCCAGTCAGGGGGCTTTGCTCTTCTCCTGGACATCACTCTCCTTCCTGAGGCTCTGGCTGCTGGCTTCGTTGTATCTCACCCAATGCTGGATCTCTTCCGACAGGGCTGGGGATTCGACCTGCGGTTCAAACAGAAGCCAAAAAAAAAAAGGGGGGGGGGAGAGGAAATATCAGAAAATGTAATGTATTGTTTATTTATATTAGGCTTTCTCTGTAAACCGCTTAGAGAGGGCTGAAAAGCACTATGAAGCGGTATATAAGTCTTAAGTGCTATTTCTACTGCCTTTCCTTCCTTCCTTCCCTCCCTCCCTCCTTCCTTCCTTCCTTCCTTCCTTCCTTCCTTCCTTCCTTCCTTCCTTCCCACCCAGTGGTTAGAATGCAGTATTGAAATGTATTATTTATTTATATCCGGCCTTAGGCTGTCTCTGTAAACCTCTTAGAGAGGGCTATAAAGCACTATGAAGTGGCATATAAGTCTTAAGTGCTATTTCTACTGCCCTTCCTCCCTCCCTCCCTCCCTCCCTCCCTTCCTTCCTTCCTTCCTCCCTTCCTTCCTTCCTTCTTTTTTGTTTTCTTGTTTTCCTTCCTTTCTTCCTTCCTTCTTTTCCTTCCTTCCTTCCTTCCTTCCTTCCTTCCTTCCTTCCTTCCTTCCTTCCTTCCTTCCTTCCTTCCTTCCCACCCACCCAGTGGTTAGAAGACTGTATTGCAGGCTAACTCACTGCCCACTGCCAGAAGTTCAATCCTGACCAGCTCAAGGTTGACTCAGCCTGCCTGCCTTCCTTCCTTCCTTCCTTCCTTCCTTCCTTCCTTCCTTCCTTCCTTCCTTCCTTCCTTCCTTCCTTCCTTCCTTCCTTCCTTCCTTCCTTCTTTTTTGTTTTCTTGTTTTCCTTCCTTCCTTTCTTCCTTCCTTCCTTCCTTCCTTCCTTCCTTCCTTCCTTCCTTCCTTCCTTCCTTCCTTCCTTCCTTCCTTCCTTCCCACCCAGTGGTTAGAAGACTGTATTGCAGGCTAACTCACTGCCCACTGCCAGAAGTTCAATCCTGACCAGCTCAAGGTTGACTCAGCCTTCCATCCTTCCGAGGTCGGTAAAATGAGGACCCAGATTGTTGGGGGGGGCAACAGGCTGACCGCTTAGAGAGGGCTGTAAAGCACTGTGAAGCGGTATATACAGTAAGTCTAAGTGTTGTTGCTATTGCTAATGGGCTATAAACCTCCTAACCATCATCCTGACTCCCCACAAAGCTAAACCTCTGAATCACACCCGCTTCAGGAAAGCTGTGTTGTGTCTCTTTCGTCATCCACAGCCAGATGGGTTGAGAGGCATGGAAAGGCTTGTGAGAACCCAATACATGTTATGATCAGAAAGGCTTTGTGGAGTCAACAATGCCACACCCGGCTTGGAAAGCAATAAGAAAACCCAAATCCATCTGGACATTTCACTAATCCAGGTGGGAAAGTAACATACATTCCCACGGAGTTGTCCTGTCCCATCCATGATCCCTGGATGGGTCTCCATCTCCGATCTGGTGTTATCAAGATCTTTCATTGAAGGAGATTTTTAAGAAGAGACTGGACAGTCACTTATCTGAAAGGGTATAGGTTCTCCTGCTCGAGCAGGGGGCTGGACTAGAAGACCTCCGAGGTCCCTTCTAGATTCTATTCTATTCTATTCTATTCTATTCTATTCTATTCTATTCTATTCTATTCTATTCTATTCTATTCTATTGCATTCCACTCCACTCTATTCTATTCTATTCTATTGCACTCCACTCCACTCCACTCCACTCCATTCCATATTTTCTATTCTATTCTATTCTATTCTATTCTATTCTATTCTATTCTATTCTATTCTATTCTATTCTATTCTATTCTATTCCACTCCACTCCACTCCACTCCATTCCATTCCATTCTATTCTATTCTATTCTATTCTAATCTTGAGTGAGAAGACTTTAAGTCTCAAGACGGAACGCAAAAAAAAAAGGCAGAACTGAGAAAGAGAAAGTCACCACTTTTTTTTTTTTTTTTTTAAGAAAGTAAGAGCTATTCCTCGGTGGAATGCTTGGTGCTGTTTGAGCTGGGTAGTTTTCTTGCAGACGTTTCATTACCCAAGTAGGTAATATCATCAGTGCTAGAAGGGAGTGGTGGTTAGGGGGAGAAGGAGGAGGAGGAGGAGGGAAGGAGGAGGAGGGAAGGAGGAGGAAGAGGTCCTTGATCTCTATGAGCTTGGTGGTTTTCTTTTATTACCCAACCACGTAACATCTTCATTGCTAGAAGGGAGTGGTGATTAAGGAGCAGGAGGAGGAGGAGGAGGAAGAGGAGGAGAAGGAGGATGGACTGTGGGGTCCTTGGTGCTCTCTGAGCTTGGTTGTTTCCTTGCAGACGTTTCATTACCAAACTAAGTAACATCATCAGTGCTACAAGGGAGTGGGGCTTGCTCTCTGGGTAAATTATCAACTCAGTAAACAGCAGCCCACCAAGGAAGCAATGAAAACATGTCCACCACAGTGACAAGGAAAGTCACTGTTTATAAACAGAGAGCATGCCCCACTCTCTTCTAGCGCTGATGATGCTACCTAGTTTGGTACTGAAATAGCTCAAAGGATCCCACAGCTCCTCCTCCTCCCCCCCCCCCCACAAACCCCACTCCCTTCTAGCACTGATGATGTTCCCTATTTGGGTCATGAAACATCTGGAAGAAAACAACCAAGCTCAGAGAGCACCAAGGACCCCAGTCTTTTTTCTCCTCCTCCTCCTCCTCCTCCTCCTCCTCCTCCTCCTCCTCCTCCTCCTCCTCCTCCTGTTTTTTGTTCTTCCTCCATTCCATAAACTGCACTAATGCTGTTACTTTTGTGGAAGATGAAAATACAGCCCCCTCCCTATCTAATAAGATAGGGCTAGAACAACGCTGAAATAGCCCCCAACCCACAGAAGTGATTTGAAGCTTTAACTTGAACTTGATGCTGTTTCTCAATAAGGACATCCTATTTGTAACCTGCTGAGCTTTGTGCAATATGAAATTGCCAAGCAGGTAGTCCTGTGTATATCTGAAACGTGAGTGTTGTAATCGTGGGAAAAGAGGAACTGAAAGTAGCTGACGGATGGAAATTTCAGATGGGAACTGTCTTGCAAAGTAAGAATTATGAGTGGGTGGTCGGTAGCAGAAAAGTGTAAAAATGTTGGTTTAAGTCTGGCTGGGAGCCACTGGCCTATAGCTGTCCCTGATTACCAGGAATTAGGGGACAGTATTAATTACGAATACAAATAGTAATTTGGTCACTTGTAATCTTGGATTTAGGGTCAGGAAAGGATAGCAAGGACAACACCCAATGTCCTAACCCACCCAAGAACATACGATATCTTTAAATAACACTCCAATGGGAACATGTTTAGCTACTTCTGCTTTCTCCCTTCTTATCTACAGTGTGCCAGACTTACTGGGTGCAATCTTTATCTTATGTATGTCAGCTTTGCTGGATGGGTTGCTTATGTAATTATACAGAATAAATACAAGGATTTCTTGTCATTTGTTGCTCCCCACATTTAGAGGAGTGAGTCTGTCTCTATTCAGCTGAATAAACACCTAAAATTTAAAAGGCACTTTCTGGTTTCCTGTATTTCTTTAACCAGCAAAAACCTCAGAACCTGCATATCATCCCTTTGGAATCTGCTCTGCCACATGCTCCTCATTGCAACGGGTTGTCAGTGTAAGCGATGTGATGTTATTCTGCTACGTTCCAAATTGTGAGAAAAATAAACCTCTGAATCTCCAAGTAAGAATGATTGTTTTGTGTTGCTGCCTTGTCTTTTCCATTGGTTTTTTTTTCCCCACGACACTTCGCTGAGTAACGAAACGTCTGCAAGGAAACCACCAAGATCAGAGCGCACCAAGGTCCCCACAGATCCATCCTAAGCTACCAATATTCTCCTGGCACTTTCTAACTGGCTTTGCTTGGGAGAAGTTTGATTCTCCCTCAGCCCTGCAACGCGGCCGCCATTTTGAGGCGCCGCGAGACAGTCGTCCTTCATAGGACAGCAGGGAATCTATTTCTATCACTTCCGAGAGAGTCAATTGAGTCTTGTCACACCAGTGGCAGAAATTCCGCCAAGTGTGATCATAAATACGAGGCCAGAATCATGTCAATCATGCCTGACGAGGAGGACTGCTGTGACAGGGTGCGGCGCTCAAGCGCCAGGCGGCTAATTGGAGCCATTGGGGCTCTGGATGGTGCAGGGCCCCCTGAGTTAAAAATATGTGACTCGCGGGAATCCACCACGGAGGAGCCGTGGAAAGGCTCACGGGGTCTGCAAACCACGGTCGTCTCGGCCAGTGTGGAGCAATGACTATTAACTCCGCCTGCTCTTGCAATATCCTTCTGATAACTGCCGGGAATCAGAGGGAGAGGAGGATGGTGTGTGTAGAGAACCCCAAAGAATCTAAAATATCTCTCTTTCTGGGGTTTGGGCTGTGCTGAGGTGGTCCCTGGCAAGCCAACCAATATTGTCCTTGAATGGTGAATGATTTCACCCTGGGGTAAAGCAGATCCCTTAAGATCCCTTGCGACATTCCCACGGGGCTGCAAGAGATAGGATTGGGTACTACTACTACAGGTTGTGGAAACTCAGCCGTGTCACATGGCAGGGATACTCCACAAAGGGAACCTTCCTGCACTTAGAACAGGGATAGGCCACCTTGGCTCTTTTATGACTCGTGGACTTCAACTCCCAGAATTCCTGAGCCAGCCATGCTGAGGGGAAAGGGAGAGGTTTCCAAGCTGAGCCATGCCGGCTCAGGAATTCTGGGAGTTGAAGTCCACGAGTCATAAAGCGGCCTAGGCCTAGGCTAGAGGTAGGCCACCTTGGCTCTTTTATGACTTGTGGACTTCAACTCCCAGAATTCCTGAGCCAGCCATGCTGAGGGGAAAGGGAGAGGTTTCCAAGCTGAGCCAGGCTGGCTCAGGAATTCTGGGAGTTGAAGTCCACGAGTCATCAAAGAGCCAAGGTTGCCTACCCCTGACTTAGAACATTGGTTCCCAGCCTTAGCAACTGTAAAAAACATGGACTTGAACTCCCAGAATTCCCCAGAATTCCTCCTAAAGGTGCTGAGGGTAGGAAACACTGTCCTAGAGCAGGGGTCTTCAAACTTGACCCTTTTATGACTTGTGGACTGAAAGAAATAAAGGAAGAAAGAAAGAAAGAAAGAAAGAAAGAAAGAAAGAAAGAAAGAAAGAAAGAAAGACTGACAGACCGATGTGAAGATCATAGATAAGTGGAGAGAGAGAGATTTAGGAATAACACACTGATAAGTGAAGTCAGAAATATATTAATTTACAGTAGAAGGAAGGAAGGAAGGAAGGAAGGAAGGAAGGAAGGAAGGAAGGAAGGAAGGAAGGAAGGAAGGAAGAATTTAAGATAGAAAGATTGACAGATTAATGTGAAGATGATAGATAAGTGGAATAGAATAGAATAGAATAGGAATAGGAATAGGAATAGAATAAAACAGAACAGAATAGAATAGAAGGGACTTTGGAGGTCTTCTAGACCAGCCCCTGCTCAAACAAGAGAACCTATACATTTTCTCCCAGGCTTTATTTCAATTTATAATGCCTTAGTAAAACCATCCTTGGAATATTGCATCCAGTTTTGGTCATCACGATGTAAAAAAGATGTTGAGACTCTAGAAAGAGTTCAGAGAAGAGCAATTAAGATGATCCAAGGCCTGGAGACTAAAACGTATGAAGAATGGCTGCAAGACATGGGTTTGGCCAGTCTAAAGAAAAGAAGAAATAGGGGAGACATGATAGCAGTTATTCTAGTATTTGAGGGGCTGCCCCAAAGAAGAGGGAGTCAAGCTATTCTCCAAAGCACCTGAAGGCAGGACAAGAAGCAACGGATGGAAACTAATCAAGGAGAAAAACAACCTGGAACTAAGGAGAAATTTTCTGACAGTTAGAACAATTAGCCAGTGGAACAACCTGCCTCCAGAAGCTATGAATGCTCCAACACTGGAAGTTTTTAACTAATCAAGGAGAGAAGCAACCTGGAATTAAGGAGGGATTTCCTGACAGTTTGAACAATTATAGCTACTGTAGTTGTCAACTTACCACCACAACTGAGCCCAGAATTTATCTTGCGAAGGGAGACAGTCGTAAAGTGAGTTTTGCTCCATTTTACGACTTTCCTTGCCACAGTTGTTAAGTCAATCACTGCAGTGGTTGTTAAGTGAATCTGGCTTCCCCATTGACTTTGCTGATCAGAAAGTCACCAAAGGGGATCACGTGATCCCCCCACTCCCGGGACATGGCAACCGTCATAAACACGAGTCAGTGGCCAAGTGTCTTGAGTTTCAATCACGTGACCCTGAGGACGCTGCAACGGTCCTAAGCGTGAAAAACGGTCACAAGTCCCTTTTTTTTCTCAGTGCCGTTGTAACTTGGAACGGCCACTAAATGAACTGTGGTAAGTCAAGGCTACCTGTATACGGAAAAGAAGAAAAATTTAGAATTCAGAATTCCTAATTTTTAAAACTCTGGGCAGGGGATCCATCCGTGGAGGTTTTTCCAGAAGGAATCCGACCACCGTTTGCCCAGAATGGTATATAGCAGTGGTTCTCAACCTTTTTAATGCTGCGACCCCCAACCGGTCGTTAAGTCGAGGACTATTCAACCGGTTGTAAGTCGAGGACTACTCAACTGGTGCAGCACCATTTGCAGAATGGGACTTTTGGCGGGCTCAGCAGGGCAGAGACAGCCTGGACAATTCCTATTGGCTTTTGAAAGCCAATAGAATTAGACTCTATTCAAGAGAGTCTATTCGATTGGCTTTCAAAAGCCAATAGAATAAAAGGGAGTAGCACAGCTAAGGAAAAGGGGAGGAAAAAATGGCGGACTGCGTTGTTTGGCGATCCCCGTGAAATGGTCGCTCGACCCCAAATGGGGTCCTGACCCACAGGTTGAGAACCGCTGGTATATAGGATCTCCTGCTCGAGCAACGGGGTTGGTCTAGAGGACCTCCAAGGTCCCCTCCAGACTCTCCTACTCTGATTTCTCTACCTACTCTCAGCCTTTGCAGCTGTAGATGCCACCAGCCACCCTCCCAGCCTTTTTGGGACCCTCACCTTCCTTCGGCACACCTGCTCCATAGCCATGCCCGGACTGGTGCCCGTCACGTGTTGCCGCACCAGCAACACGGCACAAACGAAACCGTCCCGGGCACTGACGAAACGCTGCTCCAGGAAAAAGGCCCGGTGGTCCCAGCCTCGGATACGGGTCCGGATGGTGAAATGCTCCAGAAGGTGCAGCGAACGCCGGAAGCGGCAGCAGGAGGCAGCCAGCATTGTGTGGCCCCCAAGGGCCCAGATGGCTTGGAAGAGCCCGCAGCGGACCATGTAAACGCAGCGCGCCATGTCAGCCTCCCGGGGGTAACGGGCGTTGTTCATGTGCACCAGCAGGTCCAAGTCGGAGGGCAGCACCCAGCTGTGGAACTGCTGCTCCTGCAGAGGATCCGGGATGGAAGGCAGCAGCCACCTGGCGTACAGGTAAGTCAGGGGCATCCTCAGCAAGTACCAGCCATCCAGGTAGGTGAAAAAGGCTGCTGCGGCAGTCCCGCAGATCATCATCAGCGGCGCCATGCTCAGAGGCTCACCTGGGCCCAGGTGAGAGGATGCTCAGATGCACCAGGGGGGGCAGGGAAGACCTTGGCCAGCACCGGGCGCAGACTGTCTTCCTGTCTGCTGGTGCAGCTGTGGAATGAACCACTCCAGACCGGCTGGGGGAGCTCCTCCTTCGCCTGGCTCCCCCTTCCTTGCTCTGCACTTTGGTTTCTTCCTGCTTTCAGCCCCCAGCTCCTCCCCTCTTGCCAGTCAGCTTTAGTCTGCCAGGTCTGGGCCTAGTGTGGCCCACAGCGCCCCCTGGTGGCTCCTCCACTCCCTGCAGCTCAGGGAGGGAGGGAAGGAAGGAAGGAAGGAAGGAAGGAAGGAAATGTGTGAGGAGGTGGGTGGGAAGGAGAAAGGAAGGAAGGAAGAGAGAGGGTGGTGGGAAGAAGGAAGGAAGGAAGGAAGGAAGGAAGGAAGGAAGGAAGGAAGGAAGGAAGGAAGGAAGGAAGGAAGGAAGGAAGGAAATGTATGAGGAGAGAGGGTGGGTGGGAAGAAGGAAGGAAGGAAGGAAATGTGTGAGGAGGTGGGTGGGAAGGAGAAAGGAAGGAAGGAAGAGAGAGGGTGGGTGGGAAGAAGGAAGGAAGGAAGGAAGGAAGGAAGGAAGGAAGGAAGGAAGGAAGGAAGGAAGGAAGGAAAGAAATCCTCATTTATTTTAGGGATGGTGGCTCTATCTTTCCTCTATCTGCATCAAGATTTTTACATTTGAAAACAACACCCACTTAACCATTCGTTGCTGCTGTCCCCTCAAACCGGAAGATTTGAAGTTTTAATGCAGGTTTTTTTTTTTTTAAAAAAAAAATTAAACTCCAACTGTATCGTGGTGTTTTAGCGCCCCCTGCTGTCAAATGCAAACTCATGCTTTTCAAATGAGTAAGGATAGACTGCAAGGCGATCAAACCGGTCAGTCCTAGAGGAGATCAACCATGACTGCTCCTTAGAAGGCCAGATCCTGAAGCTGAAACTCAAATACTTTGGCCACCTAATGAGAAGGAAGGACTCACTGGAAAAGGGCCTAATGTTGGGAAAGATTGAGGGCAATAGAAGAAGGGGACGACAGAGAATGAGGTGGCTGGATGGAGTCCCTGAAGCGGTAGGTGTGAGCTTCAATGGACTCCAGAAGATGGTAGAGGACAGGAAGACCTGGAGGAACATTGTCCATGGGGTTGCGATGGGTCGGACACTACTTTGCAATTAACAACAACAACAACAAAGGATAGATAGATAGATAGATAGATAGATAGATAGATAGATAGATAGATGTGGAGAGATAGAGATAGATAGATAGATAGATAGATAGATAGATAGATAGATAGATAGATAGATAGATAGATGGATGGATGGATGGATGGATGGATGGATGGATGGATGGATGGATGGATGGATGGATGGATAGATAGATAGATAGATAGATAGATAGATAGATAGATAGATAGATAGATAGGCAGGCAGGCAGGCAGGCAGGCAGGCAGGCAGGCAGAGACAGAGATAGACACAGAGATAGCTTCTATTCTAGATAGATAAAAATAAATTCTTGCAGTTTTCTTGGCAAGATTTCAGAAGTGGTTTGCCATTGCATCCTTCCTAGGGCTGAGAGAAAATGACAGGCCCAGGGTCACCCAGCCAGCATTGTGCCTCAGATGGAACTCACAGACCTCTGCTTTCTAGCCTGTGTCTTAACCTCTACATCAAAGGAAGAGAGAACTACAGCACCAGAGCAGAAAATCAGAATCGTCAGGGTGAGGAGGGGGTGTCCGTTTCTAGCAGGACTAAGATAGTCCAACCCCCTACTCAGGCAGGAAACCCTACACCATTCCAGACAAGTCCAATCTCTTCTTAAAAACTTCCAGTGTTGGAGCACCCACAACTTCTGGTGGCAAGCTGTTCCACTGGTTAATTGTTCTAGCTGTTGGGAAATTCCTCCTTAGTTCCAGGTTGCTTCTCTCCTTGATTAGTTTCCATCCGTTGCTTCTTGTCCTGGTGCTTTGGAGAATAGGTGGACCCCTTCTTCTTTGTGGCAAACCTTCAGATATTGGAAGACTGCTATCAGTCTTTTTTTTATCTTCTAGACCAGGGGTGTCAAAACTGCCGGCCTGAAGGCTGGATGCGTCACGTGGAAGCCATGCCCACCCATTGCCGACAATGGCAAAATTGGCCTGATATGTTGCACGACGTCACGTGACATCGCGAGTTTGACATGCCTGTTCTAGACTATCAATCTTTTTCGACCAGTGTTCTTTTCACTAGACTATCAGTCTTCTTTCATCTTCTAGACTATCAGCCCTTCTATTAGTCTTCTTCTCTCAGTCTTCTTTTCACTAGACTATCATTCTTAGATCTTTTAAATTATCAGTCTTCTTCTCTTAATCTTCTTCTCTCAGTCTTCTTTTCACTAGACTAGACATGTCCAATTCCTGCCACCATTCTTCATATGTTTTAGCCTCCAGCCCCCCTAATTATCTTTGATGCTCTTCTCTGCACTCTTTCTCCAAAAGAAGAGAGAGAGGAGGAACATCTGAGTTTGCAGCCCTCTTTCTTTGAGGGTTCAGGAGCTTAGAGCAAGTGTGCAGAATTTTGTTCCATTTTTCTTCTTCAGTGGGTGTGCGGGAATATCTTTAGAAAGAGGAGTGTGGAAGAGAAAACTCTCACCGTCAAAACCCTGCAAAGGGATGTGTGTCAAGAAGGCAGGACAAGAAGCAACGGATGGAAACTCATCAAGGAGAGAAGCAACCTAGAAACTTCCTGACAGTGAGGACAATTAACCGGTGGAACAACCTGCCTCCAGAAGTTGTGAATGCTCCAACACTGGAAGTTTTTAAGAAAAGACTGGACAGCCATTTGTCCGAAATGGTGTAGGGTTTCCTGCCTGAGCAGGGGGTTGGACTAGATGACCTCCAAGGTCCCTTCCAACTTTATTATTATTGTTATTGTTTTTGTTGTTATTATTATTATTAAGGTTGCTGATTAGTTTACCTGGAAGAATGTTGGACCACCTGCCACCCCTTCCTCAACTAATTAACTATCTCAGCTGGTGTATGTATAGGACAGGGGTAGGCAACCTTGGCTCTTTTATGACTGGTGGACTTCAACTCCCAGAATTCCTGAGCCAGCCAAGCTGAGGGGAAAGGGAAAGGTTTCCATGCTGAGCCATGCTGGCTCAGGAATTCTGGGAGTTGAAGTCCACGAGTCATGAAGGGGCCACGTTTGAAGACTCCTGTCTTAAATCTAACAAAACAAAATGGAGGCTGGCTGAAGAATTCTGGGAGTTGTAGTCCACCAGTCATAAAAGAGCCAAGGTTGCCTACCCCTGGTCTAAGAGGCTCACTGCTTAGAGCAGGAGGACTTAGGCCAGGGGTAGGCAACCTCAGCTCTTTTATGACTGGTTGACTTCAACTCCCAGAATTCCTGAGCCAGCCACGCTGAGGGGAAAGGGAGAGGTTTCCAAGCTGAGCTATGCAGGCTCAGGAATTCTGGGAGTTGAAGTCCAGACACACCAAGGTTGGGAAGCACTACCTCAGATTGTATTTTTTTTCTTCCTAAGAACAGCAAATTCTTGCCTCAAGAAACAAATATACTTGGTTAACACAGATTGCCAGTAGAATAAAACTTTCTGGGTATAGGCCAGAGGTAGGCAACCTTGGCCCTTTTATGACTGGTGGACTTCAACTCCCAGAATTCCTGAGCCAGCCATGCTGAGGGGAAAGGGAGAGGTTTCCAAGCTGAGTCATGCTGGCTCAGGAATTCTGGGAGTTGAAGTCTGCAAGTCATGAAGGGGCCATAGTTCCCCCATGCTGGCTCAGGAATTCTGGGAGTTGAAGTCCATGAGTCATGAGGGGCATAGTTCCCCCATGTGGCTGAGGAATTCTGGGAGTTGAAGTCCACAAGTCATGAAGGGACCATAATTCCCCCATGCTGGCTCAGGAATTCTGGGAATTGAAGCCCACCAGTCACAAAAGAGCCAAGGTTGCCTACCCCTGGTATAGACAGTCCTCAACTTACAACACATTGTTTGGTGACCGTTCAAAGTTACAACAGCAGTGAAAAAAGGGACTGACGACCATTTTTCACACTTACAACCGTTGAAGCATTCCCCAGGATCACGTGATCAAAATTCAGACGCTCAGCAACAGACTCATATTTATGACGGTCACGGCATCCCGAGAGTCACGTGATGCCCTTTGGCGATCTTCTGACAAGCGAAGTCAGTGGGGGAAACCAGATCCACTACACAACCAGGTTACTAAGTTAACAAGTGCAGTGACTAACTTAACAACGGAGGCGAGAAAGGTCATAAAACGGGGAAAAATTCACTTATCCAATGTTTCCCTCAATTGCGATCGTAATTTATTTATTTTCTGGATGTTTTTATTGGTATTTTTTTTTTAATCCCAAAGATGCTTTTTTTTTCCACGAGGCCACTGGATTTTCTTGTTTTCCTTTGTTTTTTTTTTAATGTTTTTTTTTAAAAAATCGTTTTAATGCTTTTATAGTTTTAGAATGGTAAGTTCCCCAGAGAAATTGAACAAACAAACAAACAAACAAAAAAAAAAACAAGCTTAATTTAAAAACATAACAACACGAGGGATAAAGAATGGATTCTCAGTTTTATCTACGTTCTTCGATGCTTGGTCGGGCAAAAATAAACAATAATAACTATACGTGTTTGACTTTACAAAATCTTGCATTGAATCCGTCAGACAGGACGGCCTGAGAAGGATGGATGCTGTTCCATACCATGGAGGGATACTGGAAATCTCGTCTCTCTGGAAGTCACAGAAAGACAATCTTTATGTTTTGGCAAGGCAAATATTCCTCTTTGCTTTACATTAAAAGGTTCAAAATAGCTTCGGGAGATCCTGTGACCAAATAAAACATCTGGATCTGGTAAGGAACAAAGATTTGATAGGTATATTTGGAAATACTGCTCCTGGATTAGATACAGAACACCCAATGGCATGTTGGAGGAGGAGGAGGAGGAGGAGGAGGAGGAGGAGGAGGAGGAGGAGGAGGAGGAGGAGGAGGAGGAGGAGACAGAAAAAGGGAAGAGGGAAGAGGGGGGAAGAAAGAAAGGGAATGAGAAGGAAGCAAGAAAAGAAAAACGAGGGAAGGCAGGCAAGCAGGAAGGAAGGGAAAAGCAGGAGGAGGAAGAGAGAAGGAGAAGAACAAGGAAGAGAAGGAGAAAGAGAAGTAGAACAAGCAGGAAAAGGAGAGGGAGGAGGTAGAGGAGGAGGAGATGGGAAAAGGAAAGAGGGAGTGAGGGAGGGAGGGAGGAAGATGGAATGAGAAGAAAGAAAGAAAAAATTGAGGGAAGGCAGGCAGGCAGGCAGGAAGAAAGGAAAAAGGAGGAGAAGAGAAGAGGAAGAACAAGAAGGGAAGGAGATTGAGATGAAGAACAAACAAGAGAAGGAGGAGGAAGAGGAGGAGGAGACAGAAAAAGGAAAGGGAGGGAGGAAGGAAAGGAAGGAAGGAAAACGGAATGAGAAGAAAGCAAAAGAAAAACGGAAGGCAGGCAGGAAAGGAAAAGGAGGAGAAGGAGAAGAGAAGGAGAAGAACAAGGAAGAGAAGAAGAAAGAGGCAAAGAAGAACAGGGAGGAGAAGGAGAGGGAAGAGGAGGAGGAGAGAAGGAGAGGGAGGAGAGTAAGGAAGAGGAGGAGGAGGAGAAAGAAGGAGAGGGAAGAGGAGGAGAGGAAGGAAGAGGAGGAGGAGGAGCAAGAAGGAGAAGGAGGAGAAGGAGGAGAGCAAGGAAGAGGAGGAGGAGGAAAGAAGGAGAGTGAGGAGGAGGAGAGTAAGGAAGAGGAGGAGAAAGGAGAGGTAGGAGGAGGAGGAGAAAGGAGAGGGAGGAGGCGGAGGAGAGCAAGGAGGAGGAGAAAGAAGGAGAGTGAGGAGGAGGAGAGTAAGGAAGAGGAGGAGAAAGGAGAGGTAGGAGGAGGAGGAGAAAGGAGAGGGAGGAGGCGGAGGAGAGCAAGGAAGAGGAGGAGGAGGAGGAGAAAGAAGGAGAGTGAGGAGGAGGAGAGTAAGGAAGAGGAGGAGAAAGGAGAGGGAGGAGGAGGAGGAGAAAGGAGAGGGAGGAGGCGGAGGAGAGCAAGGAAGAGGAGGAGGAGGAGAAAGAAGGAGAGTGAGGAGCAGGAGAGTAAGGAAGAGGAGGAGAAAGGAGAGGGAGGAGGAGGAGGAGAAAGGAGAGGGAGGAGGAGGAGGAGAGCAAGGAAGAGGAGGAGGAGGAGAAAGAAGGAGAGTGAGGAGGAGGAGAGCAAGGAAGAGGAGGAGAAAGGAGAGGGAGGAGGAGGAAGGTACGTGTGTTTCAATATTTGAGTAGGAACAGAGGAAAACTACACTCGATACTAATGACACGGTCCCTTTCTTCTTCCTTTTCCATTCTTCTGCTCCTGGAGACTCTTCTCCTCCCCGCTCTCCATCTCAACCACCTTCCAGCAGGAGAGACCAGGTCCTTGTTTGGGCACTGGGGAGAGTTGTCTTCCCCACAACCAACCCAGCCTCTCCCTGGAGGGTTATCCTTGAAGCCAGAGCAGAGACACGGCGAGGATGACGGTGAAGCTCAGGGCACCGAACTCCACCGTGGCTGCCTGACCCGCACCCACGTTGCACAAATCCGTGTGACAGCAGTAGTCGGGATGATTGTCGCCGATGGTGTCCGGCTCAGAGGGCACACAGGTTTTGGAGCAAGATTTGCTGACTGTGATGTTTCCAAAAAAGGGGAAACCTGGGGGAGACCAGTAATAACAAGGGTAAGAGATGGTGGGGGAGGGAGGAGATTTATTATTCATCATCATCATCATCATCATCATCATCATCATCATCATCATCCATTAATGGAGTGTTGCTAACTGTGATGTTCAGAAGTTGCCCAGCCAGCCAGTGGGGGGATTCAGCCAGTTCGCACCAGTTTGGCACAACCGGTAGCTAATTTTTTGTTGCCCAGGCCCAGAATGGACTTCCGGAAGCGGCAACCACACAGAGAACTGGTTGTTCCCATATCTGAATCCCACCACTGGATAGTTGGATAGATAGATAGATAGATAGATAGATAGATAGATAGATAGATAGATAGATAGATAGATAGATAGATAGATAGATAGATAGATAGATAGATAGATAGATAGATAGATAGATAGATAGTGGTGGAATTCAGCCAGTTCGCCCCACTTTGACAGAACTGGTAGCTAATTTTTTGTTGCCCAGGCCCAGAATGGACTTCTGGAAGTGGCATCCACGCAGAGAATTTGTTCCCATATCTGAATCCCACCACTGGATAGATAGATAGATAGATAGATAGATAGATAGATAGATAGATAGATAGATAGATGATAGATAGATAGATAGATAGATAGATAGATAGATAGATAGATAGATAGATAGATAGTGGTGGAATTCAGCCAGTTCGCCCCACTTTGACAGAACTGGTAGCTAATTTTTTGTTGCCCAGGCTCAGAATGGACTTCTGGAAGTAGCATCCACGCAGAGAACTGGTTGTTCCCATATCTGAATCCCACCACTGGATAGATAGATAGATAGATAGATAGATAGATAGATAGATAGATAGATAGATAGATAGATAGATAGAGGTGGGATTCAGCCATTTCGCCCCACTTTGACAGAACCAGTAGCTAATTTTTTGTTGCCCAGGCCCAGAATGGACTTCTGGAAGCGGCATCCACGCAGATAACTGGTTGTTTCCATATCTGAATCCCATCGCTGGATAGATAGATAGATAGATAGATAGATAGATAGATAGATAGATAGATAGATAGATAGATAGATAGATAGATAGATAGTGGTGGAATTCAGCCAGTTCGCCCCACTTTGACAGAACTGGTAGCTAATTTTTTGTTGCCCAGGCCCAGAATGGACTTCTGGAAGTGGCATCCACGCAGAGAATTTGTTCCCATATCTGAATCCCACCACTGGATAGATAGATAGATAGATAGATAGATAGATAGATAGATAGATAGATAGATAGATGATAGATAGATAGATAGATAGATAGATAGATAGATAGATAGATAGATAGATAGATAGTGGTGGAATTCAGCCAGTTCGCCCCACTTTGACAGAACTGGTAGCTAATTTTTTGTTGCCCAGGCTCAGAATGGACTTCTGGAAGTAGCATCCACGCAGAGAACTGGTTGTTCCCATATCTGAATCCCACCACTGGATAGATAGATAGATAGATAGATAGATAGATAGATAGATAGATAGATAGATAGATAGATAGATAGAGGTGGGATTCAGCCATTTCGCCCCACTTTGACAGAACCAGTAGCTAATTTTTTGTTGCCCAGGCCCAGAATGGACTTCTGGAAGCGGCATCCACACAGATAACTGGTTGTTTCCATATCTGAATCCCATCGCTGGATAGATAGATAGATAGATAGATAGATAGATAGATAGATAGATAGATAGATAGATAGATAGTGGTGGGATTCAGCCAGTTCGCCCCACTTTGACAGAACCGGTAGCTAATTTTTTGTTGCCCAGACCCAGAATGGACTTCCGGAAATGGAATCCACACAGAGAACCGGTTGTTCACCTATTTGAATCCCACCATTGAGCCCAGCTTATCATTAGAACAAACCAAGATTCTTACTCTCAGGGTTACTCAGGCCATAGAAAGGAAAGCCTGGAGCTGCTGACTGGATCTGGATCTTTCCCCACATCCTGCCCAGCCAGGAAGGACAATGAAGCATCTTTGGGGTCCCTCACAGTCTACTGAGAATTTGACCTTTCTCCCCGACACATTCTTTCTATTATAAATCAATAAAATTCTCTCTCTTTCTCCAAAGCACCAGAGTGAAGGATGAGAAACAACGGTTGGAAACTGATCAAGGAGAGAAGCAACCTGGAATTGAGGAGTAACTTCCTGACAGTGAGGACAATCAACCAGTGGAAGAGAAGTTGCCTCCAGAAATTGTGGGCGCTTCATCATTGGAGGTTTTTAAGAAGATGCTAGACAGTCATTTGTCTGAGATGGTGTAGGTTCTCCTGCTTGAGCAGGGGGCTGGACTAGAAGACCTCCAAGGTCCCTTTCAGCTTCTATTCTATTCTATTCTATTCTATTCTATTCTATTCTATTCTATTCTATTCTATTCTATTCTATTCTGCATTCTATTCTATTCTCTACTCTACTCTACTCTATTCTACTCTATTCTGCATTCTATTCTGCATTGCATTCTGTTCTACTCTACTCTAATCTATTCTATTCTGCATTATTCTATTCTATTTTCTATTCTATTCTGCATTCTATTCTATTCTATTTTCTATTCTATTCTATTCCATTCTATTCTATCTTCTATTTCATAGACTAGTCTGGTGCATATCAGGGAAGGGAGAGAGCTATTCTATTCTATTCTATTCTATTCTATTCTATTCTATTCTATTCTATTCTATTCTATTCTATTCTATTCCATTCCATATTCCATTTCCATTCCATTCCATTCCATATCTATTCTATTCTATTCTATTCTATTCTATTCTATTCTATTCTATTCTATTATTATTCTATCTATATTCATTCCATTCCATTCCATTCCATTCCATATTCTATTCTGCTATTCTATTCTATTCTATTCTATTCTATTCTATTCTATTCTATTCTATTCTATTCTATTCTATTCTATTTATTCCATTCCATTCCATTCCATTCCATTCTATTCTATTCTATTCTATTCTATTCTATTCTATTCTATTCTATTCTATTCTATTCTATTCTATTCTATTATATTCTATCTATTCTATTCTATTCTATTCTTCCATTCCATTCCATATTTCTATTATTCTATTCTATTCTATTCTATTCTATTCTATTCTATTCTATTCTATTCTATTCTATTCTATTCTATTCTATATTCTATTCCATTCCATTCTATTCATTCTATTCTATTCTATTCTATTCTATTCTATTCTATCTATTCTATTCTATTCTATTCTATTCTATTCATTCCATTCCATATTTTCTATTCTATTCTTCTATTCTATTCTATTCTATCTATTCTATTCTATTCTATTCTATTCTATTCTATTCCATATTTTCTATTCTATTCTATTCTATTCTATTCTATTCTATTCTATTCTATTCTATTCTATTCTATTCTATTCTATTCTATCCTCCAAAGTATCTGAAGGCGGGACAAGATGCAACAAATGGAAAGTAATCAAGGAGAGAAGCAACCTGGAATTAAGGAGAAACTCCCTAACAGTGAGGACAATTAATCAGTGGAACAGCTTTCCCCCAGAAACTGTGGGTGCTCCATCACTGGAGGTTTTTAAGAAGACAACCATTTGTCTGAAACAATATAGGGTCTCCTGCTTGAGCAGGGGGTTGGACTAGAAGA
The DNA here is from genome assembly GCF_016545835.1 of Crotalus tigris. NCBI lineage: Eukaryota > Metazoa > Chordata > Lepidosauria > Squamata > Viperidae > Crotalus > Crotalus tigris. The sequence goes on from NW_024096925.1 coordinate 304,982, forward strand.
CCTCCAGTGGTGGAGTGCCCACGATTTCTGGAGGAAAGCGGTTAATTGTTCTCGCTGTCAGGAAGTTTCCCCTTAATTCCAGGTTGATTTTCTCCTTGATTAGTTTCCATCTGTTGTTTCTTGTCCTGCCTTCTTGATTCCATCCCTCTCTTAAGCCAGCCTAGGATTGCATCGGCTTTTTTGGCTGCTGCTGCACATGGTTTGCTCATCTTAGAATCCATCATATAGGCGTGCCTGCAGTATGGATTCTAAGATACCCTTGCCTGTGAAATGAGCATAAACTGCTCAGAAAGCCATCAGCCCACAGAAGCAATGAAAACAGTTTTTTTGTTTTTTGTTTTGCTGGCTGCAAATTTCAGTACAACGGTCAACCCTGGAGCAAAAGAAGAAAGCTGAATGCACAGGTGAGGCTGTGTCTCACCTGAATCCACCGAGTGGACGGTTGTCTTGCAAGCAGTGGTGTTCTCTGGGCAGTGGGTGACGGTCAGGCAGTAGCGGACATCCATGGGTTCACTGCAGGTGTAACACTGCAAAGACACACCTGCAACACCAGAGAAGAAGATCAGAATCACAAGGGTGGGCAGGCTCTGTTTCTAGCAGGACTGAGATTGACATCCTGACAATCTGGTGTAAGCAAGCGAACGTCAGCTTTTTACTTTTGTAGAATGGAATGGAGTGGAGTGGAGTTGAATAGAATAGGATAGAATAGAACGGAACAGAATGGAACAGAACAGAACAGAACAGAATAGAAAATAGAATAGAAAATAGAATAGAATAGAATAGAATAGAATAGAATAGAATAGAATAGAATGGAATGGAGTGGAGTGGAGTGGAGTGGAGTGGAGTGGAGTGAAGTTGAATAGAATAGGATGGAATGGAATGGAATGGAACGGAACAGAACAGAACAGAACAGAACAGAATAGAAAATATAGAATGGAATGGAACAGAACAGAATGGAATGGAGTAGACTGGAGTTGAATAGAATAGGATAGAATAGAACGGAACAGAATGGAACAGAACAGAACAGAATAGAAAATAGAATAGAAAATAGAAAATAGAATAGAATAGAATAGAATAGAATAGAATAGAATAGAATAGAATAGAGTGGAGTGGAGTGAAGTTGAATAGAATAGGATGGAATGGAATGGAATGGAATGGAATAGAACAGAACAGAACAGAATAGAAAATATAGAATGGAATGGAACAGAACAGAATGGAATGGAGTAGACTGGAGTTGAATAGAATAGGATAGAATAGAACGGAACAGAATGGAACAGAACAGAACAGAATAGAAAATAGAATAGAAAATAGAATAGAATAGAATAGAATAGAATAGAATAGAACAGAATAGAATAGAATAGAATAGAGTGAAGTGGAGTGGAGTGAAGTTGAATAGAATAGGATGGAATGGAATGGAATGGAACGGAACAGAACAGAACAGAACAGAATAGAAAATATAGAATGGAATGGAACAGAACAGAATGGAATGGAGTAGACTGGAGTTGAATAGAATAGGATAGAATAGAACGGAACAGAATGGAACAAAACAGAACAGAATAGAAAATAGAATAGAATCAAAAATAGAATAGAATAGAATAGAATAGAATAGAATGGAATGGAATGGAATGGAGTGGAGTGGAGTGGAGTGGAGTGGAGTGGAGTGGAGTGGAGTGGAGTGGAGTTGAATAGAATAGGATAGAATGGAACAGAACGGAACAGAACAGAATAGAATAGAAAATATGGAATGAAACAGAATGGAATGGAATGGAGTGGAGTGGAGTGGAGTTGAATAGGATAGAGCGGAATGGAACGGAATGGAACAGAACAAAACAAGGGAACAACAGAATGGAACAGAACAGAACAGAAAATATGGAATGGAACAGAACAGAATAGAAAATATGGAACAGAACAGAATAGAAAATATGGAATGGAACAGAACAGAATAGAATAGAAAATATGGAACAGAACAGAAAATATGGAATGGAATAAAATGGAACGGAACAGAATGGAATAGAATAGAATGATTGTCCAATCTCTTCTTAAAAACTTCCAGTTGTCAATGCGCTAACAATATATGCAGGTGATCCTTGACCTACGTCCACAACTGAACCCCAAAAGTTCTGTTGCTAAGTGAGACGTTAAGGGAATCTTGCCCCATTTTATGACCTTTCTTATCTTGGTGATTCGATTAGTAACCCGGTTGTTAAGTGAATCTGGCTTCCCCGTGGACACAAAAAAGGGACCACGTGACCCCGGGGCACTGCAACCATCATAAGTACAAGTCAGTTGCCAAACATCTGAATTGTGATCACGTGACTCCAGGGACGCTACAAGGGTCATAAGTGTGAAAAGCGGTCATAAGTCACTATACTTCAGTACCGTCATAACTTGGAAAGGTCACTAAATGAACCGTTTGTAAGTTGCTTGTAGCTGCCTGTAGTTCAGTTTGAGTTCCTCTGCTGTGACTGGAATTAGGCTGTGAGGTTCCATCTTGGAATCAATATTCTTAAATAGCTAGAGACTAGAAGACCTCAAGGGACCCTCCCAGCCGTATTATTCCATGTTCTAACGTCCGGTGCACACAGTCCTCAACTTACAATAGCTCATTTAGTGACCGTCCCAAGTTACGACGACGCTGAAAAAAAGTGACTTACGGCTGTTTTTCACACTTGGTGATTGTTGTGGCATCCTCCAGGGTCATCAGCCCAAATTCAGAGGTTTGGCAACTGACTTGTACTTATGACAGTTGCCATGTCCTAGGTCAGGGGTAGGCCACCTTGGCTCTTTTAGGACTGGTGGACTTCAACTCCCAGAATTCCTGAGCCAGCCATGCTGAGGGGAAAGGGAGAGGTTTCCAAGCTGAGCCATGCTGGCTCAGGAATTCTGGGAGTTGAAGTCCACGAGTCATGAGGGGGGGCATAGTTACCCCATGCTGGCTGAGGAATTCTGGGAGTTGAAGTCCACCAGTCACAAAAGAGCCAAGGTTGCCTACCCCTGTCCTAGGGTCACATGATCTCCCCTTTTGTGACCTTCCGACAAGCAAAGTCAACGGGGGGGGGAAGCGAGGTTGGCTTCACAACCGTCTGACTAATTTCACAACTGCAGTGATTCACATAACAACGGGGGCAAGAAAGATCGTAAGACGGGGCAAAACTCCCTTAACAAATGTCTCGCTTCGCAACCCGAATTTTGGGCTGTAAATTGAGGACCACCTCTCTATATTGTCCTATACAAGTAAAAAGCCGAGGTTTTATGTTATTATCATAATCATAATCATAAAGTTGGAAGGGACCTTAGAGGTCATCTAGTCCAACCCCCTGCTCAGGCAGGAAACCCTATACCATTTCAGACAAATGGCTGTCCAGTCTCTTCTTAAAAACTTCCAGTGTTGGAGCATCCACCGCTTCTGGAGGCAGGTTGTTCCACTGGTTAATTGTTCTCACTGTCAGGAAGTTTCTCCTTAGTTCTAGGTTGCTTCTCTCCTTGGTTAGTTTCCCTCCGTTGCTTCTTGTCCTGCCTTCAGGGGCTTTGGAGAATAGCTTGACTCCCTCTTCTTTGGGGCAGCCCCTGAGATATTGGAACATGGCTATCATGTCCCCCCTCGTCCTTCTCTTTATTAAATGAGACATCCCCAGTTCCAGCAACCGTTCTTTGTATGTTTTAGCCTCCAGACCTCTTATTCTACTGCACCAAAAGGAATCTTGGAAGTCAATGCTTCCCCCGCCCCCATTTCCTCTCTACCCTATGCTTTTCCCCCTTCCCTTTTCCCTCCCTTATTCTCCCATTATTTTGTTTTTTTATTTTTGTATTTTACCTTGTATTTTGATCAAGTGACAAAATGTTGAAACCAGGAAAAACAAAAAACAAAGAACGTCTCCCACTATTGCTGACAGACGAGAGAAACTAAAGGATCCGGGAATCTGTTGGAAGGGCAGCTAAATCTGCCACTTTCGTGTGAGTAACTTACCTTTTGAGTCGGCATTCACCCTGGCTGAATTCATTCCACACTCTTAACTAGGTTAGCTTTAGGGTGAACCGCCATTTCCCATTATTAAAAGGCATTGTAAAAAGGATTCACCACCTTCCCTCCCTCCATCTATCTCTAGTGGGCATTCTTTACAACCCCACACATTGAACTTCAAAGAACTTGATCAATCAATCAATCAATCAGAATAGAGCTGGAATGGACCTTGGAGGTCTTCTAATGCAACCCCCCTGCTCATATACCAGACAAGTGACTGTCCAGTTCCAGTGATAAAGCACCCACAATTTCTGGTGGCAAGCTGTTCCACTGGTTAACTGTTAAGATGTTTCTCTTTATTTCCAGGATCCAGAAATAGCTTTGTTCTACTACCAGAGATGATGATTGTCAATCATCTCCTTCTCCTTCTCCTTCTCCTCCTCCTCCTCCTCCTCCTCCTCCTCCTCCTCCTCCTCCTCCTCCTCCTCCTCCTCCTCCTCCTCCTCCTCCTCATCCTCCCCTCCTCTAATCTTCTTCTTCTTCTTCTTCTTCTTCTTCTTCTTCTTCTTCTTCTTCTTCTTCTTCTTCTTCTTCTTCTTCTTCTTCTTCTTCTTCTTCTTCTTCTTCTTTCTTCTCCTCTCTCCTCCTCTTTTCTACAAACCCTACTCCCTTCTATCACTGCTCTTCTTCTTCTTCTTCTTCTTCTTCTTCTTCTTCTTCTTCTTCTTCTTCTTCTTCTTCTTCTTCTTCTTCTTCTTCTTCTTCTTCTTCTCCTCCTCCTCCTCCTCCTCCTCCTCCTCCTCCTCCTCCTCCTCCTCCTCCTTCTCCTTCTCCTTCTCCTTCTTCTTCTTCTTCTTCTTCTTCTTCTTCTTCCTTCCCACCCCCTCCTCCTCCACAACACACTTTTCTCACCCAGTGTAGAAACGACCACCCTTCTCCCAGGTTTAGTGCCTCTTCTTTTTACCTTGCCCAAATATTTCTCCCTGACATTTGATCTTACCAAGGTCTACAGCCGCTGCACAAATCAGCCAGGCAGTAGCCAGAGATACTTTCATTGTTGCACAGAAAACTGCCGCACACCCTCAGGCTTTCTTCCTTGGACTGAGCTCAACAACACAGCCAAGGAGAACAGGTTTGCTCAGTTCTCAAGAAGGTGACCCCCCCTTAGACGTAGCTCCACCTCCCTTCCTCTCCTCCCCTTCTCTGTTCTCCAAGGGACGTGCTCAGGAGGTACTGAGGAGAAGAAAAGAGTTGGGTCAACAAAGGTTGGACCAGAATGGATATGAACTTGAACCTTCAAGGTTGGTGAGCAGGTCCTCGCTTGAGAACCATGTGGACAGACCCGTGTTTTAGGAGAAGTTGGGCAAAACGCACCCAACCAGATTGAAAATCAACCAAGTTTGATGTCACCACTCTTTGGGTGTCTTTAATAATAATAATAATAATAATAATAATAATAATAATAATAATAATAATAATAAAACTGGTGGGATCATAAAATAGAGAAAGTCATAGAAAATGATCAAATTAAACTGCTCTGGGACTTCAGAATTCAAACAGACAAGCACCTGCAACATAACACCCCAGACTTAACAATTGTCGATAAGAAAGACAAAAAAGTCTGGATAGTGGACATGGCAGTGCCTGGAGACAGCAGAATAGAAGAGAAAGAACTGGAGAAGATAACAAAATACAAAGACCTACAAATAGAAATAGAAAGACTGTGGCAAAAGCAAGCAAGGGTAGTACCAATAGTCATAGGCTCCTTGGGTGCAATCCCAAAACAACTGGAGCACCACTTGAACACCATTGGCATTGACAAATTCGCTATTAGTCAATTGCAAAAGGCGGCCTTACTAGGAACTGCTTCCATCCTGCGACGATACCTGTAATACCATCAAACATCCACATCTGCCTATCCCAGGTCCTTGGGAAGGACTCGATAGGTAGACAAAAATGCCAAATCCAGTTTGAACATCTGGCTGACTGTGCGATGATTAATAATAATAACAACAACAATAACAACAACAACAACAATAATAAAAAGCCCAACCCCCTGCTCAGGCAGGAAACCCTATACCATCTTCAAGGAGATGTTTTAATTTGGATTCCAACCCTGGAGAGAAATGGACTGTATGGGTGCCAACCTCTCCTTCTCAATCCAAATTAATATGAAAACTAAATCCTAAAGATGCTGAAAATACATTTGGACTGAATCTTCGAATCCGTGCGATGGGGATGGTTAAAATGCAGGGGTGTGTGCATGAAAAAAAAATATCCGAATCGGATCAATTTTCCAAATTCATTTCAATGGCCCGATCAAAACAGACTCCCCCCCCTTTGAAATGGGCACGCTTCCCCAGCCACCTGCAAAAATTATTTAGCTCAACTCTTCCCTGCTATAGTGGTTAAAACAACGCAGCAATTTGTATTGACTTGGATGAATTTTGCACAACCCCTCAAAATTCAGGACCTTGTGGAATAAATGAATATAGTATAGTATAGTGTAGTGAAGTGTAGTGTAGTATAGTATAATAATGTAATGATATGATATGATGTGATGTGAGATGAGATGAGATGAGATAATATAATATAATATAATGTAATGTAATGTAATGTAATGTAATGTAATGTAATGTAATATAATATAATATAATATAATATAATATAATATAATATAATATAATATATAATGCATATGGGTCAATATAAAAGGGGGGGGAACGACATTGCCATAGGTATATACTATAGGCCACCCAACCAAACACAGGAAATAGATGAACTTTTTGCTAGTCAGATAAATAAGGTATGTAGGAAGCACATCACAATAGTAATGGGGGACTTTAACTACCCTGACATCAACTGGGAGACAAACTCTGCCCCAAGTAGAAGATCAAACAGATTCCTGACAAACCTAGCAGACAACTTTGTCTCCCCAAAAGTAGAGAAGGGAACTAGGGGATTAGCCATATTGGACCTAATTCTCACTAACAGAGATGAAATGATAGAAGGTGTTGAAGCCATAGGAACCTTGGGAGGAAGTGATCATGCAATATTGGAATTCAACATTATGGAAGCAATACAACACAGTCAAACTAGAGTCTTGGACTTCAAGAGAGCTAATTTCAATAAACTTAGAGAGGGTTTGGGAAGGATTCCATGGATGAGAATCCTCCAGGGGAAAACAACTTAAGAGGCTTGGGAAATTTTGAAAAGTGAGATAATAAAGGCCCAGTCTAGCACAATACCAACAAAGAGGAAAAATAACAACTCTCAAAAGAAACCAGCATGGCTGCATAAAGAACTCTCTGATCAATTGAAAGATAAAAAGGACAAGTATAGAAAGTGGAAAGAGGGACACATAACTAAGTCAGACTATCAGCAAATAGCCCGAGCCTGCAAAAACGAAGTGAGGAAAGCCAAGGCTCAAAATGAACTAAGGCTTGCAACCAAAGTCAAAAATAACAAAAAAAGCTTCTTTCAACATGTAAAAAACAAGAAAAAAGTGAAGGAAACGATTGGTCCATTAGTGAGTGAAAGTGGCAAGAAAGTGACAAGCAACAGGGAGAAAGCAGAACTATTTAACTCGTTTTTTGCATCTGTCTTTACACAAAGGGAAAAAAACAGACCAACCTATCAAAAATAGTGCCATAAGAAACAAAATAGAAATACAAGTTAAGATAGGCAAGAAAATGGTAAGTGAGCACCTGTCCAGCCTAGACGAGTTCAAATCGCCAGGTCCAGATGGATTACACCCCAAGGTTCTCAAGGAATTGGCAGATGTGATCTCAGAACCACTGAACTATATTTTTCAAAGATCGTGGAGCACTGGGGAACTACCAGAGGACTGGAAAAGAGCTGATGTAGTTCCCATCTTCAAAAAAGGGGGAAAAAAGGCCCCAGGAAACTACAGACCTATCAGCCTGACCTCAATACCTGGGAAGATTCTGGAAAAGATAATCAAACAATGAATCAGCGAACACCTAGAGGCAAACAAACTCTTTACTAAAAGCCAACATGGGTTTGTCAAAAATAGATCATGCCAGACAAATCTTATTGCATTCTTCGACCAAGTGACAAAATTAGTGGATCAGAGGAATGCTGTGGATATAATTTGAGACTCTAGAAAGAGTAAACAGAAGAGCAACAAAGATAATTAGGGGACTGGAGGCAAAAACATATAAGGAACGGTTGCTGGAATTGGGTATGTCTATTTTAATGAAGAGAAGGATGAGGGGGGACATGACAGCAGTGTTCCAATATCTCAGGGGCTGCCCCAAAGAAGAGGGAGTCAAGCTATTCTCCAAAGCTCCTAAAGGCAGGACAAGAAGCAACGGATGGAAACTCATCAAGGAGAGAAGCAACCTAGAACTAAGGAGAAACTTCCTGACAGTGAGAACAATTAACCAGTGGAACAACCTGCCTCCAGAAACGGTGAATGCTCCAACACTGGAAGTTTTAAGAAGAAACTGGACAGCCATTTGTCCGAAATGGTGTAGGGCTTCCTGCCTGAGCAGGGGGTTGGAATAGATGACCTCCAAGGTCCCTTCCAACTTTATCATTATTATTATTATTATAATGCAATGCAATGCAATGCAATGCAACACAATGCAAGATAAGGTAAGGTAAGATAATATTAGATAGTATAATATTAGACAACCTAACACCTAAGCTAACCTAACCTAACCTAATATTGGAATGGAGTGGAGTGGAGTGGAACGGAACGGAACAGAATGGAACAGAACAAAACAAAACAGAACAGAATAATTGGAAGGGACTTTGGAGGTCTTCTAGTCTAACCCATTGCTCAAGCAGCAGACCCTATACCATTTTAGACAAACGGTTGTCTGGTTCCTTCTTAAAAACTTCCAGTGTCAGACCGTTCACAGCTTCTGGAGGCAAGCAGTTCCACCGGTTAATTGTCCTCACGGTCAGGAAATTTCTCCTTAGTTCTAGATTGCTTCTCTCTTTGCTCACTTCCCATCCCTTGCTTCTTAAATTCAGTTTGATGAACTTGAATTTATCTAGGCTTAATGATTTTAAATTTAATAAGTAAATAAAGGTGTTTAAATTTAATTCTTAATTTTAACATAACTTAATTAAATTATTAAATTAGAATTTGACAAGGGAAATGGTCTCTTCTTCTTTTCCTTCTTCTCCACCCCCCCCCCTTTTTTTCTGTGGGCGTAATGGAGGGGGGGGAACTCAAGTCCCCTTCCTTGGCATCAGATTCACAAAAAATGTGGCGTTAGAAGGAAGCAATCTTTCTCAGCAGCATCCAGCTGGCGTCCATTCATGAGGCCGTCTTCCCCTGAAGCTAATTTCTCCCCTCTTTAAAGCAAAAAACCAGACTAGCTGGAGATTCAAATCCGATCTGTCCTGTCTCCTCAGGAATTTTTCTTAGATGTGAGATCGGAGGAGTTTTCTGGCAAAGTATCCCTCTTAATTGCTCTTTGTGTGGTCAATACCACCACTTAACCTCTATGTCCAGCAAAGCCAGAGCAGATACCATCTTCCGTATTAATGTAAGCAATCGTAAAAATATTACAGCAGTTTGCCCCCTCAGCCGCCGCCCCCCCCAAACCTGAGGCTATCCAGATGTTGAGAAAGAATTCTTAATATAAGAATTCTAGGAGTTGTAGTGCTCACAAGACGTGAGGAAGGGGCAGAGAGCCTTTGAATGGTTGGAGAATTCACCTAACGTTTTGAGATAATTGAGGGTTAGCCTCGGTGAGGATGTTGTCAGCAGAACCAGGGTATAATAATAATAATAATAATAATAATAATAATAATAATAATAATAATAATAATAATAATAATAAGCTGTTGCAAGAAGAGTGCACAGACTGACTAAAAACAGCGGCATGACAAAGTACTGTATATGCCGGCGTACAAGGCAACCCGGCGTATAAGACGATCCCCGTCTTTGTCGCCAAGTCGCATTCCTAGAACGTCGTCTTATATGCTGGAAACTACCAGTATTTCCGGTGTATAAGACGACTCGGCGTATAAGACGACCCCCGTCTTTGGCGCTGATTTTAATGCTTGCGGAAGTCGCCTTATACGCCGGCATATACGGTAGCAACAGTGGTTCATTGGAAGATCTGCAAAAAATATCATTTGCCTGTAAGCAAAAACTGGTGGGATCATAAAATAGAGAAAGTCATAGAAAATGATAAAATTAAACTGCTCTGGGACTTCAGAATTCAAACAGACAAGCACCTGCAACATAACACCCCAGACTTAACAATTGTCGATAAGAAAGACAAAAAAGTCTGGATAGTGGACGTGGCAGTGCCTGGAGACAGCAGAATAGAAGAGAAAGAACTGGAGAAGATAACAAAATACAAAGACCTACAAATAGAAATAGAAAGACTGTGGCAAAAGCAAGCAAGGGTAGTACCAATAGTCATAGGCTCCTTGGGTGCAATCCCAAAACAACTGGAGCACCACTTGAACACCATTGGCATTGACAAATTCGCTATTAGTCAATTGCAAAAGGCGGCCTTATTAGGAACTGCTTCCATCCTGCGACGATATCTGTAATACCATCAAACATCCACATCTGCCTATCCCAGGTCCTGGGTAAGGACTCGATAGGTAGACAAAATGCCAAATCCAGTCTGAACATCTGGCTGACTGTGCAATGATCAATAATAATAATAATAATAATAATAATAATAATAATAATAATAATAACCCCCAGTGAGGCACTACCTTGACGTGGTTGTGGGGCTTGTGTACTCTGAGGAAGATGAGAGCTATGCCAGAGTTCAACCATACTGGACAGGTCTCATCAGAGGAGTCAGACAAAGAGTGTCTCTCCCATAAAAAATGGTGAGACGTAAATTTCAGAATGCCATACCGGCTCGGACGTCGCCCGGGTTAACAAGGTCCGCACTAGATATTGGAGTTCCTGGATATCTGGTGAAAAATGGGTTACAGGACTCAGGACTGTTGGCTGAGCAACCAGGGCCAGCAGCTGCAGAACTACTGGAAGAAAAGGTGTTTACCCGTCGCAGATACACAGTGATGGAAAACAAAGAAATAATGATCTGTTACTACAGATCAAGTCCAACAAGAAGAGGATATCTAAAACGAATGCACCAATTCTGGAAAGAACAACATCCAGAATCAGAAATAACAGAACAGAGACTAGCAGATCAACGCCGATTTATAACACGAAATAAAATATCACAGAAACAGAATTGGACGAACTGCAAAGGTTTACCCAGGGCAAAGAAATCAAAGCCTTACAGAAGTAATTCAGAATGTAGAGGCAAACCAGGGGGAGTTGGCAGTGAAGAATCCAGCAGAGATATACAACTGTTCTCATTTGGAAACCAGGCACCTCTTCCTCAGGAAGAACAAAACCCTCTAACTAAAGAAATAAAAGAATTGAAACAAAGAATAACTGAGCATCTAGAACAGCACAAAAACAACAGAATAAGGCTACCTGCATTGAAGCTTGTTCCAAAGAAACAGCTAGCACAAGCATTAAAAGATGCAAATACTGCAATATCAAGTATAAGCACCAATTCACTGCAAGAAACAAACCAACTAATGTACAGCACAGCTGCAGTTATAACAGAATACCTGGGATGCAAAATCAACAAAGAAGAAAAACAAACAAACAGTGCACCAGAAAAATGGAAGGTTAGACTAGAAAATAAGATCAGCAAGTTAAGATCACATGCAAGCAAGCTAGAACAGATGAAAGAAAAGAAGCTGAAGAACAAGAAGACCAAAGAATACCTAATCAAGAAATACCACTTAGAAACAAGGAAGATCAAGGAAGCACTGGAAATAATAAAGCAACAAATAACAGCTATAGCCAGGAAAATCAGTAGATATGAAGCTCGAATTGCAAACTATAGGCAGAACCTCCAATTTCAATCCAATCAGAAACGTTTCTACCAATCCATCAATGGAGAAACTGCAAGGAATCAGTCAGTACCTGACAAGGAAGAAACAGTGCAGTTCTGGAAGCAGATATGGGATAACCCAAAGAAATACAACAAGGATGCGGCTTGGTTAAAAGAGGTGGATGCAAATAAAACAGAAGTTGAAATGAAAGAACTAGTAATAACAACAAAAATGGTAGAAAAAAGAGCAAAGAAAATCAAAAATTGGTCAGCACCAGGTGAAGATGAACTGCATGGGTTTTGGTTGAAACATCTAACTGTTATACACCACTCATTGCCAAACAGTTCAACAATATACTACAAGGAGGAGAAATTGAAAAGTGGCTAACAACTGGGAAAACCTACCTAATAATGAAAAATCCAGCAAAAGGGGCAACACCAGGTAACTACAGGCCAATTACCTGCTTACCAACAACTTTCAAATTACTAACTGGTGTAGTAGCTGATGCAGTGCAACAGCATCTAGTTGAAAACAATCTCTTTCCACCTGAGCAGAAAGGAAACCGCCCCAATAGCAGAGAAGGAGACAAAAGATCAACTCCCCTAATAGACAAAATCTGATCTTGGAAAAACTGCTAAGAGAAGGAAGACCAACCGAATGTGGCATGGATTGACTACAAAAAGGCATTGACTCTTCCGCCCAAATGATTGGATAATCAAGTGCCTAGAAATAACAGGAGTCAGTAGAAACATCAGAAAATGTGTGCGAAGATCGATGGCACAATGGAAGACACAGTTGCAGATCAATGGTGAGAGGCTGGGAGAGGTTAATATCAAGAGAGGAATATTTCAAGGAGATTCATTATCACCATTACTATTTGTTATTGCACTGTTTCCTCTGTCAACAATACGGAATAACTCAGGACATGGCTATCAAACATCAAAAACATCTGCCAGACTATCCCACCTCCTTTACATGGATGATCTGAAGCTGTATGGAAAAACATCATCTGAAATAGAATCGCTGCTCAACACTGTCCGTATATATAGCCAAGATATTGTAATGGAGTTTGGCTTGGACAAATGTGCCACACTTACTATCAAACAAGGAAAAATAATGAAAACTGAAGGAATCAAGATGCCCCACGAAAATAACATTAAGAGTCTGGATGAGGAAGAGTACTACAAATACTTGGGTATCCTTCAAGCTGACAACATCAAGCACACTGAAGTCAAGAAAAAGATTAGAGGTGAATACATCAAGAGAGTGAAGAAGATCTTAAAATCCAAACTCAATGGAGGAAATACCATAAAGGCAATCAACACCTGGGCAATCCCAGTCATTAGGTACACAGCTGGAATAGTGGACTGGACTCAAGCAGAACTAAAAGCAATGGATAGGCAGACCAGAAAAATAATGACAATGAATCATGCCCTTCATCCACGCAGTGACATTGATAGACTTTATCTACCAAGGCAAATAGGTGGGCGTGGAATGCTACAAGTACATCAGATGGTTGAAGAAGAAAAAATGGCTTTGGAAGAATATCTGAAGAACAATGATGAAGATGCACTGAAATTAGTATATCAGGAAGGCTTACTAACTACTGGAGAGACCAAACTGGCCTACAAGAAAGACCAAATGAAGAACAGAATAGAGGCATGGGAAGACAAAGCACTACATGGCCAATACATGAAAAAAATAGCTGGGAAAGCAGATAATAATAAAACCTGGCAATGGCTAAGAGCAGGAAAATTGAAGAAAGAGACCGAGGGACTATTCTGGCTGCACAAGACCAAGCCTTAAGGACAAATGCATACAAAGTCAAAATTGAGAAGACAGCAACAGACAGTAAGTGCCGCCTATGCAAAGAAGCTGAAGAAACAGTGGACCACTTGGTAAGCTGTTGCAGAAGATTGCACAGATTACAAGCAGCGGCATGACAAAGTAGCAACAATGGTGCATTGGAAGATCTGCAAAAAATATCATTTGCCTGTAAGCAAAAACTGGTGGGATCATAAAATAGAGAAAATCATAGAAAATGATAAAATTAAACTGCTCTGGGACTTCAGAATTCAAACAGACCAGCACCTGCAACATAACACCCCAGACTTAACAATTGTCGATAAGAAAGACAAAAAAGTATGGATAGTGGACGTGGCAGTGCCTGGAGACAGCAGAATAGACGAGAAAGAACTGGAGAAGATAACAAAATACAAAGACCTACAAATAGAAATAGAAAGACTGTGGCAAAGCAAGCAAGGGTAGTACCAATAGTCATAGGCTCCTTGGGTGCAATCCCAAAACAACTGGAGCACCACTTGAACACCATTGGCATTGACAAATTCGCTATTAGTCAATTGCAAAAGGCGGCCTTACTAGGAACTGCTTTCATCCTGCGACGATATCTGTAATACCATCAAACATCCACATCTGCCTATCCCAGGTCCTGGGTAAGGACTCGATAGGTAGACAAAATGCCAAATCCAGTCTGAACACCTGGCTGACTGTGCGATGATCGATAATAATAATAATAATAATAATAATATAATAATAATATAATAATAATAATAACCCCAGGGAGCACTACCTTGAACCCCGTGAGGCACTACCTTGACGTGGTTGTGGGGCTTGTGTACTCTGAGGAGATGAGAGCTATGCCAGAGGTTCAACCATACTGGACAGGTCTCATCAGAGGAGTCAGACAAAGAGTGTCTCTCCCATAAAAAATATGGTGAGACGTAAATTGCAGAATGCCATACCGGCTCGGATGTCGCCCGGGTTAACAAGGTCCGCGCTAGATATTGGAGTTCCTGGATATCTGGTGAAAAATGGGTTACAGGACTCAGGACTGTTGGCTGAGCAACCAGGGACAGCAGCTGCAGAACTACTGGAAGAAAAGATGTTTACCCGTCGCAGATACACAGTGATTGAAAACAAAGAAATAATGATCTGTTACTACAGATCAAGTCCAACAAGAAGAGGATATCTAAAACGAATGCACCAGTTCTGGAAAGAACAACATCCAGAATCAGAAATAACAGACCAGAGACTAGCAGATCAACGCCGATTTATAACACGAAATAAAGTATTCACAGAAACAGAATTGGACGAACTGCAAAGGTTTACCAGGGCAAAGAAATCAAAGCCTTACCAGAAGTAATTCAGAATGTAGAGGCAAACCAGGGGGAGTTGGCAGTGAAGGAATCCAGCAGAGATATACAACTGTTCTCATTTGGAAACCAGGCACCTCTACCTCAGGAAGAACAAAACCCTCTAACTAAAGAAATAAAAGAATTGAACAAAGAATAACTGAGCATCTAGAACAGCACAAAAACAACCAGATAAGGCTACCTGCATTGAGCTTGTTCCAAAGAAACAGCTAGCACAAGCATTAAAAGATGCAAATATTGCATACCAACGTATAAGCACAATTCATTGCCAAGAAAACAAACCAACTAATGATACGCAACGCTGTGCAGATTATAACTGAATACCTGGGATGCAAAATCAACAAAGAAGAAAAAACAAACAAACAGTGCACCAGAAAAATGGAAGGTTAGACTAGAAAATAAGATCAGCAAGTTAAGATCACATGCAAGCAAGCTAGAACAGATGAAAGAAAAGAAGCTGAAGAACAAGAAGACCAAAGAATACCTAATCAAGAAATACCACTGAGAAACAAGGAAGATTAAGGAAGCACTGGAAATAATAAAGCAACAAATAACAGCTATAGCCAGGAAAATCAGTAGATATGAAGCTCGAATTGCAAACTATAGGCAGAACCTCCAATCTCAATCCAATCAGAAACATTTCTACCAATCCATCAATGGAGAAACTGCAAGGAATCAGTCAGTACCTGACAAGGAAGAAACAGTGCAGTTCTGGAAGCAGATATGAGATAACCCAAAGAAATACAACAAGGATGCGGCTTGGTTAAAAGAGGTGGATGCAAATAAAACAGAAGTTGAAATGAAAGAACTAGTAATAACAACCAAAATGGTAGAAAAAAGAGCAAAGAAAATCAAAAATTGGTCTCAGCAGCACAAGGTGAAAAAAAAAAAGATGAAAATGCATGGTTTTGATTGAACATTAACTGTTATACACCACTCATTGCCAAGCAGTTCAACAATATACTACAAGGAGGAGAAATTGAAAAGTGGCTAACAACTGGGAAAATCTACCTAATAATGAAAAATCCAGTAAAAGGGGCAACACCAGGCAACTACAGGCCAATTACCTGCTTACCAACAATTTTCAAATTACTAACTGGTGTGGTAGCTAATGCAGTACAACAGCATCTAGTTGAAAACAATCTCTTTCCACCTGAGCAGAAAGGAAACCTTTCTGAGGAACAAAAGATCAACCCCTAATAGACAAAATGATCTTGGAAAACTGCAAGAAAAGGAAGACCAACCTGAATGTGGCATGGATGACTACAAAGAGGCATTTGACTCTCGTAGCCACATGATTGGATAATCAAAGTGCTAGAAATAACGGAGTCAGTAGAAAACATCAGAAAATTTGTGCAAAGATCAGATGGCCACAATGGAATAACACAGTTGCAGATTCAAATGGTGAGACTGCTGGGAGAAGGTTAATATCAAGAGAGGAAATATTTCAAGGTAGATCATTATCACCATTACTATTTGTTATGCCACTGTTCCTCTGTCAAACAATACGAATAACTCAGGACATGGTTATCAAACATCAAAAACATCTGCCAGACTATCCCAACTCCTTTATATGGATGATCTGAAGCTGTATGGAAAAACATCATCTGAAATAGAATCGCTGCTCAACACTGTCCGTATATATAGCCAAGATATTGTAATGGAGTTTGGCTTGGACAAATGTGCCACACTTACTATCAAAACAAGGAAAAATAGTGAAAACTGAAGGAATCAAGATGCCCCACGAAAATAACATTAAGAGTCTGGATGAGGAAGAGTACTACAAATACTTGGGTACCATTTCAAGCCTGACAAAACATTCAAGCACACTGAAGTCAAGAAAAAGATTAGAGGTGAATACATCAAGAGAGTGAAGAAGATCTTAAAATCCAAACTCAATGGAGGAAATACCATAAAGGCAATCAACACCTGGGCAATCCCAGTTATTAGGTACACAGATGGAATAGTGGACTGGACTCAAGCAGAACTAAAAGCAATGGATAGGCAGACCAGAAAAATAATGACAATGAATCATGCCCTTCATCCACGCAGTGACATTGATAGACTTATCTACCAAGGCAAATAGGTGGGCGTGGAATGCTACAAGTACATCAGATGGTTGAAGAAGAAAAAATGGCTTTGGAAGAATATCTGAAGAAAAATGATGAAGATGCACTGAAATTAATATATCAGGAAGGCTTACTGACTACTGGAGAGACCAAACTGGCCTACAAGAAAGACCAAATGAAGAACAGAATAGAGGCATGGGAAGACAAAGCACTACATGGCCAATGCATTAAAAAAATAGCTGGGAAAGCAGATAATAACAAGACCTGGCAATGGCTAAGAGCAGGAAAACTGAAGAAAGAGACACTCGAATGAATACATTCTGGCTGCACAAGACCAAGCCTTAAGGACAAGTGCATATAAAGTCAAAATTGAGAAGACAGCAACAGACAGTAAGTGCCGCCTATGCAAAGAAGCTGAAGAAACAGTGGACCACCTGGTAAGCTGCTGCAAGAAGATTGCACAGACTGACTACAAGCAGCGGCATGACAAAGTATCAACAATGGTGCATTGGAAGATCTGCAAAAAATATCATTTGCCTGTAAGCAAAAAATGGTGGGATCATAAAATAGAGAAAGTCATAGAAAATGATAAAATTAAACTGCTCTGGGACTTCAGAATTCAAACAGACAAGCACCTGCAACATAACACCCCCAGACTTAACAATTGTCAATAAGAAAAACAAAAAAGTCTGGATAGTGGACGTGGCAGTGCCTGGAGACAGCAGAATAGACAAGAAAGCACTGGAGAAGATAACACAATACAAAGACTAAACTAGAAATAGAAAGTACTGTGGCAAAAGCAAGCAAGGTAGTACCAATAGTCATAGCTCCTATGGGTTGCAATCCACCAAAACAACTGGAGCACCACTTGAACACAATTGGCATGACAAATTCGCTATAGTCAATTGCAAAAGGCGGCCTTATTAGGAACTGCTTCCATCCTGCGACGATATCTGTAATACCATCAAACATCCACATCTGCCTATCCCAGGTCCTGGGTAAGGACCCGATAGGTAGACAAAATGCCAAATCCAGTCTGAACATCTGGCTGACTGTGCGATGATCCATAATAATAATAATAATAATAATAATAATAATAATAATAATAATAATAATAATAATAATAAAGTTGGAAGGGACCTTGGAGGTCATCTAATCCAACCCCCTGCTCAGGCAGGAAACCCTATACCATTTCAGACAAATGGCTGTCCAGTCTCTCTTAAAAATTTCCAGTTTGGAGCATTCACCGCTTCGGAGGCCAGATGTTCCACTCGGTTAATTGTTCTATAAACGTCAGGAAATTTCTCCTTAGTTCTAGGTTACTTCTCTCCTTGATTAGCTTTCCATCCATTGTTCTTGTCCTGCCTGAAGGCACTTTGGAAAATAGCTTGACTCCCTCTTCCTTTGTGCAGCTCCATGAGATATTGGAACACGCATCATGTCCCCCCTAACTCTCTTCATTAAACTAGACCATAGGTCGGCAACCTGCAGCTCTGGAGCCGCATGCGGCTCTTTGAGCCTTCCCTGTGGCTCCCAGCCTCCTCTGCCTCCTCTCCTCTGCTTCCCTGCGCCTCTCTCTCTCTCTCTCTCTCTCTCTCTCTCTCTCTCTCTCTCTCTCTCTCTCTCTCTGTGTGTGTGTGTGTGTGTGTGTAAAACAGAGTGCACTCACAGTGTTCTCCGTGGAGCTGAAAAGCTTACTGGGAGGAGCTCCTCCCTTTGCTACATCTCTGCAGGAAGCAGGAAGGGCAGGAGAGAGCTAGCTAGCCTAGCTATGCTAACTCAGGAATTCTGGGAGTTGAAGTCCATGAGTCATAAAAGAGACGAGGTTGCCCACCCCTGAGCTTGCTGGACAACAGCTTGAAGTTTGCCAGGTAAGCAGCAGATAAGAGGGGTGGGGGAGAAAGAGAGAGAGAGAGAGACAGGTGAGCAGCAGATAGGAGAGGGGTGGGGAGAAAGAGAGAGAGAGAGAAAGAGAGAGAGGTAGAGAGAGAGAGAGAGAGAGAGAGAGAGAGAGAGAGAGAAAGAGAGCGGAGGAAGAGGAGTGGCAGACCAAGGGCAGATAGAGAGGGAGAGAGAGAGACCCTTTTGACATCTAAAATGAAGATAACACTGCATATATCCTTTTTTTACCTGTGTGTGTATGTGTGTGTGTGTGTGTGTGTGTGTGTGTATACACACACACACAAACACACACCTATAATAAAGGTAAAAAAGGATATATGCAGTGTTATCTTCATTTTAGATATCAAAAGGGTTTTGCAGCTCCCAGTGTTTTGTTTTTGGTGGGAAACGGGTCCAAGTGGCTCTTTAAGTGTTTGGGGTTGCCTACCCCTGAACTACACATACCCAATTCCAGCAACCGTTCCTTATATGCTTTAGCATCCAGTCCCCTAATCATCTTTGTTGCTCTTCTCTGTACTCTTTCTAGAGTCTCAACATCTTTTTTACATCGAGGTGACCAAGTGTATTCCAAGTGTGGCCTTACCAAGGCATTGTAAAGTGGTATTAACACTTCACATGATCTTGATTCTATCCCTCTGTTAATGCAGCCTAGCACTGTGTTGGCATTTTTGGCAGCTGCAGCACACTGCTGGCTCATATTTAAGTGATTGTTTACTAGGACTCCGAGGTCCCTCTCACACTTACTACTATTGAGCAAGCTACACCCTATATTATACCAGTACATTTGGTTTTTCTTGCCTAAATGTAGAACCTTGCTTTTTTCACCATTGAATTTCATTTTGTTAGATAGCGCCCAGTGTTCAAGTCTGTCCAGATCCTTCTGTATCTTAAGCCTGACTTCTGGAGTGTTGGCTATTCCTGCCAACTTGGTGTTGTCTGCAGATTTGATCAGTTCCCCATCTATCCCCTTGTCCAAATCATTGATAAACATGTTAAAGAGCACTGGGCCCAGAACAGAGCCCCGAGGCACCCCACTACACACTTCCCTCCATGTAGATGCGGTTCATTGAGGATCACACGCTGAGTATGGCCAGTCAGCCAGCTATGGATCCATCTGGTGGTGATGCTGTCTACCTCACATTTTTCTATCTTGTCAAATAGTAGGTTGTAATCTACTTATCAAATGCCTTACTGAAGTTCAAGTAAATTATATCCATAGCAAACAATATGGCAAGTAGAAATATTTGATGAGACATCTTTCTTGGTTTATGTGTTATTACTTAAGAATCAATTAGGTGAAGGTAAAAGTAGTGTGGCTCCTTAGAAGTGGATAGGCCACAGGTCGGCAACCTGCGGCTCCGGAGCCGCATGCGGCTCTTTGAGCCTTCCCCTGTGGCTCCCAGCCTCCTCTGCCTTTGCAGAGAGAGACAGAGAGAGGCAATTGCACTTCCCTGCTTCTCTCTCTCTCTCTCTCTCTGTGTGTGTGTGTGTGTGTGTGCGCTTCTCTCTCTCTCTCTCTCTCTCTCTCTCTCTCTCTCTCTCTCTCTGTGTGTGTGTGTGTGTGTGTGTGAAAGAGAGTGCACTCACAGTGTTCTCCGAGGAGCTGAAAAGCTTTCTGGGTGGAGCTCCTCCCTTTGCTGCGTCTCTGAAGGAAGCAGGAAGCAGGAAGGGCAGGAGAGAGCTAGCTAGGCTGACTCAGGAATTCTGGGAGTTGAAGTCCATGAGTCATAAAAGAGACGAGGTTGCCTACCCCGGAGGTTGTTGGACAACAGCTTAAAGCTTGCCAGGTGAGCAGCAGATAGGGGGGGGGGAGAAAGAGAGAGAGAGAGAAAGAGAGAGAGAGGGAGAGAGAGAGAGTGGGGGAAGAGGAGTGGCAGACCAAGGGCAGATAGAGAGGGAGGGAGAGAGAGACCCCTTTTGACATCTAAAATGAAGATAACACTGCATATATCCTTTTTTTACCTTTGTGTGTATGTAATTTTATTCTCTTAAAGCATTCTCTTGGTGATCATTGTTTTAATAGTATGGATATTCCCAAGAGTCATATTTTTACTTTTATTTTTAATGTGTATATGTCTCTCTCTCTCTCTCTCTCTCTCTCTCTCTCTCTCTCTCTCTGTGTGTGTGTGTGTGTGTGTGTGTGTGTATATGTATATATATATATATATATATATATATATATATATATATATATATATACACACACACACACACACACATACATACACACACAAACACACACACACAAACACACACACACCTATAATAAAGGTAAAAAAGGATATATGCAGTATTATCTTCATTTTAGATATCAAAAGGGTTTTGCGGCTCCCAGTGTTTTGTTTTTGGTGGGAAACGGGTCCAAGTGGCTCTTTGAGTGTTTTGGGTTGCCTACCCCTGGGATAGGCTATATAAAAAAGGGGGGAGGAGGAGAGAGAGAGAGAGAGAGAGAGAGAGAGAGAGAGAGATGAAAGATTTAAGGTAACCAATAAATAGGCAAGAAGTTGTTTTAACATACTTCCATCGTGACCTGTAAGTCAAACTTGTAGATGACTGTACTTTATAAAATCACTATTGAACTGAAAAAAAAATTCCTTCAATACTTTTTCAATACTCTTTTTTCTCAGTTCATAACTTTAGAGTATTCAATATGTTATTTTGCCATGCATATCTCAAAAGTATCTTCTTTTACACAAATACTGCTACTTAGAACTATATTGTATTTCAGGCATCTCTGTTTTAGAAGAGAAAAAAACTTAGACCATTTAAAACTAAAATACAGTGTTTTGTTTTGTTTTATTACCCAACTTAATTTTTATATTACTTTGCAACCTGTCTAAATGTGGTCATTTGCTTCTCTGCTCCAAAGTATTTTTCCATAATATTTCCCTCAGTCTGCATGTTTTTCCTTTAAATATTCTTGTCTGCATTGTTCAATTTCATTTATACTGATACATATATTCTTTATTAACAAATAAAAAAGAATAGACAATTATAGATGAAGAGGCACAATCTTCTACAGACTCCTTACCAAACACAAAGATTCTTTTTCAATAACCTGTAGTACTAATTCTTTCTGAGGCTACCCCCTAAAACAATCATGTGGACATTTCCTTATGGGCATCCTTCAATTCCTTTTCTTGATTTAACTCTAGGATATATCCACACTGATTCCTAACCTGACAAGTCTGGATGGCCTTTAGTCAATTAATTAAAATACTGGGCTTGCAGTTTGCATTTTGTCATGAATGCTACATGATTCTTCTGTCAAGAATGTTATCATTCATCAGCCTATGAATCCTTGTACAAGATTTTGATTATTCCTTGGGGAAAGAGGTTTCAATTGCCCAGAACAACAGATCAAGTTTATTGGCTTTTTAAAAAAGATAATCTCTTGGCCATATGGATAGTCAATTTGATTTTCTGCTTACTTTGGCAACAGAAAATGAAGATCTTTGATGCTTAGATCTGAAAGTCTTTGGATTCCCCTGCTATTCAAGCAGAAACCAAAATATCCCAAAATACATACTATCTGTTTGGAGTACTGCATTTTTTAAAAATTAAATTAAATTTAATATTTTATTTCATTTTTATTGAATGTATTTGCTGCCCATCTCATGGCAAATGTCCCTGGGTGGCTTCTATATATAGAACAGCAATCCCATACATAACTAAAAACTCTCTAGACCTCCATCTTTAGCTCCTCTGGGGAGATCTAAAAACCATAGCACCACATCCTTGCTTGTGTTGAATCGAAACTTGTTATTCTCTATGCAGGCCACATAACCTCCAGACAACTGGGAAACAGCCTTGATGGCATAACTCGATCAGTCCATGATAAGGTATATATCTGAATATCATCAGTATATTAATAATACTTAACACTATGTTGATGAATGATTTAGTCATCCATAATCCATGTAGCTTTTAAATAGGAAGGCTTGGTTACTGCCTTTTTAAGAACCACTGGAATCACCCCTTCTCTCAAAGATGCATTCAGCATTGTTGAATCCAACCACACATCATTTCCCAGGTGGCTTTATCCATCCAGAGAGAAAGTGGGTTTAATACACAAATACTTATACTTACAGCCATGGCAACACTGTCTGCTTCCTTGGACCCAAAAATTCAATCTCTCCAAATGTTCACATAAGACCATTCCTTAGTCAACTCCAAAGGACTTGCACAGCCTGAATTCAACTCAAAGTGGATCCAAATGACTATCTGATACAAGCATCTAATAATCTTCTGATGTTCCTCAGGCTCTGTCAGCTATGAGATGCTGGCTAGATCAGGAACTAGATTCCACCATTGTTGCTGTATATAGACTTTACCAACATACTTTTGAAAATCTAATTTATACTCTAATGAGGTGTCATTCTTAATTTCTTTCTCATGTTTACTCTGTTTTCCAGGCTTCAGCATGTTTTTCAGCCATCATCTTTGCCTTATTTTTTTAAGGTCATCTCTCTTGCTCTCTACATCTCTACCTAAAGGAGATTAGTCATCTTGAACAGAGCTTTTGTCTGGCTATTTGCAGTTCTATAAAGAATGGAAAAATAAGGATATTTTGTCACCTCATCACTGCAAGGTCATCCTTAATAAAGGCCTTTATACATGCTCCATCTGATTCACTCTTAATTTTCCCACTGCCGTGCTATAGCATATCTTCTGTTACTTCTTCTAGAGTTTCTATGAAAACCAAAGTGCTTTTGAGGAGATAGAGTCTATACTAATGTGGTTCAATGTAAATTTTCCCTAATTTCAAGCAGCAATTGAAATCTCAGTCAAACCAGAGTCCAATTGAGAATGAACAGATTGATAATTGACCAACATGGTTGCAAACATGGTTGCACATTATATATTTGACAGCATTTCAGTATACAAATTCTAAATTTTCAGATTGATTATATATTGTATTACACTAGTAATTCTGTAAGTCAAAAGTATGCAGCTTCTTATATAGAAGTCTTAGTAATATATATCTATCTTTAAGGTAAAGATAAAGGTTACCCGTGTCCAGTTCCAGGAATCTTCCAGGGGCAAGTGCTTATCTGTGTTTCCTAGCCAAAGGAGAAAGAGTTATCCAAAGACACTTCTATGGTCATGTAGCCAGAATGACTGTATGCTAAAGGCACTCAGAATACCTCCCCACAAAAGTGGTACCTATTTATCTACTTGCATTTACATGATTTCAAACTACTAGATTGGTAGGATCAAGGGCAAGAATGGGAGCTCAGTTTGTATGGTGCTTGGGTCTCAAACTGCTAACTTTTCGGTCAACTAGCTCAGCATCTTAACCCCTAGGCCACCACATTTCCTTCTTTAAACATCTGTCTTTAAAAAACACTTTATTATTTGTACTTAAAAATGTAAATTCCTGAAGATCCTTTTTTTTCTAGTGTAAAAGTTCTTTCAATTTATCTTTCCCCAGTAATACATTACTGCAATACTACACATGTCTCTTAAATCTCTGTCTTCTGGGTCAATAACTATGATTACACGTTTACACTTCATTTATTTTATTTTGAGATGGCAAAAATACATTAAATTTCCTATGGAGGAATAGGAATAGCAGCAGTATAATCCGTAGCAAACAACTCATCTAATTGTAGTTGCTCCAGGAAAACTGAGTTACAGCCATGGTAGCACAATTTATCTGAGGAAAAGTAATAGGCCACGTAGGATGCCATTTATGTTGAACTTCATCCCTTTTTTTTTGTAGAAACTACAGAACTATAGTTCAGCAATACACAAAACTAGCCAGAGGATAGCCCAGAATTCCAATCTTATTAAGAGATTGACATTCATCCAATTATTAATCCCAGGGAGATTTCCACAATAACTTTAATCCCCAAATGAGGTAAAGATTTACAAGTAGTATCCTCTTTTAGAGATATATTTCTATTTAATTTAAGTTATAAGTTATAGAATAAGATTGTAGCTGATTGCCTCAGATTAATTGTAGAAAAATTATATATCCTGATCAAGCAGGATTTATCCCCAAAAGGAATATATCAGTCCCTAACATGAAATTGTTGGATATAATTAACAATTGTAAAATTAATACATTATCTCTATTATTATGCTCACTAGAAATTTTCAAAGCTTCTGATTGTGTTAAAGCAACATTTTTAAAGCTAATGTTGTGGAACTTTGTTTTTTTTTATTTCTTAAACATGCAAATCTATAAGAATATTTCTGCTCAAATAGGAATTAATAAACAAGATTCGAAATAATTTAATAATTTATACTTTCAAGAGGCGCAAAGCAAGGTGCTTTTATCAACACTGGTTTTTTTTGTCTTCTTATAGAAACATTAATGGTAGCACTAGATGATAACAAGGAAATGAAAAGAATAAAAATAGTAGAAAGTATTTGTTAAACTAGTTTGCTAGTTACATTATTCTGCCTCTTTCAAATCCTTGGCATTCTGAAAAGTATATTAGAATGATGGTGAAAGAATTTGTTAATTTATTAGACTTAGTATTGAATTTTTGAAAATCTCATCTCATATTTCCTAAATTGCAGAAAGGGGAATTTAATGTACTAAATTAAATTTTGTGTACTAGTGACATAATCATTGTTCAAATATTTGGGAATGAACGTTGCTAAAATATTAGTAAATTAGCAATTAGTAAATTATTTTAAAAGAATAACTTTATTCCTATTTGCAAAAAGTAGAAAGAAATGAAAATATGGCATAGGGGATAATATATGGCATAGGGGATATTATATATATATATTTATATGATATATGATATAAATAATGGCAATTTCAAAATTTAAATCCGTTATTTCAAGCCTTACCAATTAAAATTTCAAATAAAAACTTTATCAATGTGGCTGTGATGCAATGTAGCAAGGAAATAGATTCTTGGAGGAGGGGGTGCATTTCAGAAACGTAAAAGGCAACTCAGTACAGATTATGTGTGAGACAAAGAGGCAAAGAAAGACCCTCCCTAATGGTTCACAGAGTATTTTGTAGATGGAAGTAGTAGAGTCCAGAGTCTGGCAAGATTTTATCTATGGATGTACAAAGTACTCAGCTTAGAAAAGTCTCTAAATGTCCTTTTTTTATTTGGAGCCTGGTGGTAGCAGGGAAAAAATTAAAAATAAATTGTTTTAATGCTAAAAAGTCAAGAGTCAACAAGAAAATTATTTACAACTCTCAGAGATAAGAAGGATGGAAGATTCATCTTTAAAAGTATATTATCAAGCAGCTTATTTAGGACATTTGATTTTACTCATACTGGAATACAGAGCAAAACAATGTACACAGACAGTAGAGATATAAAAATTAGTTACAAGACAAAATGTTACTTTTTTCCCCAAAAGTAAACAATAATAAATATAAACAATATAAAGAACATACAGTATTTACTAAATTTCAGTTAGGTAAAAGTTCAAAAATGATAAAGGACATCTCCCCATTAATTTTCCTGATGGTTTATCTTGGTTTTTACAAAACATCTGGGATGGTTTAATTCTAATTATGGAGGCAATGTAGTTTATATAGAATATTATTATAAAATAATAGCTATGCAATAAGGAAAAAATAAATTCTAAAGTAGGTTATCAAGTATTTTAGTAAAAACAACCTAACTGAAACATTTTTAAAGATAAAATTGTCAGACAAATAACAAATCATCCTTTGAGGATTTTGAGAAATTAATAAAATCGCTCATAATATAAAGGAATATTTTGCAGAATATACAAGGCGGTACAGGACAGACTTCTGGAAGTGGCATCAATGGAGAGAACCAGTTGTTCAGGTATTTGAATCCCACCACTGATTGTAGATAATATATAGATGACATTTAACTCCAATTTCTGCATATATGGTAAAACTATGAAAAAGTTGTATAATTCTGCCAAAAAACTAAAACTATGATATATTTTTTTTAAAAAAGTAAAATGTGCTCTAAATTGGGGTTATAGGTTCAGAAGGTAATGCTAAAGATGAGACAATATTTGTGTATTAAATATATTCATGTACAATTTGCATTAGATCTATAAACAGATCCATGAAAAATAGAAACTTGTCTTATCCTCTATGCTTGGTTAATATTCTTTTAGTGGACGGTTCCTCTATTTTCACGGTTTATTTATTGATTTCAACAGAATCTCTCATGTGAAATAGCCCATGGTTGTCATTTTAAGAAGGGGGTCTTAGAGCATTGTTATGCATTTCAAGATGTCTTTTTCCCTGATGTCAGGGTGTACAGTGCAGATTTATATAGCCATGCAGAAAAGAGGTTTCCACTACAAACAAAAATCTCTTATATGAACATTCAGATAGCAAACAACATGGCAAGTAGAAATATTTGATGAGATATCTTTCTTGGTTTATGTGTTATTATTTAAGAATCAGTTAGGTGAAGGTAGTGTGGCTCCTTAGAATGCATAGGCTATATAATGAGACAGAGATGAAAGACTTAAGGTAACCAATAAATAGGCAAGAAAGGAAGTTATTTTAGCATACTTCCATCGTGACCTATAAGTCAATTGCCTAGAATTGTTGTTGTTAATTGTGAAGTTGTGTCTGACCTATCGCAATCCCATGGACAATGTTCTTCCAGGCCTTCCTGTTGTCTACCATCTTCTGGAGTCCATTTAAGCTCACACCTACTACTTCAGTGACTCCATCCAGCCACCTCATTCTCTGTCATCCCCTTCTTCTATTGCCCTCAATCTTTCCCAGTATTAGGCTCTTCTCCAGTGAGTCCTTCCTTCTCATTAGGTGGCCAAAGTACTTGAGTTTTAACTTCAGGATCTGGCCTTCTAAAGAACAGTCAGGGTTGATCTCCTCTAGGACTGACCAGTTTGATCACCTTGCAGTCCAAGGGACTCGCAGGAGTCTTCTCCAGCACCATAGTTCAAAGGTCTCAATTCTTTTGCACTCAGCCTTTCTTATGGTCCAACTTTAACTTTAAAAAACTTCACTTAATTTAAACTAAGTCAGACTTGTTTTAGATGACTGTATAGATAGCTCCTATTTATAAAATCATTACTGTACTGAAAAAAAATTCTTATATACCTTTTCAGCAATCTCTTTTCTCAGTTCATAACTTTACAGTGTTCAATATGTCATTTTGCCATATATATCTCAAAAGTATCTTTTTTTACAGAAATATTGCTACTTAGAAATATTTGTCATTCAAAAATAATAGTACTGTTGAATTTTATGAACTCCTCAGACTCCCCAGTGAATTAGTTGCTTGTTTTAAGTCCCAAGCCATCTGTTACTCCCTAATGAAATTGATTATCAGGCAATTTGAATCTCCTGAAAACATTACCACTACACCATAACTTGGCTAATTAAGTGTATTATTGCTTTTTCATGTGTATGTGTAGAACCACTTCCTATTATATCATCAGATAGCAGCTGGGTGTTATTGCTTTTACATTTGACTGCTCTGAATTCATATCTGAAAATGGAATAATATTTATGATTTTATATAAATATTCATGTTTTTAGGAAGTTTTTCATTAGTCTGTACTGCTGTATTATATTTTATTCTGTTTCATTTCCAAGTTTGCAAATGACACAATATACTATAAAACCCTCATGGATATAACATAGAGATTTACTAGATTCAGACTATATTATAAAAACATACTGATGTATGTATTCATGGATATGATATCTTCATATTACCTACATTATTGTCACCATCATTATAATAATTATTATTATTTACATAATATTTTAATGCATAGCATATTTGTTCTTATTTCTGCTTTGCTCTAGTTTGTCATACAATTATGGTAATATATAGGATTTTCTATAAAAAATTCTGAATTGTTTGATAACAGCCTGACATATATAATAAAAAATCCTTATGATTGTGGACCTCCATACAACATGCTACATTCATGAAACCCAAAATATATAACAGGCTGATATTGCTTATTAGTTTTAAAACCTAGTAGTTGAATCTGGTAGATTTCATTTCACATGGTGGCAGGGAATTTTAAAACAAAAGGATTTAAAAAGCATTAAAATAGGATTAATTCTGCTAGAAAAAAAACTCACACTATTGTGTGTGTCTTTGTGTGTGCTTTTGCCTAAACTTTACCATTCTTCAGTCAGCTTTATCAGTCTGCTGAAAACTCTATCTTTAGTGCAGGTCAACATCACTGCTTCTATGTAGCGCTTCTCCCTAAAGGGCTGCTGGCAATCGGGTTCTTCTATCCCTTTCCCAGGTGACTAGCCCAATCTGACCCAGGCACACCAACACACCATGGAGGGAGTATAAGCTTTAATTAAAAATAATCTCCATTAAGGTAAAAAATTAAATTAAACAACACAATAATACAAAACATTAAATCCCATGGTGAGCAATGTTACTCAAGCCAAAAATGTCTGAAAGACTGTCCTTTTTGACCAAATGACCCCTCACCAATCTGTTACCTCATAAATATGTTCTCTGTAAGTCCTGTGAAAGGCCTCTTGTGGCAATAGCAATAGCATTTAGACTTGTATACCGCTCCATAATGCTTTACAGCATTCTCTGAGAGGTTTACAAATGTCAGAATGTTGCCCCCAGCAATTTTACCAATCAGAGAAGAATGGAAGGCTGAGTCAACCTTGTACTGGTCAGAATCGACTTCCAGGCTGTGGGCAGAGTTAGTCTGCAATATTGCATTCTAATCACTGGATCCACCAGGATCTAGTCTCTAGCCTGAAATATCACCACCCTCTCTCTTAGGGTGGCAATCTCTTCCTCTTTCCAAAAGAATGCAGCCTCTTTTTCTTTTAGCAGCTTCATTTTAAGATCCCATACCTGAGCCAATTTCTGATTCCCCATTTTTCCCCAAAAAACTTTGCATTTTTTATTATGCTTTTTTAAATGTCAATTCATTGGTATTTTCTGCTTTATCACTTGGATTCATCTGCCATTTATATATTAGATTCAGACTATATTATAAAAACAGACTGATGTATGCATTCATGGATATGATATCTTCATATTACCTACATTACTGTCACCATCATTATAATAATTATTATTATTTACATAATATTTTAATGCATATTTGTTCTTATTTCTGCTTTGCTCTAGTTTGTCATACAACCATTTGAAACGTGGTTGATGTTATAATATCAGAGGAAGAAGAAAAGGGTTTTCTTTTATCTATATATCAAAAGGTGGCAATATATTTTTATATTGTCTTTATTCTTTGTTTCTAATTACAATTACACAAGAGTAAATCTATTTTATATTTTTATTCCCATCATATTATCAAAATCATTTTAAAAGTAGGATTAACAAATCTGCTACATTTTGAAACTGCTACTTGTTTATCTTCCTTTCAGCCTTGGAAAAACAATTAGAGGACAACAAAAAGCTCATATCCTTCAGTTCATCTGGGATCAGAATTTCCTGGTTCTTCAAAAATATTAAGTGATTTATAATATCCTTAAGTATTCTGTTTAATGATGCCAATTTCCTATATTTTAATGTGGTCTTTTTCTTGGCATCAATCCAAAACTTTCTATTTTTTTTCCTGACCACATAAGGTAAACGGCAAATAAGGTTTATGCAAGTAGATAAAGCCTCTAGCAGAGAATAAGTATACAGCTTACAGGAGATTAACTTTGTAGAAGGGTGCAGATACAATTTTCTATTCCTTTATCCCATTCACATACATTTTTGCTCTGATAATAGCTTATGCCATATTACCTCTGAGCTAGCTCTTCATGAGGGAAGAAATGGTAGCTCTACCTTGTATCTTAAACTATATCCCCTTGACTATGAAATATTTAGAGAAAGAGACTTGCTGTGACCAGCCCTTATTTCTTTATTCTGTCAGCAGCTTTAGGAATTGGTAACCAAAGCATCACAATGAAAACTGTCTTCATACTAAGCTGCCATGCTGCTAACAAAAATAAGCATTTCCATTGATGCTGATTTTATAAATTGGACACAGAGTTCTACTATACTTTGCTGAATGTTAATGTGCCTCCATTTGAGGTTTAATTGGCATTACTATCATTCCAAGCCAAGGAATGAAAGTCTTATTTGTTACAACCAGTGATTTCATGTTTCTGCCCTTCCAAAAGAATTCTTTGATTTTTTTTTAGCAAGAAAATAGTACAGCCAATTAATTTTCTGCCCAAAAAATAGAGTGAACAAAATCTACTTGCATGAAAGCAATTTCCACTAAAGTCCATGGAATAATGATCAAGGTCTCAAACTTAAGAAGATTATTGGTTTGGCTTATTTTACCTCACTGACAAAGATTTCCCAATCCCCAAACACTCCTTTCTTAACCTCTCTTCCAACTGTTCAGGCATCTCATGTAGTTTATGCAAAGCAGGCTGTGTTGCTCACTACCACACCTTTGAGGATTATTAGAAAGACACTCACCAAAGTGTTTCACATAAAGGATCTCTGGAGGGAAATGGTAAGCATAAAAGTCATTATTGTGGTTACTCTCTTCAGAATCTACGCACTTCTGGTAATATATATTTTTTGTTTTGGATAGAAGTTTAAAAAGTCTTTAAAATAGTCATTTGTATCATTAAACATTATAAGGTCTCTAGGGACACTGAAAGTAGAAATTTAGCCATGTACCTAAGCAGAATTTATTGATGGAATATTAAAGCTTAAGTACAGAAGACATGGATGAACAAGCAGTTAATTTTACTACTTTCCAGATTCCATATAGAGAGAAAGGAAACTAGATTCAGAAAAATTAGATTTTCCTCTTCAGCCCATGTTAGCAATACCAGCAGCAGCATTTTGGCTGGCAGGTGTAAGTAGAAGATAGTGGAAATTCATTCTACCGAAAACATTGATTTTGCTTATGATTGGATAATTAAAATTTCAGAAGACCCAAAGGCATAGAATGTATTAGAATGTTACATAGTGCATAAACTAAAGAGCTATATCAATATGCTAACATACCTCAGCAGCTGTACACTGTTTTCTTGATAGTATAATTAATGTACTGTACAAGAGTAATTTCAGGAATACTGCAGTAATCAAGATGACTAGAAAAATGAGGATTCATTCCCACTGTAGGAACATGGTGCCTTTATAAGGCTTCAACAGTCTGGGATTGCAGATGTTCATCTGAACTTGCCCCAATCATTTTAACTTAACTGCCAATAATACATATTTTATTCAATTGAAGTCTATGGACTATGTGAGGAACCCAAAATTCTGAAATTAGTCGTTCAGCTTTTTTTAAATGATAAATAATTTATTTACTATTAAAACTGTCAGCATTTGTTTGTAACCTTTAGCAGGTCAAAACAGTGCTCGTAGGACACAGTTTTGGAATCAATATACCTCAGATGGGCTAACTTAAAGAATGTTCCCAGACACCATTCTCAGGATTTCGATTTCCTGATAGCTTCTTGATCTCCTCTCTCCAGCACAGATATAAGACAGATGGCCCAGGGCACGCCATACCAGCCTCTTCGTCCCAACAGCAGAACAGCAAAGCATCCTCCTCCCCACTCCCAGCATAATGGTAAACCTGAACATAGAAAGAAAACCCATATATTAAATGATGGTCTGACCCCCTAAAGAAATGGAAGATCCACCTGCAGGAGAGAGAAAATAAGAAAATGGGAAAAGAAGCATAGACAGTTAGCAGGGTTTATCAGGGTAGTGTTCATGGAGGTGTTTAAGTAACTTTGGGGCCTTAACATGTTTTCATGAACCCATTCATTCTGGGAAGCTGGCAAATCTTTCCAGGCTACCAACTATTGGACAGCTTCATGATGCTTACATGAGTCCAGGATTTCTTTAATCTCAAAGTGTTGTTCACCTTCCACCATAATGGGCAGTTTTGTAGCAGGTGCTTTTGGCCTTAAAGGTGAGGTTATCTTGGGCTTCAGCAAGCTACAATGAAACACAGGGTGAATCTGTCTTAAGGTATTAGGGAATTCTACTTCCACACTAACTGGTTGATGATGTGCTTGATTGGGAAGGGACCTACGAACTTGGGTCCTAACTTCTTGGAAGGTTGTAATGATTATAGAAACCTAGTGGATAAATAGACTTTGTCCCCAATGCAAAAAGGTTTGGGTTCCCTTCTTTTTTTATCTGTTTGAGCTTTATAAGCATCCCTGGCTTTGTCTAGGGCTTTTCTGACTATTGGCCAGGTGTTTTGCAACTAATGCATCCATTCCTTAAGGGAAGGGATGGTGGGCTCACTGGTAGGTAATTCAGGCATAGAATTGAACACCTGTCCCATGGAGATTTGAAAGGGGGTATACCCGGTGCTGGAGTTAATAGCATTGTTATATGCCACCTCAGCGAAGGGCAATCATGAATTCAGAATATGTTCATGCATCTATTATAGCTTACCATTTTTTAAAAAAAAATAATGTTTAATAAATTGCATCATACCAAATAATTTAAATGACCCAGGCACTAAACATTATTGAACTTCCGATATTACATAAACTCACAAAGGTACCAATTAACAGCTTGCTTCAGTGAAATACCATTGGGTTAATTACTCTGTCTATGATGTTGTTAAGACATTTAATTGAGTTTGGCTATTTCAAGAACACAGTAATAATTGTAAACATTGCCCTGGTCACTCCTCCCATCTCCAGACAATCTACTACTGTACACAATTATTTCTCATTTATTTTAGTCATTTACATGCTAGTTAAAGGTTGATTAAAAACAAACTGACAGTAAGGTTACAGATTCTATGGTTCAAATTTTGCTGCTTTGGAGAACTGCAAAAAGAAGATTCATAAAAAAACTGGCAGATCATAAACTATTTTAGAAAAAGGATAACATTAAAGCACCTCTTTCACTTCCCTATACAGTGAAAACAATCTTCATCTTCACCTACTTGGGAAGATCTAGAAAACAATCTTAAGAATGAGTGGGTATGTGGGTGGGTGAATGGATGGATGGATGGATGGATACATAGCTTATTTTAGGTTCTTTTATTTGTAAGTGAGTAAGTTATTGAATATATAAACAAGTCAACAATTTGATATTTGCTATTGTGAACCAATCTTAAAATGGCTGATCAGTTGCTCACTGTGTGTTCAAAAGTTGTTCAAAACTTCAATTCAGATATTTGATCTGAAGCTCTTAATCAAATTTTCAAAATCATATCAGAAAATGGAGTTAAATTCAATTAATTTAGTTTTCCAAATGGATTTAAACAATCTATTGAATATATAAACAAATAAATTTAAATTGTATCATGGTCAATTAGTACTCCACCATATCTATACTGATTAAGAAGAAATTCAAGTCTCACAGTGTTAAGTGACTGAGTGAGACCATTAAGCATCTAAAATGGGGCTACATACTGAAAACCTAAGCTATGCAGTTTACTAATTAACAGTGCATAATGGATATAATTAAAATGTACTACATTGTCACCTAATAGCAATAGCACTTAGAGTTATATACCGCTTTGTCGTGCTTTACAGCCCTCTCTAAGTGTTTTACAAAATTAGCATATTGCCCTTAACAATCTGGGTCCTCATTTTACTGACCTCGGAAGGCCTGAAGGCTGAGCCAACCTTGAACTGACCAGGATCAAACTCCTGACAGTGGGCAGAATGAACTACTGGATTCCAACCACTGCATCACTAGGTTCCTTATTGTCATTTATGTATCTCTTACTGTCCTATAAATATTGAAATTGTGTAGCAGACATGCATAAACAGTATAAGTTATTTTATAGTTCTTTTCGAGAATCCATAGCTTTTCTCATAAAATTCTGAGAAGTAGCTTAATAAATTAACATTGATGGGGAATATAATTAGATCAGCTTTATATATAAATCCAATTTCAAAAAGATTCAGGTTTTTTTCCTGAACATTATCAAACTTTGGCAGAAGCCAGTATTATAAATTCCTTTACTGTCTTGTTTTCCAGCAGTTACCAAGAAATCCATTTAGCAGGAAAATATTGATAGAATGCTATTTATTACATTACTTTGATTGTTATATTGCAAAAGAAATATTAATAGAAGAAAATGCTTAGGAATTTTCATATTTATGACAAAATGAATAAACATTCATTGATTATTTTATTCTCTCTAATAAGCTATAATTCTATTAGATCATTATTTTCCTGAAGGAGGAAAAAGGAAATTTCTTCTTATTTTTTGGGACAGAGTTGCCCGTCATAAATTCTATTTATTAATATAGGTCACTTTCAGAAAAGCAGTGTCCAAGTTATAAGATTGTAAAGTCTTTCAGTTCTTTAGCAGCTTTTAATCTCTCTGATTATCTGACCTTTATTTAAATCCTTAGGGAAACAATAATGATATCCACATCTACTCATTTTACATAAAGAATCTCAGAAAAGATTACACATTTCAATTTTAGGTGTATCATGGAGTATTAAGGAATTAATACCTATTATAGAAATTAACCCAAATCTATCAATTTACGTCTTAATACCTTTTTAAACTGTGAAACATATTTTTTTCCATTGTCCTTCCTTCCTTCCTTCCTTCCTTCCTTCCTTCCTTCCTTCCTTCCTTCCTTCCTTCTTTCCTTCCTTTCTTCCTTCCATAATAAATGTCAGATTTGCCCTGGTTGAGACTGAATTTCTTCTGATTTGTATCTTAATCCAGGAAACCGTGTCATTTACCATTTACTGGTTAAATTTCGTATAAATATAAGAACAAATATTTTAAAAAGTTCTTTTTTCAGTTAGCATAAATTATGTTCCATTTGTGTTGTTGGATTTTTTTTTTACCATGGCCTTTCTTTACCAATAGGTATATTATTTTCTCACTCCATTATCTATAACAAATGTGACCATTTAAACTGCATTTTGCTCTGTTTTGTTTAGAGCTCCTACTTCATAATGTAAACCAGAGTGATATGCAGTTGCATATGTGAACAAGCAGAAGGCAAGGTTCAGGCCACATGGTGATTTATGCTTCTGCTAGTTATGCTTTTGATAGGAAACTTCATATATTTCAGAAATCAAGAGAAATATTTGACAATAAAGATACTTATCTGATTTTTTTCTTAAAGTAACAAGAAAGCAAACTGCAATCAAACTTTCCTGTTTAATTTTATCTTAATTTTTTTCTTTATGTGGTAATATTCTTCAGGACAGTTTCTGCTTGCTTTCCTTCTGGATAACCTGGATTTATTCTATGTCAGTTACATATTTTATAATTTACAGACTTTACATTTTCCCACTGTTGGTGATAAAAATATTTGTTTATGAAGTTAACTTCACACAATGCTGAACATTGCATATATGGTATCTTCAAGTTTGTGGAAATGAGAAAACAACTTCTTTCCAATTTTTCACCAGGAGACACTGTTCATCTCCAAGCTGAGTAGTTCTACCTTTTCAGTGCATATTTACAGAATTAATGTTAATCTTTAGTACAGAAGATATTTGCAGAACTAACAGAAGTTTATGGATCTAAAATTAAAATTGGGGGGGGAAGCCTTCCAGTCTCAAAAACAACTATAAAGTGGTAATTATAGAAGAGATCAATTATGATTATCCTCCAAGCTTTAGCAAAAGGCATGGCATTTTAAAGATTGCATATTGATTGTGCTTCCAGTATCTGTTTATAGTGACATTTGGATGATGTCAGATTTATATATAACTAGAAAGCCAGAAGCAAATCAAGGCATTTTATTTCACTCTGTTGACAATATAGAAAAGCAAAACAATTATTATAAATGTTAGTAGCATTGAAAGATATATGTTAATGCTTTTGCTAGCATTCTTGTAGCTGTATTTTGGCTTGATATTCACTGTGAATAATTAAAGTCCACATTTAATAATAAGCTTTTTAGAAACCCCATACAAATATGTATATACTTACTTTAATGTGCAGAAACTATCACAAAGGACCAGGCACCTTTTTTGGATGGAACCTTGTAGGGCAGGCAAGGCGGGTTGTATGATATGTGTGAGTTCCACACCTTTTTTTTTTTTTTTTTTTTAGAAAAAAAGCACTGCAAAGGACCACAAGAATGGCTTCTTTTACAATAATGATTCAATTTTTCTGTGTTATAAAATAAAATACTCACACTTCTCTTTTGCCATGTGTGCCATGCATGCATTGTTGAAAAGCCAGAAACAATAAATATGACTACTATGCATATACCATTCTAGATATATGTGCATTCTTTAAATTTGTTGTGAATATATGGTACATGGTAATAATTATTCTCATTTCATTAGAAAAAAACCATTCCATTGCTAATAGTGCTTTTTATATAATATTTTTAGAAAGCTGAAATCATCATGTGTTAGTTACTTTTATTTAACAAATTTACTGAATTTACACCATATGCCCCTAATCAGATAAAAACTTCTTACTTACAAATTAAAATACCAGCTTCTCCCAACCCCATTCCAGAAAGAACAATAAATAACAAGGTGTCAAAAAAAAAGAGATGCTGTTACTTGCTGGCAGAAAGGATATAACAAAAAAGATGAACTAATCTCTTGGTTCATGGCACTCTGCTTTTGAGAAGCCTTTTCGCCTTTGCCAGTTACAAAACAGATCATACAGCAGAGCTAAACATTTTAAATTAAAAGAACAATTCTGATGGATGGCATTTCCAGCGATGGCATATGTAATGAAAACTGGTGAGAACAACTGCACTGATACTGCTTCATTCTCTTATTGTAATTTCTTAAGCTTTTAGAAGCAGAGAGATAATGTTTTTACAATATCTGGGTAATATATGGAGTTTCTGCTCCTGCTTTATTTCACCAGGTACAATAAGAAGAAAAATGAACACTAATGGTAGTTAGTTACACTACCTTATTTCTTCTGATGGGTGCCAATCCTCAACTTTCTTCCAGTTTGTTTCTCAGTTCCTCTAATGGAATGTATGAATGACTTGGGGGAAGAAAGGAAAATATGTTGATTAGGAAGCAATCAAGCAATCAGACTGGAGCCCATAGTTGCTTAACAGTCACAGAAAGAACCTTGGGAAGGAGCCGCTCTAATGGATTAAACAGTCCTAAACCCTAAGGCAGGGGTGGGCAATTTTTCCTAGGGCTGCATGACAAACTGGGACTGCTGTGAAGGCCATTGATGCCCACCACCCCACCATTGCAAAACTTTTATAGAATATTTTAATAAAATTTGTTTATTTCTTAAATTTTGTTCAAAGCATTGCACAAAGTATTTTTTTTCTACAACAATTAAGAATAACCAAGTATTGAAATTAAGAAATTAAGAAAAGAACAGAAAAGATGAGGCACATAAGATTGGAAGCATATTCATGGGGGGAGAGGGGATATTTGAGAAGGGAGTAAGAATAGAGGAGAATAGCCAGGAACAGCAGGTAGAGCTGCAGATTAGAGGGAGGGAGGAAACAGGAGAGGGTGGG
The DNA here is from genome assembly GCF_016545835.1 of Crotalus tigris. Classification (NCBI taxonomy): domain Eukaryota; kingdom Metazoa; phylum Chordata; class Lepidosauria; order Squamata; family Viperidae; genus Crotalus; species Crotalus tigris. Next base: position 343,286 of record NW_024096925.1, read on the forward strand.
GTTGATAGGAATGGAGAAGGGCAGGCAGGAATAATAGGCAGGACAGCAGTTTTGGGGGAGGGAAAGTTTGGAAAGGAGAGTCCAACAGGAACGCAGGTTGGTAGATGGGAACAGTACGTAGGACAGCAGGTAAGGGTAGGAAGAATGCTGGAAGGAACAGCAAACAGAGCTGTGAATTGGAGAGGGGGGGAGGAAACAGGAGAGGGTGGGACTGACAGGAAAGGAGAAGGGCAGATAAAAATAGCAGGCAGGACGGCAGATTGGGGGGGAGGAAAGCTTGAGAAGGAGGGTTTAATAGGAATGGATGTTGGCATGTGGGAACAGCATGTAGGACAGCAGGTCAGAGGAGGAGGAATGTTAGAAAAGAGAGGATAGACAGAAATGGATGAACAACAGGTAAGTCAGCAGATTATGGGGAGGACATTGGAGAGGGGAAGATGGACAGTGGGGGAGGAGGGTAAACAGGAACAGCAGGTAGTGCAGCGGATCAGGAAGGAAAAGACATTGAGGAAGAGAACATCAATAGGAATGGTTGATGAAAGGCAGGAGCAATATGTTAATCAACAGGTGGGAGGGTTGAAGGAAGGGGGGGAAGGATGACAGGAATGGACAACAAAGGGTGTATGAATCAGCAGGCTAGGGAGTTGGAGGAGGGAGATGAGATAAGAACTGGCAATGGAATGCAAAAAAGGCAGGCGGACCAGCAGCCCAACAGGACTCGTGTATTGCCGAATCGGAGGAGGCACATTGCATTGGGCAGAGAGGAGGGATTGAGGAGTGCGTTAATGATAACAGCGCAGGGAGGGGGAGACAGCACACGGATGATGGAGCAGAAAAATACAATGTTAGAGTGCAAAAAAGAGAGGGTGGAACAGTTAAGGCAGTGACAGGCAATCAGGAAGAGTGGCCCTGTCATGAGGGCAATGAGTAGGCAATTGGATCAGCAAGGGGATAAAAAGAACTTCCCACCCCCTAAGCCCCACTCTGAGGACGCTGGCAGAGGACCAGCGAAAGCTAAGTTGTTTTAATCTTGTATATAACTGTTTTTATTGTTTTAAATGTTGTTTTAACAATAAATAACTGGAATATACTCTTCCCGGAAATCGAAGATTGCATCATTGAATATATATATATGTAGGTCTTTGGTTGTTCGGGTTTTCTCCCGCGTAAAATTGGAAGTGTCTTGGCAACGTTTCGACGAAGTCCCATTCATCATCTTCAGGCTGGTGTTTTCAGCTTCGTGCTTCGAGCAGCAATGTGTGGTCTTAGCTGCTTCTTCCTTTTAACTGCTAGTGGGGGTATGAACTGATTGGGTGGGAGCTTGGCTGTGTTCTGATTGGGTGGAGGTGTGTTCTGATTGATTAGGGGCTTGGCTGTGCTCTGATTGGCTGGGGGGTTGGCTGTGCTCTGATTGGCTGGGGGGTTGGCTGTGCTCTGATTGGCTGGGGGAGTGTTCTGTTTGGTTGTGCTCAGGTTAGTCTGAGTTGCAGAGGGGTTTAAGATTTTGGGCTGCCTTGCTATTTTTTGGCTTCGCGTTCGTGGTCGTGCCTCCTCTTCATGGAGGGTGTCAGTTTGCTTCATGTATGGATTGGAGGGGTTTAAAGTGGCTAATGATGACCACAAACCAGAAGCCAGACTACAGCTGCATCATTAGCCACTTTAAACCCCTCCAATCCATACATGAAGCAAACTGACACCCTCCATGAAGAGGAGGCACGACCACGAACGCGAAGCCAGAAAATAGCAAGGCAGCCCAAAATCTTAAACCCCTCTGCAACTCAGACTAACCTGAGCACAACCAAACAGAACACTCCCCCAGCCAATCAGAGCACAGCCAAGCCCCTAACCATTCAGAACGCACCTCCACCCAATCAGAACACAGCCAAGCTCCCACCCAATCAGTTCATACCCCCACTAGCAGTTAAAAGGAAGAAGCAGCTAAGACCACACATTGCTGCTCGAAGCACGAAGCTGAAAACACCAGCCTGAAGATGATGAATGGGACTTCGTTGAAACGTTGCCAAGACACTTCCAATTTTACGGGGGAGAAAACCCGAACAACCAAAGACCTACATACAAACACCCGCAAAAACCTCAGAAAACATATATAAGGCTACTCAAGTAACTATGCCCAACAAGGGTACATATTGTTGCCCAATTAGAGTACATATTCACACAATACTCACATAGACTTTCAACACAGGTGATCAGGCTGTGTTAGAGTGGATTGGAAAGCAGACTTAGGCAACCCCTTCTCCAATAAGGGTCATCTCATTCAGGGTTTATTTCCATCTTTTCTTTATACCCAACTTGTTTACTCAGAATTCATATGTATGGTACATCTTGCCCTGGTCATGTCAGGAAATTTTCATCCTTACTTCTTGTTCCATGACTCAAAAAAATAAATGCAATCCACTGCATTCCTTATGCCCATTAATGTTCCACCTGGTATTACCAACAATCAATCATTCATACATGCACTCAAAATCTTTCTTTATCAGTAGGATGCACATTCCAGTAATGTAAGTTTCTTAGTGAGTTCATTAAAAGACTAGCTATGGTGAGTTCATGAAATGGTTAACTATGGTTGTATTACAGGCCCTCTATATTCATAACTATTATCATATTTATAATATATTCACAACATATATAATATGTAACATAAACAATTAATATTTGAAAAATTAAACAGGCTGGTTTATTATATCCTGGTGTTCGTTTTTTCTTTTATTTGTTTTATATATAGTTTTTTGGCCGGACGAAAGCTTAGTGACTCTTCTTAACCATAGGCTTGTTTATATTAAACAGGCTGTTTTATTATATCCTGGTATTCATTTTTTCTTTTATTTGTTAGCATAATGCCCAGGATGCACATTTTTAGTATTTTAAAAGATATGTATGTATGTATGTATGTATGTGTGTGTATGTATGTATATATATATATATATATATATATATATATATATATATATATATATATATATATATATATATATATATATATATATTTCAATAATGATGGTAAAAATGCGACTCCCGGGCATAATTATAAACAGAATAAATGATGCGCGATCACCGGGAGAGTTAAAAGTAAAAATACTTTATTAAAAGTATTTCACTATATTAAAAATGTTCCATGCTTTCGTTGGGAAAACTCCCCAACATCTTCAGGGCTGAGAGATCGTTTTGACAAGGTGGTTCAAATGGGTTCAGTAGCTATCCGCGCGCGGCTCCTAGATCGCGCTGCCAGCCCCGGTTGATCAGCTGATAAGCGGGGAGAGTAAATGGCGCAATGCTCCCTCTCGTCGCTCTCTCAAGCTGTTCGGTTTACTTCTTCATTGTTGACTTCCGGGGTTATTTGCAAGCTCATGTTCCTCTCTCTCCTGGTGGCAATGGTTCTCGTCGCAGTGGGGGGACCCAGCCCGATGTCATCGTGTATTCCAAAGTGGGGGCGGGGCTCTACTGGCTGTAATCTAACACCCTTTCTCTGCCGTGTGCTCCCATCTCCACTCTCCTTTGCATGTATAATTACCATATGGGTATGGTATGCTCCAACGTCTATATCATCTCCCTCTGTCACGGAGTCTTCCCTGTTCATTCGCAGAGATGGGAGGGATTTGACTTGATTATTGATCGACGAGGGAGGATGAACAGGGAAGACTCCGTGACAGAGGGAGATGATATAGACCAGTGGTTCTCAACCTTTCTAATGCCGCGACCCCATAATACAGTTCCCCATGTTGTGGTGACCCCCAACCACTTATACATCACCGGGTGCCAGGGGCGTGGCCAAAGAAAAGGGGAAAAAATGGTGGACAGCCTTGTTTGGTGACCCCCGTGAAATGGTTGTTCGACCCCAAATGGGGTCCCGACCCACAGGTTGAGAACCACTGATATAGACGTTGGAGCATACCATACCCATATGGTAATTATACATGCAAACGAGAGTGGAGATGGGAGCCCACGGCAGAGAAAGGGTGTTAGATTACAGCCAGAGAGAGAACGATGAGAGGGAGCATTGCGTCGTTTACTCTCTCCGCTTATCAGCTGATCAACCGGGGCCGGCAGCGTGATCTAGGAGCCGCGCGCAGACAGCTACTGAACCCATTTGAACCACCTTGTCAAAACGATCTCTCAGCCCTGAAGATGTTGGGGAGTTTTCCCAAAAAAAGCTTGGCACCTTTTTAATATAGTGAAATACTTTTAATAAAATATTTTTACTTTTAACTCTCCCAGTGATCGTGCATCATTTATTCTGTTTATATGTGTGTGTGTGTGTGTGTGTGTGTGTGTGTGTAATATATATATGTGTGTGTGTGTGTATGTGTGTGTGTGTGTGTATGTGTATATATATATATATATATATATATATATATATATATATATATATATATATATATGCAGGAAGTTTTTCAGACAGATGTCTAATTGATTACACCTTGACATTTTTTAACTGCTATACTGCAGTTTTACTTTTTACAATCTCTTTTGCCTTGCAGCCCCCAACTAGGGGCGTTAAGCAGGCTCAAGTCGCAACTGCGAAACATTACAAATCCAAATTTCTTTTTTCTGACAAAGAATTAAAGAATTAAATTGGGAGAGTAAGATGGCCATTTTGAGCTCATTCTGCTCTCTTCAGTTAGCCACACCCTTTATGGGATTAGAACCTGGGCAGTTTACATACTAGGCAGTGATTTAACCACCAAGCCACAGGCTCTCCTCCCTCTTTGCCAGCTGAGTCAAGGGAGTATATGCAGGAAGTTTTTCAGACAGATGTCTAATTGATTACACCTTGACATTTTTTAACTGCTATACTGAAGTTTTACTTTTTACAATCTCTTTTGCCTTGCAGCCCCCAACTAGGGGCATTAAGCAGGCTCAAGTCACAACTGCGAAACATTACAAATCCAAATTTCTTTTTTCTGACAAAGAATTGTTGGTGCTGTAAGTTTATCCCCAGTTCACAGTATTTATAAAATATGCTGCTATTATCACATAAAAACACCTGGATAATATTAGCTTAATATCTAGAAAAGTTGCCTCCTCTTCACCTACATTATTTTTTCAAAATACATTTGGGTCTATTTTTTATTGCTGCTGCTGCTGCTGATGGCTGTAATATTGGGTTTTAGTTTATTGATTAAATTTTTTTTCTTCTTTTCTGGAAATAAAATGTAAATGGATGAAAATAATAGGATTCTTCCAAGCTTAGGCAACAAAATAACATAGATACTAAATAGAATGATAAATACTTTTGTAATATCTTGGTAAGGAAATGTAGCAAATGAACATGTTCAGGCATATTATAAAATATGGTAGGAAAGCAGAACAGAGGCTAGATATTGCCTGTTTTATCTTTTAGTTATTCCCTCACCCAAATAATCTATGGGAGACATATTGACCTGTCTTCTGGCTTTCAAGTGCTTGGATGTCAACTACATGAATAATACGATATACTTCAGTCATTACTTGACTTGATGTAGTGGGTATTAATGATTGTTTTGCCAACTATCCTAAAGTTAAGGGCAGTTGAGGAGTTGATATTCTATGTAAGTAGAGGATTTTGATATTCTATGCCATATTCACCTTAGTTTGAAGCAATTCATGATTTCATGCCAGCCATGCCAAACATGAATCTTTTACAATTTGTTATTGCTTTGACATATGTTGGTAGCATATACTTTTTATCTTCTGGGCAAAAAGTAACCATCTGAAGATGGGAGATTTCACACTTATGTTCTTGTTATGTACAGTATAGAATACATCCTGCTGAAATTTAGACTTACAGCAACTATTAAAAAATGCATTTCTTTTGCAGACGCTACAAACTAAGTCAACATTGTCATTGAGCTGCCTGCAGTGATGCTAAAATCTCTTTTCTGCTAAATCACAGTGACTTCAAATGACCCACACAAATGTAAGTGACCTTTAGATTGATTGATTGATTTGACAACTTGTACATCTTATACTTGCTAACACAGAACTGCATTTGCTATCTTGAAGTCTATGCACACAGTTTGGAGAGATACTTAGAGTTCTTTAAAACCTTTTGATTTTCTCACCCTGAATATCATCAGAAAATATGGCCACTCACTGTTCAGCTCCAATTTCTAACACTGATGTCAAAAAATATCATGCCCTACAGTGTTCGATCAGGGACTCCAGTACAAATCATAAATAAATTTATTATAATTTTATACATTTATAATATATCTAAAATATAAATGAAATATAAATGCATGTATATGTTTATAAAATAATCCTCAATAATAATTTTCCATTGTGAGAATGTCTCATTTATGTCAATTTTGCTTTTAATAGTTGCAATTATCCTTGAGAGCTTCTCTCTCAACTTTACAAAAGGCAATTTGTCAAAAGCTTTTTGAAATATACACTATTTGTTCTGTCATCTTTGTCTATATATAATTTCTTGACAGTTCAGAATGTTGATTCTTTTTTCATTCTTCTTTTTTCTTTCTTTTTTTTTACTTTTTTGTCTGCAATAAATGTTAAGCTAATTCTTCTCTTAGATGATTAACACCACTTTACTAAGTGTAAAAATGATGAAAATAAATGTTCAGCATCATATACATTGTTGGTTAACAAGAACTAGAAGACCTGTCTTCTTCACAATAGCCCCTGCCCTCTGGAACTTTCTTCCTTCAGAGTTGTGAACCTCAGTCCTGGCTTTGTGTTATATTGACGATATGATTAATTGTTTTCTCGGCTGCAATATGTATTTAACTTTGTAATATGTAATACCGTATATTCCGGCGTATAAGACGACTTTTGAGAGCGTTGAAACAGCTTCCGAACTCGGAGGTCGTCTTATATGCCGAGTTGTCTTATACGCCAGAAATAAGGTAGTTTCTGGCATATAAGACGACTTTCTAGGCATGCAACTCAGCGTTGATCATCTTATACGCCAGAAATAACGTAGTTTCTGGTATATAAGATGACTTTCTAGGCATGCGACTCGGCATAGATCGTCTTATATGCCGGAAATACTGGTAGTTTCCGGCGTATAAGATGACTTTCTAGGCATGCAACTCGGTGTTGATCGTCTTGCGACTCAGCGTCAATCGTCTTGTGACCCGGCGTCGAACTCGGGGGTCATCTTATACGCCGGGTCGCCCTATATGCTGGAATATACTACTGTTTTTAATTGTTTTATGAGTGTTTGCCACTGAGAGTCATTTGTTTGAGATGGGCAGTTACAAAAATCAAATAAATAAATAAAATATGTAATGTATGTATTTATGTAATTGATGTAATTTCTAATTCAATAAACCTATGCACTATCTGGCCTCCAGGAACCTAGGTTATATACATAAATTTCTTCTTCCAATTTCTTTGTACATACAAACACACACACACAAACCTGAACAAGAGTGACTGGAACAAAATCACTCATAAACTTGGGTAAAGATAGATTTGAACCTGAAATTACTGATGTAGTTCCTCATCATCGTCAAACGTATTTCATAGAATCAGTTTAGCTTAGAACAATTAAGTATAGAAGCATTTATTACCTGAATATTGGAGACTTTTGATCTAAAAATCCTATCTTTACATTTTAACAGCTAGTATACCAGTTTTTATTTTCAAAAAAATAAAATAAAAAGATATTAGTTGAATGCAAAAAAAATCTTTAATCATAAAATTTATTTTTTAAAAAAAATATTTAATAAGGCATTTTTAATGAAATGTTGGGAGCTAGTTATTCTGATTGTCTGCCCTGTTTTGCTTCCAGAGATTTTATGAGGAAAGTTGGAAGGAGTGCACAGAATTTTAAGTGGACCTTCAGGGCAAAATTTTACATAGATTAAATTAAGCATACCATCACTATAGGGCACAAATAATTCTTCCTAACTGAGGCTTTTATTTCTGTTTATTATCCTGCATAATAAAAAACTACAAACAATTGTGAATAATATGTTTTAATAATTATTTTAAAAAATAATTCATGACAAAGGGAAGTGGAACAGTGGTTTCCATAGTTTTTTGAATATCTGCAGAAGGATAATTGAAGATACAATGAAGGAAATGATACAACATGTATTTTCCTCACACATATTGAGATATATTCATTTTGATTGACTAAGTATGAACATCACTGTTACTCCTAATACATACATGCTATAATAAATATAAAAATAAACCTCAGAGTTGTTTTTAGGTTGTACCTGATAGATTTTCAGAATGTGGGACAGAGAACCTGATCATGAATGTCTATAGATTATTTTTAAGGCTCATTTTTATTGTTTACTACTCCTATTTACTGTTTTCAAAGCACCCTACTTGGGGCCACACTTTAGTGTTATTAATATACATTATAATAACTGAGCCAGTTATATAACTACATGAGATAAGATTCATGGGAATGTTGACTCACGAAACACCGCAAAAAGGGGAGAGGGATATGATTGGAATGTGTGGGAAGCTGACAGGGAGAGAAGGAATTTAGATGAGCCATTTGCAGCTGGATAAAATCTTACAACCCCAACTTCATGAGCTGAAGACTTTCAAAAGGTGCAGACTGTTTTCCCAAAATAAAATTTTCCCTGGATAGATTGACAATGGACAATCAAAACTGGCTTGCCTTCTTCTGTACCTGTATGGATTTATTAGTACAGTTTTACTCTTGGTAATAAAAATGTCCCAGGAGTTGCTTTTGCTGTGCATGCCAATGGGACAGTTAACAATTAGTCTGGCAACATGTGTTCTTGACAAATTCATATTGATGGATGTTCATTACTGGATTGCTTGCAAGGTAGTTACAGGTCTGTGATCTGTTCCAGAATCTTTTCAGGTATTAGTGTCAAACTATTTGTCCTATAGTTTTCCCAATAATCCTTTTTTGAAGATGGGGCAGTATTTGTTTTCCAATTCTCCTATGGAACATCACCAGTTCTTTAGCTTTTATCAAAGATATAGTACAGTGATGGTGAACCTTTTAGAAACTGAGTGCCCAAACTGCAAGCCAAAACCCACTTATGTATCGCCAGATGCCAGGTGGGTGTGGCCCACTTGGAGAGTGCAGCTACAGTGGGCATGGCAGACTGGGTGGGTGTGGCCACTGGACGGGTGTGGCTGCAGTAGTCATGGCAGACTGGGTGGGCATGGCCACCTCGATGTTGCTTATGGGGAGGGACACCTGTAGGACCCGGGCAGGGCAGGGTTGGGGGAGATCCAGAGGGTCTCTGGTGGGTGGGATGGTGGACTCCCCAATGGCGGCTCCAAGCTGGCTGGCCTTAGCTACTATGGTAAACTTTTAGAGACCATGTGTGCTGGGGTGATGGCACATGCCCACAGAGAGGGCTCCGTGTGCCACCTCTGGCATGCGTGCCATAGGTTCTCTACCACTGATATAGTAGGTTTTGGTATTAAAAATAGATTTTATAATATATTAATTATATCACATCATATCAATTATATTTATTACATTATATTATATTAAAATTATTAGTCATTTGCTATAAAAGGCAATTCATCTGATCCTAGGGATTTAAATTTATTTAGAGTAATTTGCAGAAGTGCTTCAACTTCACATATGCATAGACCTTTCTACTATTTTTTTTCTGAATTCTACATAAGCTTAAAATCAGCTACTGTTGCTTTTACAGTTACAGTAACCTTAATGAGATGATTCCATTGATAAAAATTGATACAAAAATGATTGTTGCCAGAAGAATTTACAATAATAATTGTTTATGTTAAGGAAAGCTGCACAAACAAGCTGAATAATTTGGGGAAAGCTATGAATGAACCTGGATGCACTTAATACCAAATCCATTCAATAAACCCAAATGGACTTATCAATAGTACCTGGCTGATGTGGGTACTGATGTGAATATTGAAACAGACCAGATTGCTCTCCACCCACACATGGAAGAGGCCCCATGACTAGAGGTGAAGTCAGAAGAAATGGTCACTTTAGTCAACTCTATTTATGGAACAGGGGTGGGGTGAGTAATATCATTCTACATTTTCCTCAAGAACATGTTTCCACCTATCGGAAAAAGTTCCAATATAACAATAGAAATTAATCTCTAAAATGTTTTTCTCCACTTTTTTATAATTGTATCCATTGGTGCCTGAGGAGGTATCCATTCCTCCTAATTTTAGGAAAAATGAGTAAGCTTTCAGTGTAATGAACACTAAATTCCCTGCATTTAATGGAAAACAGTATGTCAAAGCCCAGCAAAGCATGATGCTGTAACAATTATACCTTTTAATAGGAATTAAATTAACTCCTTTCACTTGTTTAATGGAAATCTGGGAGACTTGCACCTAGTGAATGAAACAGAAAAGGCAATAACCTCTGAGAAGAGACAGAATCTTACATGGCTATTAACTATACAAGTTTCATATAGCTACAATGAAACAATGGGGGGAAAAGATCAATGAGTCAAATTTCTCAGATGTATCATTACTGCCAGAGTATTACAATAGAATTCAGCAAAAGTGAAGATATTAAAAAAATAGTCAATTAAAGGTTTGTTTCTTGCTTTTCACTAAATGCTTTTCAGTAAATGCTAAAAGGATTAACAATTAGAATCTCAGGAAAGGAAACATCTAAAAGAACAATGTTTATAATTTAAATCAAAGTTCCCAAGAAACTATTTTTATAAATTAAATTATGTAGATCTATATAAAGAATGACCTCACTCACAGACTGCTTTGTTCAAAACAATGCAAAAAAGTTATCAGAAACCATAACGAAGTAGCCTGTTGCATGTTTTTTGGAGTAGAATTCTACATATCAAGTATTATATACCATTGAAATAAAATACACAAATCCTAAAGTTAAAAAGCTTCTTGGATGCATTATAGCCTTTTCATTCATAACCCTTTAATAGTCCTTGATTTACGACCATTTTTAATAGCTGTTCAAAGATTGGCTTACAACTGGTCCTCATACTTATGTCTGTTGCAGCATCTCTGCAGTCACGTAATCAAAATTTGAGCACTTGGTAAGGGGCATATATTTATGATAACTCTGCAGTATCCCAGAGTCATAGGATCATTATTTGTCACCTTCCCATGGGGTTTCTGACAAGCCAAGTCAGTAGGAGAAGCTGGATTCACTTTATGACCATGTGATTCGCTTAGCAACTGCAACATAAAAAGGTGCCACTTACTTTACAACTGTATTTCTTAGCAAGGAAAGTTCTGGTTGCCATTGTGATTGCAAATTGAGAACTATTTGTACAGAAGTCCATACAACGGCTATCAGAATGGAACTCACTAATGAATTCTATATATTCCGAATCTCTTCTTTATTGCCGTACAAGCTTCAATATGAATCTCAGTATCCATTCTGTGTTTCCCTGAAAATATATGAAATTACGTAGTAAGCAATAAAACTTAATTTGGATCCTTGTCAAGATTTTATTATTTCTATAAATGATTGGAGGATTGATGGGCTACTTAGCCTGAAACCGAAATCTACAGTAATATCCAAGAATACATTAAATGGGCAGCAGAAGCAAAAATTACTTTTTTCATACCTACTTTTTAATTTTGCTGAATTTCCTTTATTACAACCGTCTTTCAGTTACTTGGCACTGTGATGTATTTAGTCTATCTGTGTCATTTTTCCTCTTTCTTTAGCCAAAATCTCAAATGCAAATTTAAAGTGTATTTAAATATATTGTATTGTCAATGTCGAATGTTCTTATTAATAGTAAGTTTCTTTTAAAAAGTTAGGGATTGTTGTGAATATTAATTTTATCTATAAATATTTATATTTATTGCTGTCAGTACTTATAATTCATTCTAGAAAACACTGCAAAAATTTTCTTAACATTAACATTTCAGTTTGGTTTTTAGTATTGCAACAACATTTTAATACCATTTTATTATTATTTTCTAATGTTATACAGAACTCTATATAAATTAAGAACCATAGCTTTTCATTCCCTTTTTCATTTCTCCAGGCATTCTTTGTTTCTTCTTTCACAGAGAGATTCAAAAACACTAGAGCTTTACTTTTAATCGTATCAAATTCCTTTTGTAGCATTTTATCAGTACACATGTATTTGAGTAACATAAAGGCGAATAAGGTGCCAGTGGAATGATGGAACTTAAATCAGTGACAGCTTATATATTACAACTCTGAAAAGTCTAATAAAAAGTAGGCCACTGGAGAAGTGAAAGGCCAGTAGGCAGAAACTCAAATAACTAACTGAAAAGGGAATTTTGATGAATCCTTATGAGCTGCATGATAAAGACAGACTGTTACTAATACAATATTAAAATACAATTCTAATTTTATTAAGCTTGCTTTCCTTGTATATGGAGGAAAGGTTTTTATTAAAGTACCTTGAACGAATGATAAAAAGAAAAACTCCAGAAAACTTCTATTATTAGCCCTTGGAGGCCACATCAAAAGACACAGTATTCTTTTTTATTTTGGTAATTTTTGTTTTAGTCTTAATTTTTAATCTGCCATGAGCACCTTTGCAAAGACAGCAGATTCATGCTTACTCTCAAAGCTACTCTATTCCTACCACTTTCACACAACAAAATTATTACTGGGATCACAAAGCTACCAAACAAGTCAATATTTGTTTTAAAAAAAACGAACAAACAAGCAAAAGATAGTTTATGACACGAACAACAAAATTTGTCCATGTCTACTTGCTGGTTTTTCACAGTTCACATTGTTGCAAATTTATGTTCAAAAACCATATGCAGTTCTAGCTCAAACAGTTCATATATAATATCTAGAATTTATTTCCTACATTGTAATTCTGAATAATCATATACAGTATTGAATTATAAAACAATTTGGCTCAATAAAAGTCCTGCACTTCTGGAAAAATTCAGCTCTATGAAAATCAGTATCTAGCTTTAGGTTTCATGTGTTCCAATCTCACACTTTGCAAGAATACAAAACTATGGTTTAATTTGAAAATTAAGTCAAAGCAAATTTTATTTACAAGAATAATTGAAATCTATAAGCATTTCAAACAAAAACTGCAGCAATAATTACTAAAATTTATATTTCTGCATAAATCAACATCAGCTTGAAAGATTAAAGTTTCAACATGTATCTGCAGATGTTTTTAAATATTGCATAAATATTCATTTTATTGTTCAGTTTTCAATGGGTTCCCCAAGTGTTTTATTAGTTAAGTAACATAACATATGACAAAAAATTAATAATGTCAATGCATCTCTGAGGAAAAAACATTATTTCATGTTATTTTAAATAATCTGGTTTGTTTTCTTGCTTTATACTTTCAAACTGATTTCTACTTGCTTTACATTTCAATCTGCTATAGAAATAAGACTAAAAAACTGAAGAATTCAAAGTCCCTGAATTTTGCCCCTGCCTCCTTCAGAATGAGCTTGAAAATAACAACAAGCACAGAAAGTTTTAAGTCAAGAAGAACTCCTGGAGATTTAAAAACATGTCTGTGCAATTTTCTTGGCAATAATACAGAAGTTGTTTGCCATTACCTTCTTCTGGGCTATTTGTTCTTTTCCCATTCTAGTTTCCAGTTCCCTAAAAGAACCTCATCACACATCTTAAGCAGATTTGACCCTGCATATCTTTTGAGCCTACTCAAGATTGGCCAGGTGTTACCTTCTGATATTAATTCTCTACTTTACCTCACTGCCTTTGCCAGTTTATAACATACTAGATATTACATTCTAAATCAGGTCAGAATAGCAAAGCAAGAGATGCCCTGGAATCCTGTAACCTTCACCAAGGATCCATTAATTTTTACCCTTGTAGTTCTGACACTTGTAGTTCTTCAAATAAAAAGGAAAAAAAAATGTCTCTTCCACTATCAAAAAGAAACAGAAAGAGCAGGCAGACTTTTCTTCAAAATTCATTGTCAATTTAGTATTCAAATGGAAAGCTATGTCTTCAACAAAATTTATTTTCCTTAGCGTTTTTTTCATATTTTAATGAGAAAGCTGCTTATGCCTGTAGGTTTTTTCCTCTGATTTGAAAACCATCACTGTTTTCTTTTCCAAATATCTTATTTATAGGCAAGTGGCATGTACAGATGGGCACCCATCAATTTGTTCCAGCTTATCCATTATTTCATACTTAATATTCATGGACATTATTTTCAATTAATTAATTTCCAGGTTTATTGGGAAAAACAATATTGCTTATAGAGATGACTGTCTGAATTCCTAAGATTATTTTGGAACATTTGCTACTTTTGGAAGAAAGGAAAGATGGGTAGGAGAAAACATGATATTTCCAGCACTATATGGTTCCAATTAGTAATTCCATCATCTATACAAATAAAAATGTAATCTGAAAGTTTTCCTTATCGAACTCAATACATTTTGACATTGATATTCAGAGGGAACATTCTGAAAAGTTGAGCATTACTTTTCTAGTATATTTTTCAATGCATCCACCCAAAAAATAATTTCTGCCTTTTATGGGTCAAACCAGTATGAATACAGGTAGTCCTTGAATTACAACAATTCATTTAGTGACTATTTGAAGCTACAAAAGCACTTTAAAAAATGACTTACAGTTGTTTTTCACTCTTGTGACTGTTGCAGCCTCCCCCTGGTCACGTGATCAAAATTCAGACACTTAAAATAATACTAGAATAACACTGCAAGTAGTAGTAAAACATTTCCTAGAAGTTGCATCAATGGTTTACAGTACTATATAACATCAGGTTCCTGGTAGCAATATCTTCAACTTATTTTCCCAGATACTGTAAACAATTTTCCCCTCAATCTGGTGAGACTACATTTAAGTTGTACTACAGTGCTTATAATTCCAAGTTGCCATGGGCAATAAGATATCCAATAAGAATAAGAAGTAAATCAATATAAACAAAATTTTAAAATTTAAAATAAAATTTAGAAGTTAAAATAAACAAAAAAATGGTAAGATCTTCATGAACATAAATCACCAGTTCTGAAGGTGCTGGCAGATGTCATCGTAGAACCACTGTAGCATATCTTTCGAAAATCCTGGAGCCCAGGGGAACTACCAGAAGATTGGGAAAGACATGATGTGTTTCCCATCTTCAAAAAAAGGAAGAAAAAAAATCAGACCCTGGAAACTAAAGACCAATCAGCCTAACATCAATAACTGGGAAGATATTGGAAAAGATAATAAAAAAATAACAAATAAAGTTACAACTAGAAGCCAGCATGGGTTTGTTAAAAACAAATCATGCCAAACCAATCTTATTTCATTGTTTGACCAAGTGACTAAATTAGTGGACCAGTGAAATGCTGTGGACATAGTATACTTAGACTTCAGCAAGGCATTCAACAAAGTAGACCACAATCCTACTTCTTGGAAAGCTAGAAAAAAGTAGAATAGATAGCATCACCATCAACTGGATTTGTAAGTAGCTGACAAACCATACTCGATGAGTAGTCCTTAATGGTGCTATGTCTACATCAGTGGTTCTCAACATTTGTGTGACGGCGACCCCCGTCACACAAACGTTCTGCACATGCACGGCGCTGCATGCATGCGCGGCCCCCCATGCGTGGTGCGCATGCGTGGGGCCGCCCCCATGCATGGCACGCATGCGCAGCGCCGCCCCCTGAGGGGAGAAAATGGTGGATCGCCTTCTTTGGCAACCCCCCAAAAATGGTCGATCGACCCCAAATGGGGTCACGACCCATAGGTTGAGAACCGCTGGTCTACATGGAGGGAAGTAAGCAGTGGGGTACCACAAGGTTCTGTCTTAGGCCCAGTACTGTTCAATATCTTCATAAACAACTTAGATGAGGGAATAGAAGGGGAACTTATCAGATTTGCAGATGATACTAAGCTGGCAGAAATAGCCAACACCCTAGATGATAGGCTCAAGATGCAGATGGATCTTCATAGACTTGAACAATGGGCCCTATCTACAAAATGAAATTCAATGTAGAGAAAAGTAAAGTCTTACACTTAGGCAAGAAAAATCAAAAGTACAGATATAGATTGGGTGAACCCAAGCTTAATAGCTGTAACTGTGAGAGAGATCTTGGAGTCTTAGTGGACAATCAATTAAATATGAGCCAGCAGTGTGTGGCAGCAGCCAAAAGAGCCAATGCAATTCTAAGTTACATTTAACAGTGGCATTCAATCAAAATCATGCAAGGTACTAATACCACTCTATAAGGTGGTAGTAAGACCACACCTACACTACTGTAACCAGTTTTGGTCTCCACAAAAAGATGTTGAGACTCTAGAAAAATTGCAGAGAAGAGCAACAAAGATAATTAGGGGAGTGGAGGCTAAAACATATGAAGAACGGTTACAGGATCTGGGGATGGCTAATCTAGTGAAGAGAAGGACTAGGGGAGATATGATAGCAGTGTTTCAATATTTGAGGGGCTTTCACAGAGAGGAGAGATCAACCTATTTTTCCAAGGCCAGACAAGGAATAACAGATGGAAATTGATCAAGGAGAGATTCAACCTAAAAATAAGGAGCAATTTTCTGACAGTGAGAACCAATGGAACAGCTTGCTTTCAGATATTGTGGGAGTTTCATCATTGGAAGCTTTTAAGAAGAGACTGGACTGCCATCTATCTCCTGCTTGGATGAGAGGTTGGACTAAATTACCTAGAAGGTCCCTTCGAACTCTGTTATTCTATTCTGTTCTAAAATGTTACTCTTACATCATTTGTAATGTGATAACCATAAAACCATGTTTAAAAGTATTTACTGATTCATTACTATCTCTTCTAGAACTCATGACAACTTTAAAAAATATACTAAAACTTCACATAAAATAGCTGTTCTAATTTCCACTTCTCCTTATGAACTAAAATTTTTCCCATTGAAATCTGGCAAGTTAATTATCTAGGATTTATTACTAGATATAAAAGGATGCAGTGCAATAAAAGGTAATTGCAGGAGTCTCTTAGAGTCAATATGTTTAGCACAAAATAGAACTTGTAAAACAATGAGAGTGATAATATGATGATTCTAGTCCGTATATACTAAAATAAATCAAAATCATGTTGTCAAAGTATGGGATTTAATGTTACATTTTTTTGTATTTCATTTGCATTTCATCAATGCTATGCTGCTATTATTGCATATTAATGAGGGATGAAAGTGGCAGGAGTCATATATTTAAAGAAAATAGCAAAAATGGTTAGAATGAATGCTTTGTTTGAAATAGGAAGATGAATGACATACAGATCTGATTATGTTCACACACTTTGCCTGTATTTTTTTTAGTAATTTCATTAAATATTATAAGCACAAAAGCAGAAAGTAATACAAATAATAGAAGAATATAGAGGTGCAGAAGAGAGAGAATCAGGAAAAAGTGAAAGAGGAAAGATAAAAAGAAAAGAAACTATATAAAGAAATGACTTCCCACTTTCATCACAACTATAAACAATTTTAATAACTTACCACCATCTTTTAAGATACAACAGATGATCTCTTACTCTTATATTACATTTATTATCTATAAACAAATCCTTAAAATCTCATATTTTAGGCTGGATCAGCAAAAGTCCATTAAGGATTACTAGAAATAACAATATAATTATTTTAAATTTGGTAAAATAAATCAACTTTGTTTCCCTTCCTTTTATTTCTAACAATCTCAATTTTAATCCAATAATTACTCTCTTGGTGTATGGTTTGTACATCCCTTTTAATTTTAACATCTTTTTTCATGTCATTCTTTTGTAAATCCATTTTTAACTAAGTGTCAATCTTGTCAACTAGAACCTGTTTATCTTTCATAGCATCTTTTAGGTATAGTCTCTCTATAGATGTCACTGTTGACACTATTAAAATTAACTTCTGATCCATATTTTAAAAATATCCTTCAATATGTCCAATGTTACAATGTTTTCCTTCCTTCTATAAGTAGTAAGTTGAATTTATGTTTTCTTCTCCTTTAATTATACTCTTTATTTCTATCTTTCCCTCTAGTGTCCAATTTTAAAGCTCAAGAGAAAGATTCTTCATAATTAATTTCAAAATTATATTTCAGATTTATTTCGATCCTTAGTTAATTTGGAACATTCTAAAATGATTAGACTTCAGCTGTCAAAGGTTTCTAATAGCTGAAAAGCCATTAATAAGTGATTTCTAAAGCTGACTTGCCAGTTCTTCATTCCACCAAAATTGTTGGCACCCTCTTTTTTTTAGGTATTTTATTAATTTTCTAGTTTTACAATCATAAGTACTTAATAAACAATGTGTTGTCTAGGTTCATAAGTAATTCAGAGTTGCATATTAATTTCCTCAATCTAGGTACAATACTACACTATCCAGTGCTTCCTCTCTTCTTCCGGTGATATACATTTTCCATACTGAGCAAATACAATTCTTATTGCTGTTAATACATATACAATTGAATATCAGCATCTATGTTACATTTTTCTAATATTGTATATAATATCAGTAGTGTCAATTTAGAATATCTTTTCTAACCAAAACATATTTCAATTGCTTTTGAACTTAATATCCATTTGTTCAATCAATAACCTGTTTTTCCCATTTTTTTATTTTGATTTCCCATCAGTATTCAAAGTGTGTCTATCACTTATCACCCCTTTATGGATTATTGCCTTGTCGTGGCGAAGGGGCTTGTGTAACTCAATGAAGCTATAAGCTATGCCGTGCAGGGCCACCTAAGATGGACAGGTCATAGCAGAAAGTTCTGACAAAATGTGATCCACTGGAGAAGGAAATGGTGAACCACTCCAGTATCTTTGCTATGAAAACCCCATGGACAGTACTAAAAGGCAAAAAGATATGACATTGGAAGATGAGCCCCTCAGGTCGGAAAGTGTCCAATATGCTATTGGGGAAGAGCAGAGGGCTAGTACTAGTAGCGCCAGAAAGAATGAAGTGACTGGGCCAAAGCCGAAAGGATGCTCAGCTGTGGATATATCTGGTGGTGAAAGGAAAGTCCGATGCTGTAAAGATTTTTTCTCCATAGGAACCTGGAATGTAAGATCCATGAATCAAGGCAAACTAGACGTAGTCAAAAAAGAGATGACAAGACTGAACATCGACATCTTAGGAATCAGCGAACTAAAATGGACAGGAATGGGTTAATTTAACTCAGATGACCATCAGGTATACTACTGTGGGCAAGAATCCCTCAGAAGAAATGGAGTAGCCTTCATAGTCAATAAAAGAATAGGAAAAGCAATACTGGTATACAATCCCCAAAATGACAGAATGATCTCAATTCGAATCCAAGGCAAACCATTCAATATCACAATAATCCAAATCTATGCCCCAACCACTGATGCTGAAGAGGATGAAATTGACCGGTTCTATGAAGCCCTACAGCACCTTATAGAATTAACACCTAAAAATGATGTCCTTATCATCATGGGGGATTGGAATGCTAAGGTAGGAAGCCAAAAGATAACCGGAATAACAGGCAAGTTTGGCCTTGGAGTACAAAATGAAGCAGGGCACAGGCTGATAGAATTTTGTCAAGAGAATACGATGGTCATAACAAACACTCTTTTCCAACAACCCAAGAGACGGCTCTACACATGGACATCACCAGACGGTCAACATAGAAATCATATTGACTATGTGCTCTGCAGCCAAAGATGGAGAAGCTCTATACAGTCAGTAAAAACAAGACCAGGAGCTGACTGTGGCTCAGATCATGAGCTTCTCATTGCAAAATTTAGGCTTAAATTAAAAAAAGTAGGGAAAAGCACTAGGCCACTCAGATATGAACTAAATCATATTCCTAATGAATATACAGTAGAGGTGACAAATAGATTTAAGGAATTAGATCTGATAGACAGAGTGCCTGAAGAACTATGGATTGAAGTTCACAACATTGTACAAGAGGTAGCAACTAAAACCATCCCAAAGAAAAAGAAATGCAAGAAAGCAAAATGGCTGTCTGAGGAAGCTTTGCAAATAGCTGAGGAAAGAAGGGAAGTGAAAGGCAAAGGAGAAAGAGAAATATACACCCAATTGAATGCAGAATTCCAGAGAGCAGCTAGAAGAGATAAGAATGCCTTCTTAAATGAACAGTGCAAAGAAATAGAAGAAAACAACAGAATAGGGAGGACCAGAGATCTCGTCAAGAAAATTGGAGATATAAAGGGAACGTTTCATGCAAAGATGGGCATGATAAAGGACCAAAATGGCAGGGACCTAACAGAGGCAGAAGAGATTAAGAAGAGATGGCAAAACTACACAGAAAAACTATACAAGAATGAGCTTAATGTCCCAGATAACCACAATGAGATGGTCACTGACCTCGAACCAGATATCCTAGAATGTGAAGTGAAATGGGCCTTAGAAAATCTGAGCAACAACAAAGCTAGTGGAAGTGACAGTATTCCAGCTGAGCTATTCAAAATCTTAAAAGACGATGCAGTAAAAGTGCTACACTCAATTTGCCAGCAAATTTGGAAAACTCAACAGTGGCCACAGGATTGGAAAAGGTCAGTTTACATTCCAATTCCAAAGAAAGGCAATGCCACAGAATGTTCAAACTATCGCACCATTGCACTCATTTCACATGCTAGTAAAGTTATGCTTAAAATCCTACAAGCTAGACTCCAGCAGTATGTGGATCGAGAACTACCAGAAGTACAGGCAGGATTTCGAAGAGGCAGAGGAACTAGAGATCAAATTGCCAACATACGCTGGATCATGGAGAAAGCTCGGGAGTTCCAGAAAAACATCTACTTCTGCTTCATTGACTATGCAAAAGCCTTTGATTGTGTGGATCACAACAAATTGTGGCAAGTTCTTAAAGAGATGGGAGTACCAGACCATCTCATTTGTCTCTTGAGAAACCTATATGCGGGTCAAGAAGCAACAGTGAGAACCGAACACAGAACCACTGATTGGTTCAAAATTGGAAAAGGAGTCCGGCACGGCTGTATACTGTCGCCCTGCCTATTTAACTTATATGCAGAGCACATCATGAGAAAGGCAGGGCTAGATGAATCAAAAGTTGGAATTAAGATTGCCGGGAGAACTATCAACAACCTAAGATATGCAGATGATACCACTCTAATGGCAGAAAGTGAAGAGGAACTAAAGAGCCTCTTGATGCGGGTGAAGAAGGAGAGTGCAAAAGTTGGCTTGAAACTCAACATTAAGAAAACCAAAATCATGGCATCCGGCCCTCTCAATTCCTGGCAAATAGAGGGCGAAGAAATGGAGGTAGTGACAGATTTTATTTTTCTGGGCTCCAAGATCACCTCAGATGGGGACTGCAGCCAAGAAATTAAAAGACGCTTGCTCCTGGGGAGGAAAACTATGGCAAATCTAGACAGCATACTAAAAAGCAGAGACATCACCCTGTCAACAAAAGTGCGTATAGTCCAGGCCATGGTTTTCCCAGTTGCAATGTATGGCTGTGAAAGTTGGACCATAAGAAAGGCTGAGCGCCAAAGAATTGAGGCCTTTGAACTATGGTGCTGGAGAAGACTCCTGCGAGTTCCTTGGACTGCAAGGCGTTCAAACCGGTCAGTCCTAGAAGAGATCAACCCCGACTGCTCTTTAGAAGGCCAGATCCTGAAGTTGAAACTCACATATTTTGGCCACCTAATGAGAAGGAAGGACTCACTGGAGAAGGGCCTAATGCTGGGAAAGATTGAGGGCAATAGAAGAAGGGGACAACAGAGAAAGAGATGGCTGGATGGAGTCACTAAAGCAGTAGGTGTGAACTTAAATGGACTCCAGAAAATGGTAAAGGACAGGAAGACCTGGAGGAACATTGTCCATGGGGTCGCGATGGGTCGGACACGACTTCGCAATTAACAACAACAACATCACTTATCATTTTCTTATAATAAATTATATTTGGGAACCAAAGACTTCCCTTGTTCAAACCTGCTTAGCATTTTATATTTCCCTTCTCATACCAAAATATAAAATTCTAGTTATAAATCCTGTCTTTCTAGTTCTAATAACACTTCTGTTTCTAACAATTATCTATTATCTTAGCCATGTTCAAACATCTCTTTAATAGTATAATATCACATATAATTGGGTCAGGATCTCTATTTTTTTCAGCCTCCCTCCTGCTCCAATTTCCCACAATTCTCCTAATAGCTTTATCTTCCATTTGATCAGCTATTCTCCCACAATTTTCCTAACAGCTTTATCTTCCATTCAATCAACTCTTCTTCCTTATCGTCAAGAGTGTTCTGAGATCTTGGCATGTAAATTGTCTTTTCTGTTTCTGATATTATCGCTACATCTTCTAATTCTTTGTTTGTCTGAGTCTGTTTATTAATTCCTTCCTTAAGTCCTCCATCTCAGGATCCGCTTCCTCTAATTTTCCTTTTATTTTCTGGGTTAAGCAAAATTCAAGTTTTTCTGTCCAATGAAAAACATGTCCTTTCTGTCAGAGAGAAAAAAACAATTAAAAGCTGTTCATCAGTCATAGATTTATAATCCAAAGTATTCCATCATCTCAATCCATAATGCATGTTTCTTCTATAGATAAATAGCTCCATGACACAGCTCTAAAAGTCAGCTAGTATTTATATTTGTAGTCCAGGCAGGCCATTTTTAAAATAGTTTATCGTTTCTGCCACACAGATAAGCAGCCCAAGAGGGTTTTTTTTTTCCTTTTCCCCAGCTGCAGTCTGTGAAAGTTTCCAAGGACAACAAAAGTCTTATCTGAGTCTGGGCTTCAATCCAAGTTTTCTTTAAACATAATAAATTGTAGTGCCATGGTTCACCACTAGATGTCATTGATGCCATCTTCCAGCTTTTTAAGTCCAAACTTATATTATAAGCTTTTCAAGTCTCTCTTTTTTAAAAAAAAGCACTTTTAATCCCCAAATTTCCAAGCTATATATATGTATTGATTCCAAATTAATTTTGTAATTTTCTGTTTTCTCCCAAGCAATTACTTCATCGCTTTTCTTTTCCTGAGGGAATGGGGCAGAAATTCCCCTTCCCTGTCTTCTCAGGAAGGATTCTTTGCTTTGGGCGTTTTTTTTCCAGGAAGTCATAAAGAGAGGATAGGGTCTCACCCAGATCCATCCATGTTTCTCCAAAGTTGCTCATTAGTGCTTATTTATATAGGCAGTCTTTCCCTCGCCAGTTTGGAAGCTTTCCTCAGATCAAATGGAAGGGCCGCCACCTCCTGTGATCAATGAGAGTCCCCGTCTTCATCGCCTCTCTGGGGCAACTTTCGACCCTTTTAAGGGTCCCCAGCAAGGTGAAATCCAATGAGGAAGACAGAGCCCCAACTTCCTGCATCCGTTATACCGCGATGTCAAACCAGTAGTCAGCACCCCTTTTTGTGAAGACATTTTCAGTCCACAATTTGTTCCTCTAGATCAGTGGTTCTCAACCTGTGGGTCAAATGAGCATTTGGGGTCGAATGACCATTTCACGGGGGTCATCAAACCATGCTGTCCGCCATTTTTTCCCCTTTTCCCTAGCTGTCCTACTCCCTCTTATTGGCGGCCACACCCACTTGGGGGTCACCACAACATGGGGAACTGTATTATGGGGGCACGGCATTAGAAAGGTTGAGAATCACTGCTCTAGATGTCTTTTTGGTTGTGTTTTAAAGAAATATTTGCTTGGTAGTAGTAGTACTGTCTCTGTTCTATGTCTGAATTCAACTCATGCAGCACATCACCATTTTGTTATGTAAAGCTATTCAGTATAGCTTTACTGTCACCACCTCTGTCATACTTTTTGATTCCATAGCTTCCTAAACAAATAGCTGTATCTGTGCAAGAAATTGTAAGAACAGATCCACACTTTCTTTGCGTCCCATTGCCTATATGGGCCACCTGTAACATATGATGTTATCTTCTCTGCCCTCCTAATGAACCCAATTCCCATGTTCTGTCCTCTTCAAACTGAACTCAAATCTTTCATAGTTATATTGTATCTATGTAGATATTTGGCAACAATATACAAATTGTTTGTTGTTGTTTTCTTTTAGTATTTTTGTTACTTCTCCATTTATCCCACAACCCTGGATTTCATGATAGTTTTGTCTCCCAAGGAAGTCTCACATTTTTCTCTCTAATATTAATGGTGGCAAGTACAGCTTTCCATTAGCTCCTACGGATTTCTGAAAATAGTTTTAGTAAACTTATTACTTTTTGAAAAGTGAAAAATCCAATACTCTACATAACTAAGTTTCCGCCTGTATATTAATGATCAGAATTAAAATTCTCAGCTATCCCTAAAGATAACTTTGTATCTTTTAAACAATTGACTCTATCAAAGCAAATCTTTTTTATTTCTTGGCTGCTATTTAGTTCTTCATCTGTAGCCAACAATTTCATATAATTCTTCTTTTTCTGCTTCTAAGATTACCAAGGCTGAGTTACTAAGATTGCCTATAGCTATGTGCTGGAAAAAAAAAGCACTTCACAAGATATATTGTAAAACCTTAAAAAAAGAAAATATGTAAATAAAATTTGTTTCTTTGCTTATTTCATAGCAGTACCGCAAGACCTATAAATTACAGTGGACAATGTGGCTATTGGATTATAACAATGATGATAATAATCTTTCTTACTGCAGCAATGTACAGCATCTTAAAATGCTGTTGTATTCCAAATTAGACTGTTAATATTTATTTTTAGGGAAATTCACTTTAAGCCTTAATATGGTTGAAAGAAAAGAGGTTAAGGTTTTCCCTCATGTTGCAGTCCAGATTAAGTTTGAATAGTTCTATTCTATGCAATCTCAATCCAGATTCAGCTTGAATAGATCCACTGCAATGCTTTGATCAATCATCCGTTACTTTAAAAGCATAAGCAGTAGCTATATACATCTTTTTCCTTTTTTTCTCCTTTTAAAATAAACTTGGGAGGAATACAATCTATATTTGGCAATGTACATTTGGAAAGGAAAGAAAGACATCATACAGTTCTGAGTGTAGCAGGAAACATGTTTTAGACTCTTTTCTATTTTTGTAGTCTAGATTCATCTTCAGATTACATTATTTGTATTTTTCTTAGAAAATGCAAATAAGCATTATTTATATCATCACCTTTATATTTATTTATATTGTCACCTAAAAGATTTATTCTAACATCAAAATCATGAATCAAACTTTATCAGCCAGATGTCAGAATCCAATTATACTTCATCTCCAGTTATCAATTATAGAAAACCCCATTTCTGCCCTCTCTGGATTCTGCCATAAAGAAAGAGAGGGGGGTGAACAAAGGGGGCTTTATGGCCCTCACTTCCTTTGGTACAACTTCAAAGGGTTTGAATGTGGTTAGCACCAAAAGGCCTTATCATAACAAAGGAGGCTATTTACCTTTCATGTAGTTTATCTGAAGTCTCCATCCAGACGGAAGAAAGGAAAAAAGGGGTGAGATTGTGATGCCTGAAACTGTCACTGGAAGAGGGGGGTGATTGGGTGGGACTACTGGGGAACCCCTTAAAACCTCGAATGGGAGAGCTTGAACCTCAAGTCCTGTCTAGAACGCCTGCAACCATTTTCTCTTAATAAAGGATCCCTGTTGGAAGAATTATTCCAAGAGTTCTGTCTTCTTAAGATGCAAAGTGGGGTGGGTCCTTACACCAATATTGTAATCTGAAGAAAAAGCAGAATTCATAATTTCTCACTGCCAGAATTTACCTATCATGTGCAGAATTTCATTTCTATTATTATTATTATTATTAGTAGTAGTAGTAGTAGTAGTAGTATTAGTATTAGTATTAGAATTAGTATTATTGTTGTTGTTGTTGTTGTTGTTGTAGTTGTTAGTAATAGTAGTAGTATTCCTATGTCACATCATTCCAGACTGGCAGCTCTTGTAGTCCCATATAGCTTCCTTTTTCAATTCTTTGTAGTTCTCCAAATTTATGTAACACTTTCTTTTTTAGATTGCCTGTTGTGCTGACTTTGTAAAGTACCTTGTCAGACAGGAATGCAAATGTCATATTTTAAATTGAATGTATTTATATATTTTTTTTTCTTTCCTTCTTTGCATACTACTTCTGTGTGACTTAAGTATTTTGGCCAGGTTAAAACATGCTTAGATTCATCTATTGCCATGGAGCTTATGCTATCTGCACATTATTTTTTCTAAAGTAAGAATTTTGTAAAACTGCTAGCTGATTGACAAATATTTCTTTATCAAGATCAAATTTGGTGAGCAAATATAGAGGCTGCCAAGTATGATCAGTTATAGTTTTATTACTTAAAAACATGGCTACTATGGTTTTTGTCTTGGTTATTTCAGGTTCTAGAAGAAATCTATTCTGGTGTATGTTTGTGTGTGTGGTGATTTTAAGGGGAGGTGTTGAATATTTAAATATAACAGATCAAAAGATAACATACCTATGCAATGTAGCTTCAGTGGTGCATATGCTGTTGGAAGAAAATTTGATCAATTGAAAGAAAAGATACCAACTTTTAAGGCAGGACTTAAAAAAAAAGATAGGGATAGAAGAAAGCAGAAGGATTTCAAAATAACTGTCTTTAATTATTAGGTATAAGTGATAGTAGGAAGGAACTCCAATAGGGGCTGACAAGGTTTTTTTATAATGCTTTAATACTAATAAAGATCGTTCTTCAATTTCCAGTTGTTCCTGTTTCTTAACTGGCCTATTTCAAAGGGTAGACAGCAGACATTATTATAAATGTATTTAAGCCAAAGGGGCCTTTTCAATAGATGTATTTCCTTCCATCTCTTTCTTCATGGATTCATACCTTCTGCTTAAACTGGACATGGAAATCATTCCTGGGGGATCTTTACCTAACTTCAGCTGATCCATCAATTATGTCACTATCCTGCCATAACCTGAGTAACTAATATCTTCATCACCAATGTATTTCAGAAGGAGATTGACTTTGAAGAAGATCTGGAAGCTGTAGATGTGTATGTATATATATATATATATATATATATATATATATATATATATATATATATATATATATATATATATATATATTACCTTGAATGAACACCCTGTCAGCCCAGATATGGGAGAAAGAAATCTTCTTTCTTTTCTTTTCTTTTGCCTGTATCAGCTCAATCTAGAGCCATCCACAAGCAGCAGTCACTAACTGCGACATCATTTTACATTTTTAGGTTTTTAGGTTTTGCTAACAAAGAATAAAGAGAGAATGGTATAGCTATTTCGGTTTCCTTTAACCCTCATCAGCCAAACTTACTCTTCTGAGATTCGAACCTGGGCTATCTGCATGTTAGGCAGATGTTATAACCTCTAAGCCACGGGTTCTCTCCCACTTTGTTAGCTACCAGGAGAGAGACAGGGGGAGGAGATTTTTTCTCCTGGTAGCTAACAAAGTGGGAGAGAACCCGTGGCTTAGAGGTTATAACATCTGCCTAACATGCAGATAGCCCAGGTTCGAATCTCAGAAGAGTAAGTTTGGCTGAAGAGAGTTAAAGGAACTCGAAATAGCTATACCATTCTCTCTTTATTCTTTGTTAGCAACCTAAAAAAATATATATATATATATATATATATATATATATATATATATATATATATATATATATATATATATATATATATATATGTTTTCTGAGGTTTTCGCGGGTATTTGTATATAGGTCTTTGGTTGTTCGGGTTTTCTCCCGCGTAAAATTGGAAGTGTCTTGGCAACGTTTCGACGAAGTCACATTCGTCATCTTCAGGCTGGTGTTTTTAGCTTCTTGCTTTGAGCAGCAATGTGTGGTTTAGCTGTTTCTTCCTTTTAACTGCCAGTGAGGGTATGAACTGATTGGATGGGAGCTTGGCTGTGTTCTGATTGGGTGGAGGTGTGTTCTGAATGGTTAGGGGCTTGGCTGTGCTCTGATTGGCTGGGGGAGTGTTCTGTTTGGTTGTGCTCAGGTTAGTCTGAGTTGCAGAGGGGTTTAAGATTTTGGGGTTAGGGAGTCGTTTGTCAATAAGGGCAGGTTTCCAAATGGCTGGTAGGCGGGAGGTATCATCTCGCTTGTTCATGCTGTGTGGGCGTTTTTCTATCTCGATGGCTTCTCTGATTATTCTGTTATTAAAATGTTCACATTTGGCAATGGTTCTGGTATTTTTAAAGTCAATTTCGTGTCCTGTGGCTTTAAGGTGTTGGACCAGGGAAGATGTTGGTTCCTCTTTTTTGACTGAGTTCTTATGTTCTTCAATGCGTGCACATACATCGGACAAACCAACAGAAGAATAAGTGCACGCATTGAAGAACATAAGAACTCAGTCAAAAAAGAGGAACCAACATCTTCCCTGGTCCAACACCTTAAAGCCACAGGACATGAAATTGACTTTAAAAATACCAGAACCATTGCCAAAAGTGAACATTTTAATAACAGAATAATCAGAGAAGCCATCGAGATAGAAAAACGCCCACACAGCATGAACAAGCGAGATGATACCTCCCGCCTACCAGCCATTTGGAAACCTGCCCTTATTGACAAACGACTCCCTAACCCCAAAATCTTAAACCCCTCTGCAACTCAGACTAACCTGAGCACAACCAAACAGAACACTCCCCCAGCCAATCAGAGCACAGCCAAGCCCCTAACCATTCAGAACACACCTCCACCCAATCAGAACACAGCCAAGCTCCCACCCAATCAGTTCATACCCTCACTGGCAGTTAAAAGGAAGAAACAGCTAAACCACACATTGCTGCTCAAAGCAAGAAGCTAAAAACACCAGCCTGAAGATGACGAATGTGACTTCGTCGAAACGTTGCCAAGACACTTCCAATTTTACGCGGGAGAAAACCCGAACAACCAAAGACCTATATATATATATATATATATATATATATATATATATATATATATATATATGTAGGTCTTTGGTTGTTCGGGTTTTCTCCCACGTAAAATTGGAAGTGTCTTGGCGACGTTTCGACGAAGTCCCATTCGTCATCTTCAGGCTGGTGCTTTCAGCTTCGTGCCTCGAGCAGCAGTGTGTGGTCTTGGCTGTTTCTTCCTTTTAACTGCCAGTGGAGGTATGAACTGATTGGGTGGGAGCTTGGCTGTGTTCTGATTGGGTGGAGGTGTGTTCTGATTGGTTAGGGGCTTGGCTGTGCTCTGATTGGCTGGGGGGTTGGCTGTGCTCTGATTGGCTGTGCTCTGGGAGTGTTCTGTTTGGTTGTGCTCAGGTTAGTCTGAGTTGCAGAGGGATTCAAGATTTTGGGCTGCCCTGCCATTCCTTGGCTTCGTGTTCGTGGTCGTGCTTCCTCTTCATGGAGGGTGTCAGTTTGCTTCATGTATGGATTGGGGGGTTTAAAGTGGCTAATGATGCAGCTGTGGTCTGGCTTCTGGTTTGTGGTCGTGCCTCATAGTCAGTGTGGCTTTGGGTTTGTTTTTTGCATGGATGTTTGGTGGTGACATCCTGTGTGGTTTTTGTGAGTGTGGGTCTGGTATCATTTTTTGTGTCAGAAAACAAATATATATATATATATATATATATATATATATATATATATATATATATATATATTTTCTGAGGTTTTCGTGGGTATTTGTATATAGGTCTTTGGTTGTTCGGGTTTTCTCCCACGTAAAATTGGAAGTGTCTTGGTGACATTTCGACGAAGTCCCATTCGTCATCTTCAGGCTGGTGTTTTCAGCTTCGTGCTTTGAGCAGCAATGTGTGGTCTTAGCTGTTTCTTCCTTTTAACTGCCAGTGGGGGTATGAACTGATTGGGTGGGAGCTTGGCTGTGTTCTGATTGGGTGGAGGTGTGTTCTGAATGGTTAGGGGCTTGGCTGTGCTCTGATTGGCTGGGGGAGTGTTCTGTTTGGTTGTGCTCAGGTTAGTCTGAGTTGCAGAGGGGTTTAAGATTTTGGGCTGCCTTGCTATTTTCTGGCTTCGCGTTCGTGGTCGTGCCTCCTCTTCATGGAGGGTGTCAGTTTGCTTCATGTATGGATTGGAGGGGTTTAAAGTGGCTAATGATGACCACAAACCAGAAGCCAGACCACAGCTGCATCATTAGCCACTTTAAACCCCTACAATCCATACATGAAGCAAACTGACACCCTCCATGAAGAGGAGGCACGACCACGAACGTGAAGCCAGAAAATAGCAAGGCAGCCCAAAATCTTAAACCCTCTGCAACTCAGACTAACCTGAGCACAACCAAACAGAACACTCCCCCAGCCAATCAGAGCACAGCCAAGCCCCTAACCATTCAGAACACACCTCCACCCAATCAGAACACAGCCAAGCTCCCACCCAATCAGTTCATACCCCCACTGGCAGTTAAAAGGAAGAAACAGCTAAGACCACACATTGCTGCTCAAAGCACAAAGCTGAAAACACCAGCCTGAAGATGACGAATGGGACTTCGTCGAAACGTCGCCAAGACACTTCCAATTTTACGCGGGAGAAAACCCGAACAACCAAAGACCTACATACAAATACCCGCGAAAACCTCAGAAAACAAATATCGAACCTCTACGGGGAGGAAATCCACCATCTGACCAGGACCTATGAAAAACTTGAAGTCCAAAGAGCTTCCATTTTATGCGACCTCGCATTCCTACGCAACTGCCGAGATCAAAATCTAATCCCCACATGTTTCCAACTGAAATTCCACTCCAACTCTGCAGCCACCAAACGGATCCTGAAAAGAACAGAATTGGCCCTAATCAGAAATGAACTTCACACAAAAAGATTCCTCCTAGACCGAATTAACAAAGATCTCCTCACACTCCACCTCAAACTCAGCAACAAGATCCACCCCGCACTTTGGGACAAATCCAAACAACTCGCCGTCTGGAGAGCCGAAACACAGACCACCCTCAAGACAGATACACACACCAACAAACTCCGAAGACTACAAGAACACCAGAAACAAACCCCTCCTCCCTCACAGCCACACATGAAACAAACAGTGCATAACATCTCAGATAGGATCCTCACCAAAGCCGAAACCAATGTCCTTTCCAAAGGATTCAACTTTGCAGTCGCTCCCAAACACATCCCCACTGAAACCATTATATGTGGAGTTGAAACCAGCCTGACCAAAATCAACCCCGACGACGCTAACAGAATCAGACTCGAAATCACCAACATCCTCTGCACCAGCAAGCCACCCAAAAGCAACTTACCCAAAGAGGAACAGACAGCACTACGTAACCTGAAAGAAGACACCAGCATAATAATCCTACCAGCAGACAAGGGCAACGCCACGGTGGTTATGAACACATCTGACTACCAAACCAAATTAACCAACCTACTCCAAGACTCCACATACAAACCCCTAAATACAGATCCCACCACCTACCTGGAAAAAACCACCAGATCCAAAATAAAAGCCTCCCCCATTAGCGAAGAGATCCAGCAAAGAATCATTCCCAGAGAGAAATCATCCAGATGCCCCAAACTCTATGGTCTCCCCAAGATACACAAAGAAGGAACCCCACTCAGACCTATAGTCAGCTCCATAGGCTCACCTCTACAAAACCTAGCCAAATTTCTCGCCAAACAACTACAGCCCTATGCAGAATCCATCACCTCACACGTAAAAAACTCATTCCAGTTTATAGAGATCATAAAGAAACAAAACTTACAGCCCAGCGACCTACTAGTGAGCTTCGATGTCATATCCCTCTTCACCCAAGTGCCTATCAAAGAAGCCTTGACAGCTATTCCAAAACAAATATAACCCCCCCAAACACATCTTAGATCTGACCAACCACTGCCTATCCAACACATACTTCATCTATAATGGACAAAAATACAAACAAACAGAAGGAGCACCCATGGGATCACCCCTCTCACCTGTCATTGCCAACCTCTACATGGAACACTTTGAAACCCAAGCTCTAGAAAAATTGGATCACAAACCCAAACTCTGGCTCAGATATGTAAACGACACCTTCATAATCTGGCCACATGGGAAAGAAAAACTGGACAACTTCCTCACACACCTCAACAGCCTATACCCCAAAATACAGTTCACCATGGAAACAGAAGCTAACAACCAACTTCCCTTCCTGGATGTCTTAGTCTACAAGAAATCCAATGGCTCCCTAGGACACACCATCTACCAGAAGAAAACACACACAAACCGCTATCTGCACGCTCTCTCACACCACCACCCAGCACAGATCAACTCTGTAGCCAAGACACTCATCTCCAGAACAAAACGCTTAGCTGACGAACAACACCTAAAACCCGAACTACACACTCTCACCAATGTACTAACATCCAATGGATTCCATAGAAATAAGATTACAAACCTAATCCAAAAAGAAACCCCCACTAAAATCCAAGACAAAGAACAAGAAAACGGCAAAGCCCTCCTCCCATACATAAAAGGCACCACAGACAGAATCAGTAAGATCCTCCATAAACACAACATCAAAACAGCATTCTGCACAAACAGAAAAATATCCACCATCCTTAGAAACCCCAAAGATAAAATTGAATTAGAAAATCAAGGAGTATACGAAATCCCATGCACCACTTGTCCCACCACATACATTGGACAAACCAACAGAAGAATAAGTGCACGCATTGAAGAACATAAGAACTCAGTCAAAAAAGAGGAACCAACATCTTCCCTGGTCCAACACCTTAAAGCCACAGGACATGAAATTGACTTTAAAAATACCAGAACCATTGCCAAAAGTGAACATTTTAATAACAGAATAATCAGAGAAGCCATCGAGATAGAAAAACGCCCACACAGCATGAACAAGCGAGATGATACCTCCCGCCTACCAGCCATTTGGAAACCCGCCCTTATTGACAAACGACTCCCTAACACAAAAAATGATACCAGACCCACACTCACAAAAACCACACAGGATGTCACCACCACACATCCACGCAAAAAACAAACCCAAAGCCACACCGATGACGAGGCACGACCACAAACCAGAAGCCAGACCACAGCTGCATCATTAGCCACTTTAAACCCCTCCAATCCATACATGAAGCAAACTGACACCCTCCATGAAGAGGAGGCACGACCACGAACGCGAAGCCAAAAAATAGCAAGGCAGCCCAAAATCTTAAACCCCTCTGCAACTCAGACTAACCTGAGCACAACCAAACAGAACACTCCCCCAGCCAATCAGAGCACAGCCAAGCCCCTAACCATTCAGAACACACCTCCACCCAATCAGAACACAGCCAAGCTCCCACCCAATCAGTTCATACCCCCACTGGCAGTTAAAAGGAAGAAACAGCTAAGACCACACATTGCTGCTCGAAGCACGAAGCTGAAAGCACCAGCCTGAAGATGACGAATGGGACTTCGTCGAAACGTCGCCAAGACACTTCCAATTTTACGCGGGAGAAAACCCGAACAACCAAAGACCATATATATATATATATATATATATATATATATATATATATATATATATATAGTCTTTGGTTGTTCGGGTTTTCTCCCGCGTAAAATTGGAAGTGTCTTGGCGACGTTTCGACGAAGTCCCATTCGTCATCTTCAGGCTGGTGTTTTCAGCTTCGTGCTTTGAGCAGCAAAGCACGAAGCTGAAAACACCAGCCTGAAGATGACGAATGGGACTTCGTCGAAACGTCGCCAAGACACTTCCAATTTTACGCGGGAGAAAACCCGAACAACCAAAGACCTACATACAAATACCCGCGAAAACCTCAGAAAACATATATATATATATATATATATATATATTATATATATATATATATATATATATATATGAATAAAAGAATAAAATACGATCACCGGGAGGGTTGAAGTAAGAATACTTTACTAAAAATATACTTATACTAAAATGTTGCCAAGCTTTCGCTGGGGGAACTCCCCAGCATCGTCAGGGCTAAAAGGCCATTACAATAAAGGTGGTTTAAGTAGGTTCAAGTAACGTTTGCGTACGGCTCCTAGACCATGTTACTGGCCCTGATTGGCCAGCTGATAACCAAGATGTGTCTATAACGTTATGTTCTTTTCTTCGGATGCCCTTCCCTATCCCTCCACTATTGGTCTTTGGAGGCGTTAGTAACCTTGCATCCCCTCCTCTTCCGATAATACCAACGCCTGCCGTACCGGGGGGAGGATTCAATCTGATGTTTTCTTGTGTCTTATGATAGGGATAGAGTTCCACTAACTGTGGGTTAATATCCCTTCCCAATTGTATACCTCTCTCCTCCTTTGTCGTGTCAACAGCTCTTATCTGAGTATGGTATGCCTCAGCAATCATGTCTTTATTCCCCACCCCAGTCCTCCTTACATCCGTTCCCTCCCGTTGTTTGGCACTCAAACCGCTCTCATTACTCCTCCCCTTACTGATCGAGCGGGTTGTCATTCTATGCTTTCTCTCCCCTCTCCATATGGGATGCTCCTCCTCGTTACTATGGGCAACTGCACACTCCGAGATTTTAACAAGTCTTTTAGGTGTTCCGGCTCCACTGGTATCGTTTCCTCCCTCCTCGGGGGGTGTGAGCCTCACATGGGGTTGTTGGGCGTTGTGTAGATCATCCATATCGGGCGCCCCCTCCCTTTCTTTCTCTGTGCGCGGGGAGTCCGTAGCCTCTATTCCAGTGTCCACATGTTGGGGTGGGAGACTCTCTTGCTGCACGATCCGGCGCCGGTCACCTGGCAAGGGGGTGTTGATGGTATAGTTATTTACGTCCGTATGCAGGCGTTCCTGGCGGTGGGGGGATGCGGCTTCTTGTCCATAACGCCGCAAGTGTTGGTATGATCGCTTGCGATGTAATGAGTGGTAATTTGAGTCCCATTTCCACAGTGCTTGTTGCGCTGGATGCAAGTCAATGCGACGATTAATTGAGCTTTCATTTGAGAACCAGGCCTTTTTCAGTAGCCGGCCTCCCTTTGTGGCATCACTAGCTACGATACAGGTATTAGCAAAGTCAAATCGGTGGTCCTCTTGCGCCATATGCATCCAAAGTTGTGAATGTGCTTGCCCCGTTTTATAGCCAATTGGTGTTCATGGAGACGAGTCTTCAGGCGTTTGGCTGTTTCCCCCACATAGTTATATGAGTAATAATATTAAAAATATGAACCCTGGGTATGTTCATGTTTAAAATAATAAAATGAGCACCAAGGTAGTTAAAACTATAAAAGTTTAGTTTAAAAATGCCAAGCTTTCGCCATCACCTGCCGACATCATCAGGGCTTAAAATGCTAGAGAGTGAGAGAGTCTCTTATAAGCAAGCCAGAGTCTGCGCCCGGCTCCTTGATCTCATTATCGGACCTAATTGGATAGATTGTACTCCGGTGATCTGTTTCTTCCTGCACCCCTTATCTACGTGTGTGTCCTCATTTGCCTTCTTTTCCTTGGATTCTAGAGTGGGTGGGGCAACCTCCCTATCCTCCTGGTTGTCCCCATCCTTTGATCCATTCTCTCCCTCAAGTTTGTGTGGTGGTTTGCATTTCCCCTTCCTCTTTTTTCCCCAATCCACATCCACACAGCTATTCTCTCTACAAGTGCTTTCCCTTTCTTCCCTAATGCCTTCCCCTCGCGCCCAGTTGTTACTGAGATGGTCATGTGTGACATTCTGGGCTGACTGGGTTACAGCAGTAAATTGGGGTAGTTCGATGAGCTGTTTATCCATATGGTAAGCCTCGTAAGTATGGCCATGCACAGTCATTATGCTCCTCCCCCCTTTTTTTTCATCTTCTGCATCCTTTCTCCACACGCTACAATCGGAGTCATCAGTACGGGGGGAGGTGAGAGTATGATCTCCTCGAGCATCGCAACGTTCCTCTTCTACTCTCCTCCTCCCTCCGGTGCTTCTCGTTCTTACATGCATGTGGTACAGGTCTTTAGAGTCAATGGGTGCTGCCGACACGAGGTGCGGCAAGACGATTTCCCAAGCCCCACCCCCCCACGTGTTCTTCCGTCCGGGTTCACTCTTCTCCCTACTCCTCAGGATATCTATCCACCTGTCATTACACTCAGCGCCGTCCCATACTCCATGTGCTCCCGATTCGGTTGGTATTGCTGGTCGGGGGGAGTCGTCCCATCCTCCTCGGATCGGTCGCCTTCTTTCTCTCAAGTTGTAGGTGGGGTGTCAATCTTAATAACCTCCTCCCATCTCCATCTGCAGTGTTTTCCTGTGCACCAATTGGGATATCCCCAGTGTTCATAATATAGGAATTCTGGGCTTTGATTTTCGCCGCCCCCCTAGTCTTTTGGAAGCGCGTCAGTACCGTGGGGATGGTGGGGGTTTTTTGGATGTTGCTCCTCCTCCTCTAGATTACCCACAACTTGTCGGGGGATTGGCATATCTTCCTTGATTTTTCTACTAAGCCTGCCATCGAGCCGTTGGTAACGGGATGGGCAATTGGCCGCACTCCATGATCTTAATGCCAAATGTGCCGAGCAGAGGTCAATATGCCGGTTAATGAAGTCACTATTGGAGAGCCATGCTTCTTTAAGCAACTGGCCCCCCTTTGTATTGTCACTTGCCAAGACTCATACCTCGTTAAAATTAAAGCGGTGGCCAAATTCCGCCATATGTACCCATATCTGGGAGTGCTGCTCGCCCCTTTTCACTGCCAGTTTGTGTTCATGGACCCTGGTCTTCACTCGTTTGGAAGTCTCCCCAACATAGTTGCATGGGCAGTCCATACAAATGAGGTACAGCAGATCCTGGGCAGCAGTGGGCTGTGAGGGCAATCATGCCATTTGCCAAGGCTTGCACACCTTGAGGAATGGCACAAGGTGGCCTTTATGAATGTCACTGGGTAGTTGAATTTGAGGCCTCGGTCCAGCCATGTTGCTGCTGCCAAGTGTTACTGTTGAGGATGGTCTAGATGGCAGGTGAGGAAATAGAGAATTTTTTCTGCTTTATTGGGGGAGGGGGGACATGACATGCCATCAGAGTTAGACATTGTCAGAATTATTGACACTCCAACCCCCAAAACGTATGCTATCATTGATCTACTCCAATCATTCCACTTGTGAAATTCATAGGGTATGAGTGAGACAATAGGCTTTCTCTGTAATTGCCCCACTTTAAGAAATACTTTCATCCAGAAGTACATATAGTTCCTATATTTTCAGTCACAAATGACTAATGGGGTCTATTTTGCTCTTCATCTGTTTTGATTTTTAGTTTTGATATTGATTTGGATTTAATTATTTATTATTATGTCGTTTTTTTCTTTGTTTGATTTTGTATGTTACCAAGAGGTCTTTAGGATTGGATAGTTATAAGTACTGTAAAAAGTAATAAAATAAAACTCTATTCATAGCATTCATAAGTTGATTGATTGATTGATTGAGATTGATTGATTGATTGATATAGTCAATCTCAAATATATGGCTTACCACATTAAAATAACAAAACCCTAAAATTTATACCAGCTGAAAATGAATAAACCACAATCAACAGTCAACAAAACCAGTAAATCTATAAATATTTTTCTGAGCAACGTGAATATAGTTTGAACAGTTAGAACAGATATGTCAAACCTGCGACGTCATGTGATGTCGCGCGACATATTGGAAATTTATCCTCATTGCTGGCAATGAGGTGGGCGCAGTTTCATCATGACGCATCTGGCCTGCAGGCTGGCAGTTTGACACCCCTGGTTTAGAGTAAAATAATGTTACAATAATACATTCTCTTTGGCTATTTTCAATTTTTAAAACTGAATAGAGCATATTTTAAACTTGCACAGGTCAAGCTTCAGCAAGAACTAATCAAATGTATACATTTATTTCACCCTTGATCTTATTCTTATATTCAATAATCTCCCTAATTTTAAACAACACTGCATTCTTCTCTTACATTTGTGCAAATTAATGGATGGGCTTAACTAGAATCCTTTTAAAAACATTTTATTGAGCTTTTTAATGTACTTCTTGAATTCATTATGCAGCACTAAGTCCCAGGCTATTCTATGCTGAGAAAAAGCTGGATGAAGAGATCATATAGTATAGGGACAGTGTTATAAAACCCTTTTTTGTAGAAATTTGTTTTTATTTTAAATCAATTGAAGCATGGTAATAGTTTTTGTATCTTGTACCAATAAACCATATAAGAGTTCTATTATTCCTTAATATATTCTGACAAGACATGTGTTTTATAGTTGAGATCTTCTAAATATATTTAACTGTAACAGTTTGAGATGAAAAGTTTATTCCTTTATTTGTTTATTAAATTTATATATTTACTTGAAGTTATTGAAATTTGCTGTGTGTGCTCTTGTGTAAAACAAATTGTACATATCTGATGAAAAACTCTGAGAAACATTTAATAATTATTCAAAAATTACCCAGAAGATACAGTTATTTTAGATATGGCTCAGTTATTTTAGATATGGTTAACAGAAGGCTAACAGAATGCTAAATAGATTGAATATTAGGTGTGAATTTGCTAAAATTTTGTATGCCAAATTTATAACAAGTTATGAATGAGATTATTGTACTTACTGTTTGGAGAATGTCATTTAATAAAGAAGCATTTCACAATTGAAAATGCTTATGTAGTTGGTCCAAAATATATCTGTTACTATAAACTTGAGTTGCCATTCATATATAAATATCTGGGAAATTTCATCAGATGTTTGCAATAGTCTGCTTTTAACAAAGAATCAAATAAAAAGTGTTGCATAGTCTGCTGTAGTTACAATTTCAGATGATTACAATGGATTATAACAATAAATGGGAATATAATTCCATAATGAGGATAATGAATTTGTGAAAACCCACCCCAAAAGAAGCAAATGAACCTCATTTTCTTATAAATTATAAATTATATCCCAGTTTGAGAACAGAATCACATTCCAATGCTGGCTTTAAGGAACAAATATACTTGTGCTAATATGAATAAAGTTCCTAAAAATAAACCATATAAGAACCACATAAATAATATGAAATGCCATATTCTTCATAAATTATCTAACAAAAATCTGCTGTACTTTTAAAATATCATTACATATCTGCCACTAGAGCTTACAGCAACTGCACTTTAAAACATGAATGAAAACAATCATGTAAAATAATAGTTAGTTGGCCTTTTAAGACCTCCATATTTTAAAAACTCTTAAATTCCCATCAATGGTATGCTCTCTTTGTTTAGTTAGTTTATTATTATAATATCACTTGTATTTCCACCAGGAGATACTTGTATAAAGCCATGTAAACAACAAGGGAAATTACACCTGGATTAGTTGCTTCTAGATCTACATTAAGAGGTACTTCAAGACACTGATTAAAGGGTACCATTTCTTCAGAGAAATTAAATTGGATTTAGAGTGTACTTATGTTTCAAGAACTATTGTGATAACACATCTTAGCAAATAAATGGGCCACAAAACCTGCAAAGTATTAACACCATCAAAGCATATTCACTTTATCTCCTATAACATATATGCTATATGATTTGCATTTTTATTTATCAATAGATATTGTCAGAATCTAATTATATTTCATTTCTAGTTATCTACTATGGAAAAACCCCATTTCTCCTCTCTCTGGATTCTGTCATACTACGAAGGGGAAGGGGGATGAGCAGGGGGGTTTTATGGCTCTCACTTCCTTCATTAAACTTCAAAAGGACTTGATGTTGATTCTCACCAAGAGGATTGACCATAACAATATGGCCATCGCCTTTCATCTACTCGCACTCTGAAGTCTGCCTTTTGCCGGCAGTAAGGAAAAAGGGGGGGAACAATGCAGCACCTGGGGTCTCAAAAAAGAGAGGATGAGGATCGTCGCCCGGAAGAATTGTGGGGTGGGGGGCTGCTTGGGAACACTTAAAACATTGAAGGATGGGAGAGAATTCCTCAGATCCTATCTAGAATGCCTGCAATCATTTTCTCTTAATAAATATGCCTATTGGAAGAGATATTCCAAGAGTTCTGTCTTCTTAAGATGTAAAGTGAGGTGGGTCCTTACATTAGACAGGATCTGCAAAATTAGTCCACCTGGAAGGGAGAACCTTGCCAGGGGACTTTGCAAAAATTACCATGTTAGACAACGGAGCAGGGAAGGGAGAAAACCTCCCGAGAGGGAGCTGCTGCCCCGACTGAAAATCTGCCAGATGTTGGGATCTGAGAGCTCAGATTCCTCAGGTGGTGGAGACACATAACCACAAACTTCGGTGGTCAATGAGCATTGGAAAGAAAGGCGAGTGGGAAAAGAAATCAAGAAAGGTGGCCCTGAGATGGGGGGGCCAACCAATCAGA
This sequence comes from Crotalus tigris, assembly GCF_016545835.1. Lineage (NCBI taxonomy): Eukaryota > Metazoa > Chordata > Lepidosauria > Squamata > Viperidae > Crotalus > Crotalus tigris. The sequence continues at coordinate 383,333 of NW_024096925.1, forward strand.
ATGGAAGCAGGAGATGGGGAAATCCCTGTACGCAAGCGAAGAGGAAGAGAGCTGGGCACCGCACTTGAGCTGGATCCTAGAGAAAGCTATCGACTTGATGAAGATAACCCTCAGCTCCCTAGGAGAGGGGAATTATGAGCCCTATGGCTGTACCAGCTGATCCACTGATCCAGTAGTCCCCACTCCCCGCCAACCCACAGATGGTCATTTGGATGGAAGACAATACCACTAACAACGAAGGCACCAATCCATTCAAAGTTTCCCACCACTGGACGTGAGATTCAAGGGGGAGCTGAAACACTTGAAGTTTTTCCTAACCCAAGTCCTCAGCTACATGGAGGAATACGGGAGGCACATCCCCAGTGAAAAAGCCCATATCTGGATCGTGCAATCTGCTCTGGATGGGCTGGCTGCAGATTGGGTGGTGAACTTGCACGACTCCAATGCCCCAGAGCTCAAGTACTTCAACAGTTTCATGTCCTCTCTGAGAAGGCGATTTGAGGACCCCCTGGCTGATCACAAAGCCTGCAAAAGGATAAAAATGATGAGGCAAGGCAAATGCCTGGTAGCTGAATATACGCAAGAATTCCGGGCCATTGCCAGCAAACTGAACTGGCTGGAAGACATCCTCCTTAGCCATTTCAAAGATGGACTAAACTACAACCTATATGATGCTTGCCTGCCCCGAGGGGACCCACACCAACTTGAGGAATGGTACGTCCTGGAAGAGGAAGCAGAGATCGACCTACTCAAGAGGCACCACCGAGGAAAACAATGGAGCCGCTCCCCGCCTGAGTTGACACACGGACCAGTGAAACCATTGGCTATAGCCAAGAAGCAAATGGGGTGTTTCAAGTGCAGGAGAGAAGGGCATCAGCCTGTAGAATGCCGCTCGAAAGCCCCTCAGCACAACCCAGACAGATCACCAGCCAGCAAATCCGGGAAGTCTCCAGCTAAGCCTATAGACTTAAAACCCCAAGGGGAGCTATCAAAATTAAGTACAGAAAAAGCATCCATGGGAGAGGGAAAGGGGCTACCAGAAATACCAGAGGAATATAGAGATCTTGCTGAAGTTTTCAGTGCAAAGAGGGCGCATGAGCTTCCCCACCCCCACAGACCCATGGACTGTGCCATAGAATTCAAGCCCAGAGCAAAACTCCCAAAGCCCAGATTACACTCCATGAGCCCAAAGGAGAAGGAGGAAATGGAAAGATTCATAAAGAAGAACCTAGAAAGGGGGTTCATTGAACCTGCCAAGCCGAAAGTGGCCGCTCCAGTCCTCTTTAGAGAAAAGGATGGCTCTTTACACTTATGCATGGATTATAGGCTCCTAAATACAATCAGTGAAAGCAACCTATACCCCCAACCCCTCATGAAGGACATGTTATCACACCTCTCAAAAGGATTTTTTTTTACTAAACTAGATCTAAGGGAAGCATACTATCACGTGAGAATTAAGGAAGGGGATGAATGGAAGACCGTATTTAACTGCCCAATGGGGTGCTACCAATTCAAAGTCTTGTCATTTGGATTACAAGGAGGGCCTGCAGTATTTTTGCAATTAATCAATGATGTACTAAGGGACCACCTGTTTAAGGGGGTCCTGGTTTACTTAGACAACATTCTTATCTTCACCAAATCAAAAGAGGAACATGTCAACCTAGTCAGAGCGGTTTTAAAGAAACTGTGAGCCACCCTACCTAGATTATCGCATATCCCCCCAGGGCATTGAAATGGACCCAGAAAAGGTCAGAGCAGTATTAGAATGGGCACCACCTCACAGAAGAAAGCAACTGCAAAGTTTTCTGGACTTCGCAAACTTTTACCACCAATTAATCCCCTCATTTGCCCAGATAGCCCTGCCCCTCACGAACTTACTAAAAATGAAGAGAGCATCCTCAGTAAAACCTAGCCAGCCACTAACATGGACAATGGAGTGCCAAGCAGCGTTTGAGAGATTAAAGAGACTTTTTTCTGCCGAACTAGTACTGAGGCACCCAGACATGGACAAGTCCTTCGTAATACAGGCGGATGCAAGTGATGTGGCAGTGGGAATTGTACTATTACAAGAAAACGATGAAGGGGTATTGCAACCCTATGCATATACATCCAAGAAACTAACTGAAACAGAACAGCGCTCGCTTGTGTGGGAGACAGAGGCATATGGGATTCGGTGGTCATTACTCACATGGCGCCAGTTCCTTGAAGGCAATAAAATGCCGAGGTGGCGCAGCAGTTAGAGTGCAGTACTGCAGGCCACTTTAGCTGACTGTGTTCAGCAGGTCAGTGGTTCAAATCTCACCAGCTCAAGGTTGACTCAGCCTTCCATCCTTCCGGGGTAGGTAAAATGAGGACCCAGATTGTTGGGGGCAATGTAAATATATATATACATTGCTTACTGGTGTACACCACTTAGAGAGTGCTTGCACTTAAAGCGGTATATAAGTCTCATAAATAAATAAATAAATAAAATCCCTTTCCAGGTGTGGACAGACCACAAAAATTTGGAAGCCTTGAAAACACCCAGGAAGCTCAACCCCAAGCAAGCCCACTGGTCCCAGCATTTTCACCAATTCCACTTTATGCTCAGACATTTGCAGTGGGGAAAGAACTTCCTGGCATGCCCCAATATAACAGCATGCGAGCCACCGACTCTAAACCAATGATGGTATAATCACAACTGGCAGTGCCAGTAACCACCAGAGCCCAAGCTAAATTAAAACCACAGCTGGGTAGCCAAACCGGAATTGAATTCTGGAAAAGTTTGGAGACAGATGAATGGTTGCAGAAAAATAAACACATATACACAATGAAAGACGGGCTGCCTTGGGTGGGGGAAAAGTTATATATACCAACAACCCAAAGAGTCACATTCATGCAGCTTTGCCATGACACAAAATCGGCAGGGCATTTTGGATTTGTAAAATTGGATTTTGGATTTGTTAATTAAACGGTAATTTTAGTGGCCATTCATGAAAAAGGACATAGAAAGTTATGTGGCCAGCTGCCCAAAGTGTGCAACTGCCAAGAGGTTGCAAGGGAAATCGCCCGGACTGTTACAAACAGTGGCAAATCCCTCAGTCCCCTGGAGGGAAATAGCCATGGATTTTATAGTGGAACTGCCAGAAAGCAATGGGAATACTATTGTCTGGACAGTCACAGACTTGTTTTCCAAACAGGTGCACTTTATCCCTTGCCAAAAGATTCCCACCGTAAAAGCCTTAATGAAACGTTTCATGCAGCATATTTACAGATTGCATAGGGCACCCTAACACATCATATCTGATAGGGATATGGGATTTTCCCTTTACACAAAGGGAAAAAACAGACCAACCTATCAAAAATAGTGCCATAAAAAACAAAATAGAAACACAAGTTAAGATAGGCAAGAAAATGGTAAGTGAGCACCTAGCCAGCCTAGATGAGTTCAAATCGCCAAGACCAGATGGATTATACCCCAGAGTTCTCAAGGAACTGGCAGATGTGATATCGGAGCCACTGAACTATATTTTTCAAAGATCCTGGAACACAGGGGAACTACCAGAGGACTGGAAAAGAGCTGATGTAGTTCCCATCCTCAAAAAAGGAAAAAAAATGGATCCAGGAAATTACAGACCTATCAGCCTGACCTCAATACCTGGGCAGATCCTGGAAAAGATAATCAAACAACGAATCAACGAACACCTAGAGGCAAACAAAGTCATTACTAAAAGCCAACATGGGTTTGTCAAAAATAGATCATGCCAGACAAATCTTATTGCATTCTTTGACCTAGTGACAAAATTAGTGGATCAGAGGAATGCTGTGGACATAATTTACTTGGACTTCAGTAAGGCATGTGATAAAGTAGATCACAACCTACTACTTGACAAGATAGAAAAATGTGGGGTAGACAGAACCACCACCAGATGGATCCGTAGCTGGCTGACCGGCCGTACTCAGCGAGTGGTCCTCAATGGAACTGCATCTATATCGAGGGAAGTGTGTAGTGGGGTGCCCCAGGGCTCTTCAACATCTTCATCAATGATTTGGATGAAGGGATAGATGGGGAACTCATCAAATTTGCAGACGACACCAAGCTGGCAGGAATAGCCAACACTCCAGAAGACAGGTTTAAGATACAGAAAGATCTGGACAGATTTGAACACTGGGCACTAACTAACAAAATGAAATTCAATGGTGAAAAAAGCAAGGTTCTACATTTAGGCAAGAAAAACCAAATGTACTGGTATAATATAGGGTGTAGCATAGGTGGCACCATGCTCAATAGTAGTAACTGTGAGAGGGACCTCGGAGTCCTAGTAGACAATCACCTAAATATGAGCCAGCAGTGTGCTGCAGCTGCCAAAAAGGCCAACACAGTGTTAGGCTGCATTAACAGAGGGATAGAATCAAGATCACGTGAAGTATTAAAACCACTCTTCAATGCCTTGGTAAGGCCACACTTGGAATACTGCATCCAGTTTTGGTCACCACGATGTAAAAAAGATGTTGAGACTCTAGAAAGAGTACAGAGAAGAGCAACAAAGATGATTAGGGGACTGGAGGCTAAAACATATAAGGAACGTTTGCTAGAATTGGGTATGTCTAGTTTAACGAAGAGAAGGACAAAGGGGGACATGATAGCAGTATTCCAATATCTCAGGGGCTGCCATAAAGAAGAGGGAATTAAGCTATTTTCCAAAGCACCTGAAGGCAGGACAAGAAGCAACGGGTGGAAACTAATCAAGGAGAGAAGCAACCTAGAACTAAGGAGAAACTCCCTGACAGTGAGAACAATTAATCAGTGGAACAGCCTGCCTCCAGAAGCAGTAAATGCTCCAATACTGGAAGTTTTTAAGAAGAGACTGGATAGCCATTTGTCTGAAATGATGTAGAGTTTCCTGCCTGAGCAAGGGGTTGGACTAGATGACCTCCAAGGTCCCTTCCAACTTTACTACTATTACTATTACTAAGGGAGTGCAATTTACATCTGCATTTTGGAAGGAATTTTTATCCCTCTTAGGGACCACTCAGGGACTGACATCTAGCCATCACCCGCAGTCGAATGGACAAGCGGAACATTCGAACTCAGTACTTGAGCAATATTTAAGATGCTTTCTTAATTTCCAACAGTCTGATTGGATGGACCTACTCCACTTCGCAGAAGTGGCCTAATATAATGCAGTCCACTCCAGTACTCCTTTTCAAATACTGTAGCTATCTGTCAAAGTTTCAACCCCATGCCAGAACTAACTCCAAATGAACTGGCGATCCTATACTGAAAGAATGGATGGAACAATTACAAAACACCTGGCCAATAGTTAGAAAAGCACTAGATGAAGCTAGGCAGGCATACAAAGCACAAGCCAATAAAAAAAGGGTTGAGTCTACACCATTCATTATAGGAGAAATGGTGTACTTATCTACAAAATACCTAAAGTCCCTACAACCCTATAAAAAACTTGGACCGAAATATATAGGGCCTTTTCCAATTAAAAGAATCATAAACCCAGTAACAGTAGAATTAGAATTACCCAAAAATCTTAGGAAAATACACCCAATTTTTCACTACAGTTTGCTGAAAAGAGAACATCAGTCACCTTTACGGCCAAAAATCCCCACCACCACCACCTCCAATCATGGTGGAAGGCAAACAACACTGCAAGATAAAGGAAATCCTAGATTCTAGGAGATAACATGGGGCAATTCAATACCTCCCTGCCTCACAAAATGAGTAAGCCATAAGCCCCAAAGCTATTTAAAAAGTTTCATAAATAGTATCCTAACAAGCCAGACTAATTTTTATACCTGTTTTGTTTTCTTTACAGGTGGATCTCTCTTATTTTTAAGGGGGCAGGATATCAGAATCCAATTATATTTCATTTCTAATTATCTACTATAGAAAAACCCCATTTCTGCTCTCTCTGGATTCTGTCATATTATGAAGCGGAAGGGGGATGAGCAGGGGGGTTTTATGGCTCTCACTTCCTTCATTAAACTTCAAAAGGACTGGATGTTAATTCTCACTAAGAGGACTGACCATAACAATATGGCCATCACCTTTCATCTACTTGTTCTCTGAAGTCTCCCTTTTGCCAGCAGTAAGAGAAAAGGGGGGGAACAATGCAGCGCCTGGGGTCTGGAAAAAGAGAGGATGAAGATCATCGCCCGGAAGAACTGTGGGGTGGGGGGCTGGTTGGGAATACTTAAAACATTGAAGGATGGGAGAGAATTCCTCAGATCCTGTCTAGAACGACTGCAATCTTTTTCTCTTAATAAAGATGCCTTTAGTGCTGTCTTCTTAAGATGAAAAGTGAGGTGGGTCCTTACAGATATCTTTTTAAAAAGACATGAAATGGAAGGGAAGGAAAAACGTTCTTGCTAGTCTATCCTATTTAATGTTAACATGAATAATTAATACAATGTAAAATGATTAATAATAAAGTTTGTTTCTAGGAAAAGCATATAGAATTACAAAAGTTTAGAATTTGTCTATTGATTAAAACTAACAAATCATTATTTCTGCATTATATAGTTGATTTAAACATAGTTGTATAAGAATAAATGAAGCTATTTACTTTTCTTCACTTTATTTAGAATTCTTCAAATTGATATGTATCAATTTGTTTCAAAATGTTCTATAAAATATATTGACTATTGATACAAATTCTTATAAAAATTATAATCGCCCGCCTTTAAAGAGGTGATGATGTAAGGAAATGTCCTCTAGACAATATATAGACAATTTCTACTCTGTCTGTAATATTCCTATTTAAGAAGAGCTGGAAAAGTTCTGGAACAACTACATAAGCACAGGATAATGCAGATTATATATAACCTATTAAGCTTGAACAAACAGTGGACAGAGCCACAATATAAAAGGAAAAAGAGTGAATGCACATTTTTAACAAGTAAAGTTTTGCTGTTACCTTAAATTTACTATGTCTCCTGTATTCCAAGGAATCTCTTGTGGCTCAGGGTTCAGTTGAAAGTGATTTGAGTGTGTCCGTAATTATTTCTTGGCTGTTGACAAGTGCTGCATGTTTCGCCTTGTCCAGCTACACCAATCTAGGAAACCTAGGTAAAAAGCCAGGGGTGCTTATACAAGATCCGAATGTGTCAATATGCTGTGAAAATGTGAATTGATGACCATAAGCCAAATCTTAGAGCAGGGGTATCAAACTGCCAGCCCAGGGGCCGGATGCATCATGCCGAAATCATGCCCATCGCCGGCAATGGAAAAAAGTTGAGATACGTTGTGACATGTCATGTGATGTTGCAAGTGTGACACCCCTGCCTTAGAGCATGTGTAACACACTCCTAGCTGTCATTCTCACAGATCTTTGAGATGAGTTTTGACCTGAGAAAGATTGTCTAGTTCAGGGCTTTTCAACCTTTTCACCCATTGTACCACTTTTAGGATATGGCAACATCTGAGTACCACCAGCCGCCTAGCAAGGTGTCAAAAACTTGATGACCAAAAAAAAAAAAAGGAAAAAAGTGATAAAAGTACAGGTAATCTTCGACTTACAACAGTTCACTTAGTGACTGTTCGAAGTTACAATGGCACTGAAAAAAGTGCCCCTCAAGCCACAGCCGAGCAAGACACCTGCCTGCCCGCCCGGCGGTGCTCTTCCTTCTGTCCGAGGTTTTCATTGTTGTGAGCATTTCTGTTGAGGATTGGCAGCAGGGGTGAGGTGGGGGGTGTTTGGTTTTTATTCCCCCCATCTGCTGGGTCGTTGCAGCAGGTTTTGGTCACTTCACATGACTGTCATAAATATGAATCAATTGCCAAGCATCTGAAAGTAAATCAAAAGACCCTAGAGATGCTGCAACATTCCAGCTGATCGGTGCTTCTTCAGGGCTCAGCAGAAGCACCAGGATTAGCACCGAGCTCCAGCTGGAACCTGGCACTGATCCTGGCACTACCACTGAGCCCTGACAGCCCCAAAGAAGTGCCGATCAGCTAGAAAACGACACTGATCCTGGCACTTCCGCTGAGCCCTGACAGCCCTGCAGCTCCAGCCATCTTTTGCTCAGGTTTGTGCTGTGCTGCCACCGGTTCAGCTCATTCCCCTCCCCCACTACCACTTTTCTAGGATGGTCGCGTACCACCTGCCAGGTGCCAATGTACCACAGGTGGTACCCGTACCACTGGTTGAAAAGCCCTGGTCTAGTTAACACTCATATTATCTATCCTATTCTTCTTTTAAGCTTTGCAGCAGATGATTAAGTTTAATTCATTGTCTAAAATAAAATAATCTAAAATAGAATTATGTAATAATTTTGTCATGATGATCATTACTTCTTTTTACTGTGAACTTTGAACAGAACAGCAATTTCGGTGTGTCCACTCAGATCTTTTAGTGTCAAGTGATCCTGGGTAGTTGCAGAGCCTTGGAAACTCTGCCCACCAGCTTGATAAATACCAAAGTTAGCATGGAGAGATGGAACAATAGCAGAGGAGATCTGGCAAATTTGTGCTTTGAAATTATTTTTTGTTCTCCATGGATACTATTCTCCCCAGCAGCCATCTTCCAAGCATACCCACATTTTCATAATTTTAAATATGTCTGCTAGCCCTAAAAATAAGGAGATGCTGGTACAGGGTCTTCTTGTTTATAATAAATCTGTAAGAAAATGATTGTGAACAAATCTAACCCCTGTTTCCAGCCTTGATTTTATTTCCATAGAACAATAGTGTTGGTATAAAGTTTAAAAATTCCAGGTTAAAATGAGGAGCTGTGTAACTTTTCTATCCAACAGTGCTAGAATCATCTTTCTATCTTAACCATCTTTCTATAGAGTAGACTGTTGGAAGGGGCACCAATTATTGCCAAATCTGGAGGCATAGAAATTGAATGGACTAGGCATGAGAAAGATCAAACAATTTCTCAAGAGCAAGGATATCTTTTAGCAATGACAGTAGACAACTATTGAAAAGAAGACTTCCTTTATTATCTCCTTTGAGGACATAATAGAAGAATAGGATGCTGCAGGTTACTGGGGAAATTATTATGCAGTGAAGGCAGCAGACCTTTGACCACTTCATACTGAAATAATCTTGAGAATGCCACATTTACGTCATAATAATTTCTCTGAAATTCTGTCATCCCTTAAAATATTTTTAAAGCTAATTCTGTTTCATAAATCTAAAACAACATGTAGGAACACATAGGTCAACTTCTTTGCTAGACATTGCTTAAATGTGGGACAAGGTTGGAATCACTACCACTTATAAATCTGTCAGAACAGACCTATGGACATGCAGTCTAGTGAACATGAATAAGTACAATAAGGCAACCTCCTCAGTTATATCCAACAACTTAATATTTATGGGCTCAGTTTGTCCATTTATTTTCTGTTCAGCTGAAGATAATCATGGGATACAAATCAAGAGTCCTTGTAATTGGAGTTGGCAAGTTCATCCATTCCATGCAAACACTGAATATATAAAAATCTGTTTGATGAGGAAGAATTATTAAACCATGCATTTCTAAAAATTTATTGCTTTTTAAAATAATGGCAAAACCATAAAAAAACACAAAGATAAAAATACATACATTGTCAAAGAAAAAAACATAAAAGTGCTTTAGAAAGTGAAAAAATACAAAGAAAAAAAATATGTCATTTTAGCAGTGTATAATTCATATAACACAATTATTATTCAAGTACATATATATTTCTAATACATTTATATAATAATAATAATTTTGCCTACTGTATTTTATATAAATGAGTCCCACATATCGTTATATTTGACCATACAAAATCTACACTTATCGGATATCCCTATCACAACTGGCAAGTGTAATCAGGTTCTCACTCCTTTGAATAAATAGAGCCATGCATTTATGTTTCCAATGCTGCAGTATCAACCTTTTGGCATAATAATGGCACAAAGAATCCATTTACATTGTCTGGTTGTCAAATTGTCAAATTTCAAGTATTAGGCATGTAATTCCAAAGAATTTGTGTTCAACTGAATTGTGTACTATTCCATAGATCAGGGCTTTTCAACCTTTTCACCCATTGTACCACTTTTAGGATATGGCAACATCTGAGTACCACCAGTCGCCTAGCAAGGTGTCAAAAACTTGATGACCCCCCCCCCAAAAAAGGAAAAAAGTGATAAAGAACAGGTAGTCTTCGACTTACAACAGTTCACTTAGTGACTGTTCGAAGTTACAATGGCACTGAAATAGTGCTCCTCAAGCCACAGCCGAGCAAGACACCTGCCTGCCCGCCCGATGGCGCTCTTCCTTCTGTCCAAGGTTTTCATTGTTGTGAGCATTTCTGTTGAGGATTGGCAGCGGGGGTGGGTGGGGGGTGTTTGGTTTTTATTCCCCCCGTCTGCTGGGTGGTTGAAGCAGGTATTGGTCACTTCACATAACCCTGGGACACTGTGACTGTCATAAATATGAATCAGTTGCCAAGTATCTTAATGTAACTCATAAGACCCTGGAGATGTTGCAACATTCCAACTGATCAGTGGTTCTTCTGGGCTCAGCAGAAGCACAGGATTAGTGCCGAGATCCAGCTGGAGCCTGGCACTGATCCTGGCACTACCACTGAACCCTGACAGCCCTGAAGAAGCGCCGATCAGCTAGAAAGCGGCACTGATCCTGGCGCTTCTGCTGAGCCCTGAGAGCCCTGCCGCTCCAGCCATCTCTCGCTCAGGCTTGTGCGGTGCTGCCACTGGTTCAGCTAATTCCCCTCCCCCACTACCACTTTTCTAGGATGGTCGCATACCACCTGCCAGGTGCCAATGTACCACAGGTGGTACCCGTACCACTGGTTGAAAAGCCCTGCCATAGATCACCCTATATTGTCTAATAGCACAAACTTGAGATTCCATGCAGATATTAAAAGGCAAGGGTGAAAGTGGATATAATAATAATAATAATAATAATAATAATAATAATAATAATAATAATAATAACAACCATTATAAATAATCGTTGTTCACTGATTAATTGTTCTAACTGTCAAGAAATTTTTCCTTAGTTCTAGGTTGTTTTTCTCTTTGATTAGTTTCCATCCATTGCTTCTTGTTCTGCCTTCAGGTGCTTAGGAGAATAGCTTGACTCCCTCTTCTTTGTGGCAGCCCCTGAGATATTGGAACACTGCTATCATGTCCCCCCTCGTCCTTCTCTTCATTAAACTAGACATACCCAATTCCTGCAACCGTTCCTTATATGTTTTAGCCTCCAGTCCCCTAATCATCTTTGTTGCTCTTCTCTGTACTATTTCTAGAGTCTCAACATCTTTTTTACATCGTGGTGACCAAAACTGGATGCAGTATTCCAAGTGTGGCCTTACCACGGCATTGTAAAGTGGTATTAACACTTCATGTGATCTTGATTCTATCCCTCTATTAATGCAGCCTAGCACTGTGTTGGCTTTTTTGGCAGCTGCAGCACACTGCTGGCTCATATTTAAGTGATTGTCCACTAGGACTCCGAGGTCCCTCTCACACTTACTACTATTGAGCAAAATACACCCTATATTATACCTGTACATTTGGTTTTACTTGCTTCTTCAAAGTGTCCACCACTATAGGTAATCTAGACGTCTCACAAAATATCTGGTCAACATCACTAATACTTCATTGAGGAAGGTTTTTCATCACTTCAGATCACCATATCTCTTGTTTGGAAATTTTATAAATTTCTCAGCTCAACCAAGCCATCCATTCAGATAGAAGATAACATGTTTAGGTCAGAGTTGAGTTTTTATACTCTCTGAGCTTAATTGTTTGCTTGCAGACTTTTCCTTATTAAGTAGCATCAACATCCATTGCATCTTATACTCTCCTCTCTATGATGAAACTAGGGGAGAAATGCAGATGATAAACTTAAGAAGCCAGAGACAGATAAATGACCTACCTCCTTGCAGATTACCACTTTCATGCTTTCCTTTACACTTAAACATAAGCTCTTAATTTTAGTATTGGTGCCATCTTAAACCCTAAATTAAAGTTCTATCTTAATTTTTAACTTTTTCTTATTATCATTAAATTTCATTTTTTAGTGTTGTTATCTAGTGCTGTTATGACTTGTGGTCACAATAATACATTGGTTAATTGATTAATATTTATTCAGTAATGATGTAAATGTGACCCTAGGCACAAGTTTGTTATTTTCTATGTCTCTTATAATTCAACAGATTTTTCACTCCCAACCCCTTATTTCTAAAGTTCATTTAAAGAACTAAATATTCTTTGCAGATTGTCCATTGCTAAAATAATTAACTGTCACTTGTGTGAATTTAATTGCTTTTGCACTCTGCAATCCAGGTCAGGCAGAGTTTTTTTTTAAAAATATATCTAATTATATTTTGCCTTGTTTGTTCTTTCTCCAAATTTAATATTTGTTAGAAAGCTGATATATTAGCTTTTTTCAAAACAAGGAATGGCCAGATAACTTGGTTGCCTACAAAATGTGTATTTGTTACAGTAATATGAATTAAAGAACGTCTATTTATATGACACCTAAATATATCCACTCTAAGGAAGAGTCATTCATACATTAAGCTTGTGTAAATTAGCTCATATATTTTAGAATGCAACAAGAAAGTGGTGAATCTGTATTGTGAGTTCCCTATAAGGGTGCCAAATTAAGCAGTTGAAAATCTGGTTGAATCTAGTATCCCTTACCTGAAAGTTTCAAAATCATAATTTCTTGCCCTTTCTATAAAACTCATGTAAAGCTGATAAACAATAAGTATTAAAACTGAGAAATAAAGAGCAAGATGAAGAGTGAAGGATACTCATTAACACAAACCAAGAACATGATTGACCTAAATAATAGGTAACATGGATAAGCTTAATCAGAAGTAGAAATGTGAAAGCATTTTTAAAACAATCATAGTACATACTGTCAAAAATATTTGAAAATATAAGGAGTAACTGAGAGGATGTTATCAGATCAGCTATAAACAAACCTACACCTTTTTATACATCAAGTAAAGCAAAGGAAATAAGAGAAAATTGGGTGCTATCAAAACATGACCGTCTTGGATTTCCTTCTCTCCCTAAAGTTAGTACAATAAATACCATAGGTACCACATACATCTTATAGAGATTATCAACCTATTTTAGCTTAGGTTGGCTGCATTTGCATTTAAAAACATGTTATGGACACTCTCAGGAGTGGTTGTCATGGTGTGGATGGCCTGTAATACAGTAAATACCCAGAAAGGAAATAAAGCAAAATGTTGCAACTGCACCCAATTTTATCTTCTAATAATGCGCTTATGCTGGAATCTTTTTAAAATGCAAGCAATGCTTATGATAATTGCATTAAATATTATGTTTAAACCAAAATCACCATCACCTGCAACGTTGTATGCCTTCAGAGATTTATTATTTTGAACTATGACCTTAAAATAGTCAAGCTTTAACATCATTTGATATACAAAGTTTCTGGTTTTATCATCTGGATGAGGGTGGGATGATGATGATTTGCATTTGTTGGAGAAAGTGCTTATTTATTTGGTCTACAGAGACACCATAGATGTGGTTTGTGACAGGAGCTTTGGGACAGTCAACACAAAATAGGATTTTTAAGGTTATACTATGTTTAAGATACCAATGTTAACACAATACGGGTTCAAAAGTAGCAGAACTGTGCTGCACCATCACAATATTGTCATCGTCATTTGCCAAACTTGACTCTATTGAGGATGCTTCAGTCTGTTGGCTAAATTAAGAAGGCATTTGCCTGGATTTCTATTACCAAATGATGTGGTCATTAAGTGAGTTGTGTCTGATATTATGACTCTTTTTGCCATAGTTATTTAGTGAATCACACAATTGTTATACAAACCTAGATTCTACCACTGTTCTTTGGGAGTATGTTCCAAATATAGTATGTTTGTGCTATTTTCAAGCCCTGTGTTCCATTCCACTTAAGCAATTTCAGTTTTTCTGCCTTCCTTAAGGAGAATTTGTTGCAGGTCTGTATTAAAAGTTGTATTGATATATGCGGCATAGAACCTTGTTCATAAAACTAGGGCTATTAAACCTGGCTACAAAAATCCAAACAATAAAAGTCCTGGCAAGGAGAATTTTGCAATCCCAGTCTGATAGCCTTAACAAAACCAATTATATTATCAAACCTGACAGATGTCCCAAATGTCATAGTCAACACCAAAATTATACTATGGAAAAAGTTATATAAGGGTTTTTAATTGTGGTAACATTGTTTTTGCTTTGGATTTAATATAGTGGAATTAATATATTCTTATTGGAAACAAGAACCAATGCCATGGACTATAGCTGGGGTTGTTATATAAATGCAACTACCTGTTTATTCAATACCTATGACTGGTTCAAAGTATAAACCAAATGGGATCATATGGAACACTGAGCTTTTGAGGACAGTTGATATATGGGTTTAAGAAAGGAGAAAAGGAAAATATTATTCTCAGGATAGCAAGGCTACATCAAATGAAACCCATTATTTTATTTTAATCCAAGTTGTTTGAAAAATAGTGGGTATTTTTAAAATCCATTAGCATATATCTGAAATAAATGTAGCTATACCTTTAGAATGTTTTAGGGTTAACTAAATTCTTTTTTGGCAGCCTGCCTTTATGGTATAATAAAAAATTCAGATTAAAACATTCTACTGATTGTTAAATATTAGAATAACAGTCATTGGCCAAGGAATTTCTATGTAATATTTTACCCTGGTAACTTCATTATTATGTATCACTGTCTTTTGTCACAGCAAGTATTTTTTTTAATCTTTTAAATGTCACATTAATGCCATTACAAATAGTTGTGTATACTTCTGTTAACCCATCCTCCCACCAACTATATTATTATCAATCCCTAATATTGGAGAAATAACTTTGAAACCCTAAACATAATTAACCTTTACTTTTGTCTTCCAATTGCAAATAAATTTAATGGTTCATTAACTAAATATTATTCTTTGAAGAGGAGAATGCAGAAGAAAGGAGAAGGTAAAGTTGCCAAGGCTACCAGAACTCTGTTGAAAAGGAGAAGAAATGTTAGTATTCTTTGTACTATTAATTGTGTGATCAGCATGATTTCACAAATGTTACAGGACTTATAATTCTTTTATATCAATCCCACTGCTGCACTAGAGATGTGTATTACTACTTATAGTGGAATCTTACAGTAGAGAACAAAGGTTGAAATCCTATCCTCAGCAAAATTCTGAATCCATTAATAATAAGATCCGTTCAGGATTAGTATCTCAAAAGAGGAGAATATAAGAACAATAGACAACATTTGGGGTCAGTGGTACATTTTGAATTTTTGATAACTAATGATGGGTACACTGAATAATGACAGTTATAATGAACCTACATATTCATCAACTATTTACTTTAGTGAGCATGGCTGGCCACAAGATACACCCTCACAGATTTCTATTGCCCCAGTAGAACTTTCTAGAGCCAAATGCATTGGTACAAATAAATATGATACTAGTGGTTGGTGGTTTGATCTATTCCTTTTTCTTATTTAATTAACTGTTTAAGAAAATATTTTTTAAAGAGATAGAGAGTAGCAACTTCAAGGAATCAGCAGTTTGTAGACTGGACAAGCAATCTATGTAGATATGTTATTTCCCTGGAGCAAAAAATCAAAGATGTAGCTGAAAACCTTACTAAAATAATCAAGCCCTAAGAGCTGCTTAATTCATTCTGTCTTCTTGCAAAAGGAAAAAAAAATAGCCCAACCTACCAAAAATAGAACAGGACTACAAACTAAAATAGGCAATAAAATGGTATGAGAAGACCTATCCATCCTAGAGGAGTTCAAATCACCAGGACAAGATGGATTACATCCCAGAATTCTGAAGAAGCTGGCAGACATGATCTCAGAATCATTGAACCATATCTTTCAAAGATCCTGGAGCACCTAGGAACTAAGGAGGACTGGAAAAGAGCTGATGTGGTTCAAAAAAGGGGGGGAAAAGATCTGGGAAACTACAAACCAGTCAAAAGATCATGGAAAAGATAATCAAATAACAGATCTGCAAACACCTAGAAGCAAGCAAAGTTTTAACCAGACATCAACATTGGTTTGTCAAAAACAAATCATGCCAAACAAATTTTATTTCATTCTTTGACAAAGTGACTAAATTAGTGGACCAATGAAATGTATACATAGTATACTTGGATTTCAGTAAGGCATTTGACAAAGTAGACCACAACCTACTTCTTGGTAAGTTAGAAAAATGTGAGATAGAAAGCATCACCACCAGATAGATTCTTAACTGGCTGACAAACCACACTCAATGTGTAATCCTTAATAGAACTATATCTACCTGGAGGGAAATAAACAGTGGAGTACCGCCAAGTTCTGTCTTAGGCACAATAAGACCCAATTTGCATATCTGTAGATGTTAATTTTATCTCAGAACCTAAAATGGAATGGATATGGCTTGGAGAAGCTGCCATATGTTTTCTTTTACTTTTCCCCTTTTCTGACTTTTTCTGTCTTGAACAAGATTTCCACAAAAAATGAAAAGTTTGCAATTATAATAAAATTTCAGATGGTTTAATAAAATCATTGCCTCTGGCTTGCCTCTGAGAGAACTTTTATCATGCAACCAATCTGGCTAGCTGACAAAATTTTACAGGACAGCTTGATAAGCTTAATTTTGGAGGATGGGCCTAAAAAAAGCCCTGCCCAAAAAATAAGCCCAATTTTGGGGGCAAGGTGCATGCCTAAAAATCAAGTAGAGTGTGGATGGGATAGGGTAGAGCTTATCATTGCAACCAGGCCTCCCGTCAGTGGTGGGATTCAGCCAGTTGGCACCAGTTTGACAGAACCGGTAGCTAATTTTTGATTGCCCAGGCCCAGAATGGACTTCTAAAAATGGCATCCACACAGAGAACTGGTTGTTCACATATTTGAATCCCACCACTGCCTCCCATGGATTAATACTTGCCTTGCCGGAAGAAGCAGCTCCATTGTCCAGCTGAGAATGGAGCTTGGCTGCATTTCACAGTCAGAGGCCTTTCTGAAAGGCATCTGTGGCCAAGAACTGAGCTATGGATTGAATCCATTCTAGTTGGAGAATGAAGTTGCTCCTTTGGCCGCAGAAGAAGTGGGCCAGCTGAGTGGGGCTGTTGGTACTGCTGCAAGGTGAGTGGAAAGACACACACACACAAACCTGAAAATGGTGCCACTTTTGGAGGCAAAATAAATAAATAAATAAGAACGGGTCTTATTTTCGGGGAAACACGGTAGTTGTTACTCTTGATTTGCAATCTACCAGTGGTTTTCCATTACTAGTTCTATCTTATATTAAAACTATTACATCAGTAATAGTTTTAATATAAGATAGAACTAGTAATGGAAATAAATTACCACACAACCTATCTGTTTGGTGGTTCTACAGTATGTTTCTTTGTTTTCCACATGGAGGGCATCCATTCTTCAAGAACACATTTACACTCTCTAAATTAGACTGGTCAGCTTCTGTAAGCTCAATTTTCCTATTCCTCTTTTCACCTCCTATTTCCTTCTTATAATTTTGTCTTGAGCAAATTTTCTCTATTCTTTGTGGATAAGCTGTCTTCCTCTACCCTTGTTGAGGAGTGCAGACAAAGGAATGCAAGAGTCATTAAGAGAACTACTAAAAAAAGAAAATAAACAAGAACTTAAGCCCTAATAGGGAGTTTGAATAAGAGAATCCAAATAAACTCATCTTCA
The DNA here is from genome assembly GCF_016545835.1 of Crotalus tigris. Taxonomy (NCBI): domain Eukaryota; kingdom Metazoa; phylum Chordata; class Lepidosauria; order Squamata; family Viperidae; genus Crotalus; species Crotalus tigris. The sequence goes on from NW_024096925.1 coordinate 401,016, forward strand.
TTCTGTATGGGAGCAGAGGAGGAATAAAAGGGGACAGAGAGAAACTGTTTTTTCAAGATTCTGTTATTACTTTATTATATTAACATTATTCTTATAATCAAAAGTACCTTATCAGTGCTCCGTGGTGTCATGCTGACCACATGACCATGAAAAAAGTCTTCTGACTGGCTCAATGGCTTGGAAACAGAGATAAGCACCGCCCCAGTCACCATCATGACTGGCAGAGTAAAATCTTCAGGGACTTCTTTTTAACAGTACCTTATAACAATAAAATAATAAATAAATAAAATAAATACATTACATAAAATAATTCATGTAATCCTTATGGTTATTGTTTCCTGATCTGTCCTCTTTTGAAGAAGTGACGTTAATCTTGAAAGCCTCATATTTTTTCATAGAAGAGATAGTGTTCTTGGAAATGATGTGAGATACTCAGGGAGTTCCACTGTCAACAGAAAAGATTGTTGCAGTATTATTACAACATCAAGTGCTAGTGTATATATCAAAACAAAAACAAAACAAAACACCACAATGTTGTAGTCCAACTAATATATTGGGAGCAAAGCTTATCTCACCCAAGTTTGACATCTTGCAGCTCAACCATGTTACTTTATTCTCAAGGATGAATTATTATATCAGTGAATTTATTTCTCCTACACAAGGTTACAGGCTATTTTTATGATGTGGATTAATTTACCTGGATGGCTCATTTTATCCCTTACAAGGGTCTTCTATCAGCTCAGGAGATTGCACAACATTTTCTACAACAATAAATTAGTACTCCTGTAATCCTTGCAATGTCTTTTTTCCTGACCTGACTTATGTCAAACAACTGACAAGTCTCATTTTAAAAGCTTTCAGTATTCAAACTTTTAAACACAAGACTTTCTGCTTGTTTCTTTAAACCTGCCTAAGTTTTGCCTGAGTACCACAACTCTCTCAAGTTATACCTACACACAGGGTTGTGTTATTATTGCTTTTCCTCCTCACTCAGAATCTTTATTACAGCTTTGTGTGAGTTTTAAAAATGTTACCATTTACCTAGAATTTTAGAACCATTATGTTCACCGGGCCAAAATGATTCATAGTAACATTATATTCTCCATGATGTTTTTGAACTATGTAAATAAAAAAGATGCTTTTGCTTCTTTTATGTTGCAACTATATTCATTCAACTTAATTACCTAATATGTATTACAGCAGCAAAAAAAATTATCTTTACCAATGTCAGAGTTATATGAATAGGTGCAGAGATTATGTGGCTGCAAATCTTGGCAATAGCCAGCCATCAAAATACAATCAATCCAGATCACATTCCAGATGGAATAGAACTGATCAAAAGGAGGAGGCACACACAAAAGTCACGTGAAAATATCCATCTCAGATTTTCACAGATTTTCCTTCATAAGTCTGTTATTGGTATTTTTCTCCCTTCAAAAAGAGCCTGTGGTAAAGAGTCAGATAATTGATAATTGTGCAGATAAGGCTGCCTCACAAAGAAGAGGAGGGTCAACCTACAGTATTCGCCAAAGCACCTTAAGGCAGTACAAGATGATTGGATAGAAACTAATGAAAGAGAGACCCAACTAGAACTAAAGAGAAATTTCCTGACAGTGAGAACAATTAATCAGTGAAATGATTTGCCTCCAAAGGTCCACTAGAGCTTTTTAAGAAGAGATTGGACCACCATTTGTCTGAAATGGTAAAGGGTTTCATGCTTGAGCAGGGGGTTGGATGAGAAGATCTCCAAAGTCCTTTCCTACTCTATTATTCTATTATTCTTAATTTTAACCATAAACCTGAACTGATCCCTTGCAATAGGCTTTTGGAATTGTATTATGGGTCATATGTCATCATAAGACTGATAATTTAAGCAAGCTACAATCTAAAGGGTTCTATTGGTACAGTATGATGGTATTAATGTGAATAATGGATCATGAGCCATCAAGTTAATGTTTATTCTTAGCAATCACATAGATTTTCTCCATGAGAATCTTGACAGTCCTTTACCTGGTGTTTCAGGTCTTTCAACAGTACATTCATTGCTGCTAGTCATTAATCATATTGCTGGCACCCTCTTCTTTTTTTATAAATATTTTTATTAAGTTTTATAAAGGTAATAAAGGGATAGGGTCAAAAAGGTTAAGACAACAGAAAACATACAAAAAGCTTAGACCAAGGGAAAGGGGTAACACAAAAGTGGGATTACCAGTCTACCAGTCCGGGTTTACATATTAAATCTTAATAATTACTCTATTATTAAACAACTTTCCATATAATCATGTAAATAACAAATTAGTCAATAAATCTCATTCATTTCACTGCTTAACAATGCTTAGTATTAATTAATTATAATCACTTTAAAATAATAATATATTACATATTAATTATAGTTTACCATATTGTTTAAGATCACAAATATACAAAGAGGAAGAAGAAGAAGAAGAAATAAGAACAAGTTCATACAAATAATCATGAAATATAAATACAAGTTATCAATTATCTCTTTAAATTTCATAACCTTTTCTCATTCTAGTGTGTTTCTAACCAATAATAAAATTTTCCCCATGTTTTAAAGTAAATTGTGTCTTCTTTCTCTTTCATTTCTAAAGTCAATCTATCCATTTCTGCACATTCAAGTATTTTTGTTATTATAGTCTGATCAGATGGTAAATTTTCATTTTTCCAAAATTGGGCAAATATTATTCTTGCGGCTGTCAACACATGCAATATTAAATACTCATTCTCTTTTCCATAATTCAAACCTAATATTCCTAACAAACAGAGTTGTGGTTTAAATTCTATCTGTATTTTAATCATATTTTCTAGCCACATATGGATCTTAAACCAAAACTTTTTAGCATTAGGACATATCCACCAGAGATGGTAATAAGTGCCTGGTTGTGTATAAGACAGCCAGAATTAAATTACTGTCTCTCCTTGGAACTGATCCCTCTGGTTCTAATGTTAGTAATTTGGTCTTATATTGTCTAGGGAATGACTCCTCCTATATTACTTCTCAGGTTTCTAAATTTCTTTTAAGAGCTGAAACTACTAGAGAAGAACGTTCTAATTCCCTTTAGCCAAGGCTTCTGGTGTTAACTGTTTATGATTGTATTTTTCTTGTGTTTTCTTTTGTTGCACTTGAATTTTGGTCTGTGACTGTAAAATAAAAATTATTATTATTATTATTAAGTGCCTGGTTGTTGCTTACATTTCCAGCACATATTTGATACATTTTTAAACATTTTCTCTAATCTAACTGGTGTCATGTGCCATCTATAAAACATTTTATATAAGTTTTCCTTATATGCAGCTGCTTTAGTAAATTTAATATTTCAGTCCCATAGTTTTTGCCAATCTTCTAAATCTATAGAATAACCAAAATTCTTTGCCCACACTTTCATTGTTTCTTTCACTTGTTCTTCTTCCATCTTCCAGTTTAGCAGGAATTTATAAAGTTTCTTAATCAGATTTTCATCTGTTTTCAAAAGTATTTTATCTAGTGGTGTCTGTTCTTTGTAGAATCCCATTACTTTTACATCTTTTTCGTATCTTGTTTGGATTTGCAAGTATGACCACCATGTTAAATCAATGCCAGTTTATTGAAGTTCTTGTCTAGCTTTAAGTTTTCCTTCTTTATCTAAAATGTCTTTATAGGTCAAAAGTTTATCATAATTAATTAAATTCAGATATGCAAATGCTTCCATTGTGGAAAACCACTCAGGTATTTTCATATAAATTTTCTTTTTAACTATCTCCCACTCTGAAAGTAATACATTCCTTATGGCATGGGTTTGGAAGTATTTATGTACTTTGTTTTTTTTCGTACCAAAGGAAAGCATGCCAACCCAGTTGCAAATCATGTCCCTCTAAATAAAAAAGTAATTTATTTCTCAGTGTGATCCATTCTTTAAGCCACAACAAAATAGTGGTTTGGTAATAAAGTCTCCAGTCTGGGAGCCCAAAGCCCCCTCTGTCTTTTGATTCTTGTAGCAGTTTAATTTTGATTCTTGCTTTTTTCCCTTGCCATATAAATCTCATTATTGTTGCATTTAAGTCATCAAAAATTTCTAGCTTAGTTTAACAGGAACCGTCTGAAATAAAAATAACAATTTAGGTAGGATATTCATCTTAATAGTCGCTATCCTTCCTAGTAATGATAATTGAAAATTTTTCCACTTCTCCAAATCCATTTTTATTTGATTCAATAATCTTCCATAGTTATCTTCTTTTATTGTTATACATTTTGATGTTAAATAAATACCTAAGTATTTAACTTTTTTACCTATCTGGAGATTTGTTTTTTCTACAATTGAGCTTTCTGTTTTTCTGTTAAATTTCTTGTAAGTATTTTAGTCTTTTACTGGACACCCTCTTCTCTTTCTTTCCAGTTTTCCCAGCATTAAAGCCTTTTCCAGAGCACTAGGACTTCTCATAATGCATCCCAAGTAGGATACTTTAAGCCTGATTCTTTGTGGCTCTAGTGAGATTTTCAGGCTGATTAATTCAAGGATCTGTCTGTTTCTTTTCTTCTATTCTTTTCACAATATTCTCAGGAGTCTTTTCAAACACCAAATTTCAAAAGTGTCGATACTTTTTCTATCCTGTTTCTTCAAAGTGCAGAGTCTGTGATAGGTAATATTGTTACTTGAACTATTATGATGTTTGTAGGTATGGTATTAATGTAGCTTCCATTTATTTTATTCTGAAATTTTCCCACTGCAGTTAGGTTTTACCCTGTTATTTTATTTTAAAACTATAATCCAATATACAGATTAAATAAGTCAAATCTAGATATCTATTGACTTAAAAATTCATCTACAAACTTCATGTCTGTCATCTGAGTTCCACTGTCAGTTATGCTTTAACACCATAGTGACTTTCTGAATCTATGCTATGTTGCCATAGATGTTATTTTTCATGGTGATAAGGTATGTCACTGTTCTCAGAGCTGAAAAATGGTAACATGTTATAGTCTTTCAATGTAGCAACATGTTACTGACTCCAAAACTGATCTGAACTGAATTTGCTTCTGGGCAAATGTGAAATTATTCTACTTCAAGCATTCTCAGCAGATGTAGCCAGAGGCAGGTATTGATATAATACAGTAAAAAGAAGAGCTTTCTGGCATACAGGAAGAAAGGAAAGAATCAGAATTCAGTCCTATTTTCTTATTTAGTCACACATTAATTAAACAAAAAAATCAGTTTAGAACAATATGTAAATACATATATCATGCTCTTCACTGTAAAGAAACAAAACAAAATATAATAAAAGCCTTTGTATTGATTACAAAGAAAGGAAACTTAGAACATAATATTTTATCATTGTTTTAATATTATATTCTCTGGCATGTATTAGCATCAGACTAAAAGTTAAACTTTTATATTACATTTCAAAATTTTCATTTGATTTAGTTCTTCTGATTTGCCACAAACACTGTACATTTTCAAACTGTATCTAGACTTATTCATACATACAGCAGAGTACTGGGATAATAGAATCATATATTGTAAGGTAGTCATGATTAAGTCACATAAACTACAATAAGTTGCCTCAGTGCCTTATTAAGTCAAAACAAAGCCTCTTTCAGGGAAATATTTCCAGCGGAGGAGGAAGAGGAGGAAATGATGATACTTGGGATCATCCAGCATGTATAATTACTATTAACAATTAGTTATTAAATAGTACATGTATGTGTGTATTGGTTCCTGTCACAGCTATGGAAAGTACTGTTGTGAATTGAGATCTAACAAGCAAACTATTATTATTTCCATACTTCTTTATACAACTAAAATATCCACATTTTGTATAGAAACAGGAAATAATTAGCAAGAGTAGTACCTGAATTGCTTGGAAACAGCATTATGGCTGATGCCTTCTGCAAGGCATCAAGACCTGGCTTTTACTAGACATTGAGGTAGCGTGATGAGAGCCTATGGAAGGCTGAGGTACCAGATGTTTCGGTTCTTGATTTTAGTTTTGTTTTTATGATTTTGTGATTTATAGTTTTATTACATCTATGAGCTGCCTAGAATTGTTTTAATGTGGGCAGGTATTCATCATTTTAAAATAAATAAATAAACTTTAACTATGTGTCTATGAATAGAAGGATGTATAAAAGTAATGCATCCACTGAAAACTTCTCGAGAAAAGACTAAAATCATTGATAGAAACCATTTAAGAAGAAAGGTCTGAAATAAAATGTTCTTTGCCATCCTCAAAAGCACTAGAGTTTTTCTTGTAGCCACGCACTTTCTACATTTGTTGAGCACATAGCTAAAAAGGCATTACGAACCAAATATTATCCAGCATCATGTTCTTACAGAAACATTTGTAGTAGAGTACCCAAATTGTCTTATGTAATGAGACTGAGCTAAAATTCATCAGAATAAAAATTTCAGTGATATGATATCAAACACATTCAAACCTAGAGAAATATAAAAAAAACTATTTTCACAAATAGCAATAATTTATTTAAATAAATCCTTGGCTTTTTTTTGAGATAGATGCAGTAGTTTATAATAATGTGCTCTGTGTTTTATTAAGATCTGTAATCACCAGATTGTGAAAAAATACACTGTTGTACAGTAAGAAATATTTGTTGTTATATGTTATATGCCACATTTCAAACTAATTACAAAGATAATGAAAAATAACGTGATCCCTCTTCTTTGTGGCAGCCCCTCAAATACTGGAATATTATGTCTCCCTTGTTTCTTTTTTTCTTTAGACTAGCCAAACCCAAGTTCCACAACCATTCTTCATATGTTTTAGTCTCCAGGCCTTTGATCATCTTAGTTGCTCTTCTCTGAACCTTTTCCAAACTCTCAACATCCTTTTTGTGATATGGTGACCAAAATTGGCTGCAGTATTCCAGGTGTGGTCTTACTAAGGTTTTATAAAGCGTTACTAATACTTCATGTGATCTTGATTCTATGTCTCTGTTTATACAACCCAGGATTGTATTAGCTTTTTTGGCTGCTGCTGCACATTGCTGGCTCATAGTTAAGTGATCGTCCAATAGGATTCCAAGGTTCCTCTCACAGTTGCTGTTTTTGAGCCAGGTCTCACCTAATCTGTACTTATATCTTTGATTTTTCCTGCCTAAATGTAAAACTTTCCTTTTCTCCACATTAAAACTCATTTTGTTTTATAGGGTCCATTTTTCATGTTTGCCAAGATCTTTTTTGAACCATGAGCTTGTATTCTGGGGTGTTGGCTATGTCTACCAGTTTAGTGTCATCTGCAAATTTGATGAATTCTCCTTCTATTCCCTCATCTAGGTCATTGATGGAGATATTGAAGAGTACTGAGACTAAGACAGAGCCTTGTGGTACCCTACTGCTTACTTCTCTCTATGTGGATGTAGTACCATTGAGGACTACTCGTTGAGTATGGTTTGTCAGCCAGTTACAAATCCATCTGGTGATGATGTTGTTTATTCCACTTTTTTTTAGCTTACTAAGCAGTAGATTGTGATCTACTTTGTCAAATGCCTTGCTGAAATCTAAGTGTACTATGTCCACAGCGTTTCACTGGTCTACTAATTTGGTCACTTTATCAAAGAATGAAATAAGATTAGTTTTGCATGATCTATTTTTAACAAACTAGTGCTGATTACCAGTTATAACTTTGTTTGCTTCTAGTTGTTCACAGATCTGTTTTTTGATTTTCCAGGATCTTCCCAAGTATTGATGTTAGACTGATTGGTCTGTAGTTTCCTGGGTCTGTTTTTTCCCTTTCTTGAAGATGGGAACCATATCAGCCCTTCTCCAGTCCTCAGGTATTTACCAGGTGCTCCAGGATTTTTGAAAGATATGGTGCAATGATTCTGAGTAACATCTGCCAGCTCCTTCAGAACTCTGGGATGTAATCTGTCAGGTCCTGGTGATTTATATTCGTCAAGGTTGGATAAGTGTTCTCTTACCATTTTCTTCTTATTTTAATTTTTTTTCTAGTTTATCTTTCACAGTATTTTTTTAGTATGTTGTGCTATAATTTATTTTTGTGTGAAGACTGATGGAAAGAATGAGTTAAGCAACTCTGCTTTCTCCTTATTGCTTGTTACTTCCTTGCCATTTTCTCTCTTTAGTGAACCTACAGTTTCCTTGACTTTTTTCTTGTTATTAACATGTTGAAAGAAACTTTATTATTATTATTATCCTTGATTTCTATTGCAAGTCTTTGTTCATTCTTTGTCTTTGCTTTCCTGACTTTGCATGTTCTGGCTGTCTGCTGATAATCAGCCTTAGTTATTTGTCCCTCTTTCCATTTTTTGTACTTGTCCTTTTTGTCATTCAGTTTGTCTGAGAGATCTTTGTGCAGCCATGCTGGTTTCTTCTTGACTTTCTTGTTTTTCTTTTTCAGTGGTATTGTGCTGGACTGGGCTTTTATGATAGCATTTTTCAGAGTTTCCCATGCTTCTTGAGTTGTTTTCTCCTTTAGGATTTTCATCCATAGAATCTTTCCTATGTTCTCCCTGAGTTTGTTAAAATTGGCTCTTTTGAAGTTTAAGAGATTGGTTGAATTATTTTCTATTGCTTGTGTTTGCATTATATTGAATTCCATATGATGAGATCACTTTCCCTCAAGATTCTGGCAACTTAACTTAACAATATTGCTTAGATTTAATCTCCATTTTGGAAAAACCTATTATCTTTTTCTTACACTTTTGTTACACTTTCTAAGTGCAACAAAGCCCAACAAAAGCATAGAGTCATGGCCCCATCAGAGCCCGGTGTGGAGGAGGAGGAGGAGGAGGAGGAGGAGGAGGAGGAGGAGGAGGAGGAGGAGGAGGAGGAGTTGGAACCGGGACCATCCAACAGGGATAGCATGTCTCCATTGATATGTTTGGAGAGGCTGAGGCTGTCCCAGCCCCTCAGACATTGGAGGAGGTGATCGGCCAGACAGAGAGCTGCCTACCTTCACAGACACAGGAGAGGATTGGCTGCTGACACGCAGTGGTGCTGATAGGTAGCAGATCTCCTCTGATGATGAAAAGCTGCCTCCTCCACTTGATCCAAGAGCACATAGAGCAGAGTGTAGGCAAGCCCAAAGAAGGGCTGCAAGGTTACCTGGGAGGAGGTCGCCGCACCCCTCCTCACAAGGAATACCTTGAGTGGAGTGACTTAAGGAAAAGCCATGGGAGTTAGTTTTTGCCAGGAAAAATTGTATGTTTTGGAAGTACACTCCCCTCGGCTTTGAGTCGTGCTTTTGCCTTGCTTCGAGGACTACATTTTGCCTTTGCTTTGAGGACTGTTGTTTGTCTTGCCTTAACCTTGTAGACGGCTTTGTTTTACCTCCAGTACTTTGTTGTGTAACTTGTCATTGCCCTGAAGACTGCCACTTGTTTTATATCTGGACTTTGTCTTGTGGACTTTCCTGGTAATTTATGGGCTGTTGTTTGGAGAGCCGAGGGTGGCTGCCTTCAGGGTAGTTTGGGTTGGAGCCTTACTGGCTGCTGGAGGGCCCATTGTTGAAGACTTCTTGAGGACAAAAAAGGCCCGTCTTGCCTTGACCATCTGCATCATAATACACATTTTGATTTGCTTTTAATAAAGTAAATATGTTTACACAATCACGTTTGATGATATTTTGTTTCTTGCAAAGTTGTAAGGTCAAAATCTTTCTCAGATGACCTTGGCACCTATAGATTGACAACTAGTTGTTCAGTTTAGATTACTTTTTGTTTTTATTTTCTATTTCCTTTTACTTAGCGGAAAATGGACAAAGCCATCTGGTCTTTTAGCTTTGCTCCAATCTCCTTCATTGGTGGATGGGAGAAATGACAGCAAGGAACCGTGAAGGCAATCCCTGCCATACTCAC